>NC_072775.1:35281129-35593629 GCF_022539595.1 Amphiprion ocellaris
TGAAATAAGGTAAAGAAGGGCGTGAAAAATACTATGGTAAGGTTTTCTGTGAAAAAAAAATCATCATGAATTTTGGCGCCAAAAAAAACGCCTTACTATACTATGTCGAAAAAAAGGGGGATTTTTAGAACATGTTGTAAAAACGTGCCATATGGTGAAATAATGTAAAGGAGGGTGTGAAAAACACTCCAGAAAGGTTTTCTTTGAAAAAAAAATCATCATGAATTTTGGCGACAAAAAAACGCCTTACTATACTATGTCGAAAAAAAAGGGGATTTTTCAAACATGTTGTAAAAACATGCCATATGATGAAATAATGTAAAGGAGGGTGTGAAAAACACTCCAGAAAGGCTTTCATTGAAAAAAAAATCATCATGAATTTTGGCGCAAAAAAAACGCCTTACTATACTATGTCGAAAAAAAATGCCATTTTTCAAACATGTTGTAAAAACGTGCCATATGATGAAATAATGTAAAGGAGGGTGTGAAACACACTCCAGAAAGGTTTTCCTTGAAAAAAAAATCATCACGAATTTTGGCGCAAAAAAAACGCCTTACTATACTATGTCGAAAAAAAAGGCGATTTTTCAAACATGTTGTAAAAACATGCCATATGATGAAATAAGGTAAAGAAGGGCGTGAAAAACACTATGGTAAGGTTTTCTGTGAAAAAAAAATCATCATGAATTTTGGCGCTAAAAAAAACGCCTTACTATACTATGTCGAAAAAAAAGGCGATTTTTCAAACATGTTGTAAAAACGTGCCATATGATGAAATAATGTAAAGGAGGGTGTGAAACACACTCCAGAAAGGTTTTCCTTGAAAAAAAAATCATCACGAATTTTGGCGCAAAAAAAAACGCCTTACTATACTATGTCGAAAAAAAAGGCGATTTTTCAAACATGTTGTAAAAACATGCCATATGATGAAATAAGGTAAAGAAGGGCGTGAAAAACACTATGGTAAGGTTTTCTGTGAAAAAAAAATCATCATGAATTTTGGCGCTAAAAAAAACGCCTTACTATACTATGTCGAAAAAAAAGGCGATTTTTCAAACATGTTGTAAAAACGTGCCATATGATGAAATAATGTAAAGGAGGGCGTGAAAAACACTCCAGAAAGGTTTTTTTTGAAAAAAAATCATCATGAATTTTGGCGCAAAAAAAAACGCCTTACTATACTATGTCGAAAAAAAAGGGGATTTTTCAAACATGTTGTAAAAACGTGCCATATGATGAAATAATGTAAAGGAGGCCGTGAAAAACACTCCAGAAAGACTTTCTGTGAAAAAAGAAATCATCATGAATTTTGGCGCCAAAAAAACGCCTTACTATACTATGACGAAAAAAAAGGCGATTTTTCAAACATGTTATAAAAACGTGCCATATGATGAAATAATGTAAAGGAGGGTATGAAAAACACTCCAGAAAGGTTTTCTTTGAAAAAAAAATCATCATGAATTTTGGCGCCAAAAAAACGCCTTACTATACTATGTCGAAAAAAAAGGGGATTTTTCAAACATGTTGTAAAAACATGCCATATGATGAAATAAGGTAAAGAAGGGCGTGAAAAACACTATGGTAAGGTTTTCTGTGAAAAAAAAATCATCATGAATTTTGGCGCTAAAAAAACGCCTTACTATACTATGTCGAAAAAAAAGGCGATTTTTCAAACATGTTGTAAAAACGTGCCATATGATGAAATAATGTAAAGGAGGGTGTGAAACACACTCCAGAAAGGTTTTCCTTGAAAAAAAATCATCACGAATTTTGGTGCAAAAAAAACGCCTTACTATACTATGTCGAAAAAAAAGGCGATTTTTCAAACATATTGTAAAAACGTGTCATATGATAAAATAATGTAAAGGAGGGCGTGAAAAACACTATTGTAAGGTTTTCTGTGAAAAAAAAATCATCATGAATTTTGGCGCAAAAAAAAACGCCTTACTATACTATGTCGAAAAAAAAGGCGATTTTTCAAACATGTTGTAAAAATATGAAGGAGAGTGTGAAAAACACTCCAGAAAGGTTTTTTTTGAAAAAAAATCATCATGAATTTTGGCGCAAAAAAAACGCCTTACTATACTATGTCGAAAAAAAAGGCGATTTCTCAAACATGTTGTAAAAACGTGCCATATGGTGAAATAACGTAAAGGAGGGCGTGAAAAACACTCCAGAAAGGTTTTCTTTGAAAACAAAATCATCATGAATTTTGACGACAAAAAAACGCCTTACTATACTATGTCGAAAAAAAAGGGGATTTTTCAAACATGTTGTAAAAACATGCCATATGATGAAATAATGTAAAGGAGGGCGTGAAAAACACTCCGGAAAGGCTTTCATTGAAAAAAAAATCATCATGAATTTTGGCGCAAAAAAAACGCCTTACTATACTATGTCGAAAAAAAATGCCATTTTTCAAACAATTTGTAAAAACGTGCCATATGATGAAATAATGTAAAGGAGGGTGTGAAAAACACTCCAGAAAGGTTTTCTTCGAAAAAAAAATCATCACGAATTTTGGCGCAAAAAAAACGCCTTACTATACTATGTCGAAAAAAAAGGCGATTTTTCAAACATGTTGTAAAAACGTGCCATATGATGAAATAATGTAAAGGAGGGCGTGAAAAACACTCCAGAAAGGCTTTCTTTGAAAAAAAATCATCATGAATTTTGGCGCCAAAAAAACGCCTTACTATACTATGTCGAAAAAAAGGGGGATTTTTCAAACATGTTGTAAAAACGTGCCATATGATGAAATAAGGTAAAGAAGGGCGTGAAAAACACTATGGTAAGGGTTTTCTGTGAAAAAAAATCATCATGAATTTTGGCGCCAAAAAAACGCCTTACTATACTATGTCGAAAAAAAAGGCGATTTTTCAAACATGTTATGAAAACGTGCCATATGATGAAATAATGTAAAGGAGGGTGTGAAAAACACTCCAGAAAGGTTTTCTTTGAAAAAAAAATCATCATGAAATTTGGCGCCAAAAAAACGCCTTACTATACTATGTCGAAAAAAAAAGGGATTTTTCAAACATGTTGTAAAAATGTGCCATATAGTGAAATAATGTAAAGGAGAGTGTGAAAAACACTCCAGAAAGGTTTTCTTTGAAAAAAAAAATCATCATGAATTTTGGCGCCAAAAAAACGCCTTACTATACTATGTCGAAAAAAAGGGGGATTTTTCAAACATGTTGTAAAAACGTGCCATATGATGAAATAATGTAAAGGAGGGCGTGAAAAACACTCCAGAAAGGTTTTTTTTGAAAAAAAAATCATCATGAATTTTGGCGCAAAAAAACGCCTTACTATACTATGTCGAAAAAAAAAGGGGATTTTTCAAACAAGTTGTAAAAACATGCCATATGATGAAGTAAGGTAAAGAAGGGCGTGAACAACACTATGGTAAGGTTTTCTGTGAAAAAAAAATCATTATGAATTTTGGCGCCAAATAAACGCCTTACTATACTATGTCGAAAAAAAAGGCCATTTTTCAAACATGTTATAAAAACGTGCCATATGATGAAATAATGTAAAGGAGGGTGTGAAAAACACTCCAGAAAGGTTTTCTGTGAAAAAAAAATCATCATGAATTTTGGCGCCAAAAAAACGCCTTACTATACTATGTCAAAAAAAAGGGGATTTTTCAAACATGTTGTAAAAACGTGCCATATGATGAAATAATGTAAAGGAGGGCGTGAAAAACACTCCAGAAAGGTTTTTTTTTTTTTTTAAATCATCATGAATTTTGGCGCAAAAAAACGCCTTACTATACTATGTCGAAAAAAAGGGATTTTTCAAACATGTTGTAAAAACATGCCATATGATGAAATAAGGTAAAGAAGGGCGTGAAAAACACTATGGTAAGGTTTTCTGTGAAAAAAAAATCATCATGAATTTTGGCGCCAAATAAACGCCTTAATATACTATGTCGAAGAAAAGGGGGATTTTTCAAACATGTTGTAAAAACGTGCCATATGATGAAGTAATGTAAAGGAGGGCGTGAAAAACACTCCAGAAAGGCTTTCTTTGAAAAAAAAATCATCATGAATTTTGGCGCAAAAAAAACGCCTTACTATACTATGTCGAAAAAAAAGGGGATTTTTCAAACATGTTGTAAAAACATGCCATATGATGAAATAAGGTAAAGAAGGGCGTGAACAACACTATGGTAAGGTTTTCTTTGAAAAAAAATCATCATGAATTTTGGCGCAAAAAAAACGCCTTACTATACTATGTCGACAAAAAAGGGGATTTTTCAAACATGTTGTAAAAACATGCCATATGATGAAATAAGGTAAAGAAGGGCGTGAAAAACACTATGGTAAGATTTTCTGTCAAAAAAAAATCATCATGAATTTTGGCGCCAAAGAAACGCCTTACTATACTATGTCGAAAAAAAGGCCATTTTTCAAACATGTTGTAAAAACGTGCCATATGGTGAAATAATCTAAAGGAGGGTGTGAAAAACACTCCAGAAAGGTTTTCTGTGAAAAAAAAAATCATCATGAATTTTGGCGCCAAAAAAACGCCTTACTATACTATGTCGAAAAAAAGGGGGATTTTTCAAACATGTTGTAAAAACGTGCCATATGATGAAATAATGTAAAGGAGGGCGTGAAAAACACTCCAGAAAGGCTTTCTTTGAAAAAAAAATCATCATGAATTTTGGCGCAAAAAAAACGCCTTACTATACTATGTCGAAAAAAAATGCCATTTTTCAACCATGTTGTAAAAACGTGCCATATGATGAAATAATGTAAAGGAGGGCATGAAAAACACTCCAGAAAGGTTTTTTTTTTTTTTAAAATCATCATGAATTTTGGCGCCAAAAAAACGCCTTACTATACTATGTCGAAAAAAAATGCGATTTTTCAAACATGTTGTAAAAACGTGCCATATGATGAAATAATGTAAAGGAGGGCGTGAAAAACACTCCAGAAAGGTTTTCTTTGAAAAAAAAATCATTATGAATTTTGGCGCCAAAGAAACGCCTTACTATACTATGTCGAAAAAAAAGGCCATTTTTCAAACATGTTGTAAAAACGTGCCATATGGTGAAATAATCTAAAGGAGGGTGTGAAAAACACTCCAGAAAGGTTTTCTGTGAAAAAAATATCATCATGAATTTTGGCGCCAAAAAAACGCCTTACTATACTATGTCGAAAAAAAGGGGGATTTTTCAAACATGTTGTAAAAACGTGCCATATGATGAAATAATGTAAAGGAGGCCGTGAAAAACACTCCAGAAAGGCTTTCTTTGAAAAAAAAATCATTATGAATTTTGGCGCCAAAGAAACGCCTTACTATACTATGTCGAAAAAAAATGCCATTTTTCAAACATGTTGTAAAAACGTGCCATATGATGAATAATGTAAAGGAGGGTGTGAAAAACACCCCAGAAAGGTTTTCTTTGAAAAAAAAAATCATCATGAATTTTGGCGCCAAAAAAACGCCTTACTATACTATGTCGAAAAAAAGGGGGATTTTTCAAACATGTTGTAAAAACGTGCCATATGATGAAATAATGTAAAGGAGGGCATGAAGAACACTCCAGAACGGCTTTCTTTGAAAAAAAAATCATCATGAATTTTGGCGCCAAAAAAACGCCTTACTATACTATGTCGAAAAAAAATGCCATTTTTCAAACATGTTGTAAAAACGTGCCATATGATGAAATAATGTAAAGGAGGGCATGAAAAACACTCCAGAAAGGTTTTGGTTTTTTTTTAAATCATCATGAATTTTGGCGCCAAAAAAACGCCTTACTATACTATGTCGAAAAAAAATGCGATTTTTCAAACATGTTGTAAAAACGTGCCATATGATGAAATAATGTAAAGGAGGGCGTGAAAAACACTCCAGAAACGTTTTTTTTTTAAAAATCATGAATTTTGGCGCCAAAAAAACGCCTTACTATACTATGTCGAAAAAAAAGGGGATTTTTCAAACATGTTGTAAAAACATGCCATATGATGAAATAAGGTAAAGAAGGGCGTGAAAAACACTATGGTAAGGTTTTCTGTGAAAAAAAACTCATCATGAATTTTGGCGCAAAAAAAACACCTTACTATACTATGTCGAAAAGAAAGGCGATTTTTCAAACATGTTGTAAAAATGTGCCATATGATGAAATAATGTAAAGGAGGGCGTGAAAAACACTCCAGAAAGGTTTTCTTTGAAAAAAAAATCATCATGAATTTTGGCGCCAAAAAAACGCCTTACTATACTATGTCAAAAAAAAGGGGGATTTTTCAAACATGTTGTAAAAACGTGCCATATGGTGAAATAATGTGAAGGAGGCCGTGAAAAACACTCCAGAAAGGTTTTCTTTGAAAAAAAATCATGAATTTTGTGCAAAAAAACGCCTTACTATACTATGTCGGGAAAAAAAGGCGATTTTTCAAACATGTTGTAAAAACGTCTTTGCACATTTTGAGTTTGAATCTAAAAAACAATCATCAATCAGTCTATTTTTCCTCATTTTGATTAAATATCCCTGCTTTGCACTTAGACTTGGTGATTCTTCTTTCTGCCTTTTAAACTTCCAGGTAGGTTTCAGGGTTCAGAGGGCTTATGGGTAGTTCTGCTGTAAATCTCTACTTTAAAAAAGGTTTTTTAAAATTAATTTCAATTTTTCTGTCTGGATGAGTCACGCTAACTCTGACTCTCCACCTTAGGGGTGAAGTTTTGGGCTAAAACACACAAAAAAGTAATGCAAGTTCAAAATGTTTGAGTTTCCTGCAGCCTTTTTCTATCTTTAAACCCAACAGATGACAGTGATCCTTAAAGCCGTTTGCAAAACGTCCTTTTCAGGTGGCTAATTTTAGTTTTCTTTCTGTATGACTGAACACAAATGTTTCATATTATTCAAGTAAAAATCACCTTTTTTGGAATCTCTACAACTGAGATGCAGAAGTTTTCCCGACTCACAGAGACGTATTACTGGGAAATACAGCAGTTTAAAGTTAACCAGATATACCTACTGTCAAGCATGGAGGTGGCAGTATCATTACACTATCAATGTCAGAAAGACATTGTTGTCTTTCTGACTCACACTTGTTTCTTCATCAGTCCACAGGTTCTTGATGGGTTTAAGTCAGCACTTTGGGGAGACCAGTCTAGAACCTTCATCCTAGTCTGATGGAACCATTTCTTTACCACGTCTGATGTGTGTTTGGACTCATTGTCTGGTTGAAACATCCAACTGTGTCCAAGATCAACCTTCTGCTGATGGTTTTAGGTTTTCCCGAAGAATGTGGAGGTGATCCTCTTTCTTCATTATTCCATTTCCTTTGTGGAAAGCTCCAGTTCCACAGAGCATGATACTGCCACCCCCATGCTTGATGGTAGGTTTGTTGTTCTGGGAGTTTAAAAAAAAACAACCCAAGACGGTCCTAAACCAGTCTTAAAAAGGTCTAAAACCAGGACCAAAATCAAACCTAAACCAGTACAAAAACATGTTCAGAACCAGTCAGAATACAGTCTAAAACCAGTCCTAGACCAAAACTACAACCAGTTTTAGAAACAGTTCAAATCCCCAGAGCATGATACTGCTATCTCCATGTTTGATGTTGTTGGGGTTAAATGCCTCACCTTCTCTCAGCTTTTGTTCCATCTGACCACAGAACTTTCCTCCCGAAGGCCTTTTCTTTGTCCATGTGATCAGCAGCAAATTGTACATTATATATACGGAGTGTTGGAAAGATGAAAATCTGTGGATTCTTTCTA
The DNA here is from genome assembly GCF_022539595.1 of Amphiprion ocellaris. Lineage (NCBI taxonomy): Eukaryota > Metazoa > Chordata > Actinopteri > Pomacentridae > Amphiprion > Amphiprion ocellaris. The sequence goes on from NC_072775.1 coordinate 35,288,864, forward strand.
GTTTTGCAGTTTCTGGTTGATAAATGGAAAAAATAGCTGTGTTGTGTCTCATTTTGGTGCTTTTGTGTGTCATTTTGATAATTTTAGTAATTTTGTGCCTAAGTTTAGTTGTTTTATGTCTCAATTCTCTTGTTTTGTGCCAGATTTAGGTCATTTTGTCCTTTATTTTGGTTCTTTTGTGCCTGGTTTTAATAATTTTGTGCCTCATTTTGACTGTTTTGTGCCTCTTTTTGGTCGTTTTTTTGTGTAAAGCCCCAGAGCATGATACTGCCACCGCCATAATTGGTGGTAGGTTTGGTGTTCTTGGGGTTAAAGGCCTCACCTTCTCTCCTCCAATCATATTTCTGCTCAGTTTTTGTTCCATCTGACCACAGAACTTTCCTCCAGAAGGCATTTTCTTTGTCCAAACTTCAGTTGAGATTTAGGTTCTGTTTCTGAGACTTACAGGGTCACTGGAAACTGAAGACTACTGATGGTCTTTACAAGTGGATGGAAACTTTTGTTCACGAATGTTTTTACTCATATGAACAAATAACACGTAAATGAATAGCTATGAGGGAATAATAATTAGAACATGTTTGTTTATCATAAACTAAAATGGTGTTTGGTTTTGTTGATTGATCAGTTACTGAACCCTGAACTCTCTCTTTTACTGGAATTTCAAGTGGATAGTGGACAGAATGTAAATCAATGAAACATGACTTTAATGTTTTATCTGCAGCACATTAACAACGTTTTTCTCTGGAACAAACTGACCTGTTGGAGAATTTGATGTTTTCAAGTCAATCGGCGTCGAGTTTTCTTTCACTTCATTGGATTCAACAAACGGTGTCATGACTGACTGTGGTGTTGTTGTTGTTGTTGTTGTTGTTCTTGTTGTTGTGAGCAAATTAATAACTGAAGAAGAAGATCAACACAGATGTTAATATTCTGTTATTTAGTGTAAAGTCAGGATTTTCTTCATTTATTTTGATGTTTCTGTGATACAGTTTGAACTCACTGTGTTCATCAGATGCTTCCTGCTCTTCTTCATCACCATCTTCATTTTCATCCTCTTCTTCTTCTTCAGATGACATAGGAGGTTTCTCATTGGTTGTTATTTCCATGTCTGGACTCATCTGAGGTTTTGCTGATGACAGAGATGAAGCTGTTGTAACGACTGAACTTGTTTGAGATCATTTTAAACTATTTACCGCTATAACTACAGCTACTACAACTACTAGCTACAACTTTAATTCAGCTTCATCTGTTAAAATCAGAATATGTACAAAAAAGATGGATGTAGTGACAGAGACGTCAGCTATTGGTTCGTGGATGGTTGTTTTGTTTTTCTATTTACCTCAAAATTCAACCATAATTTACTAAATTAACATCATGATGTATTGAAGGAGGCTTGAAACTAGAGATTGAGACCATAAAGTCATTAAGAAAATGTTTACTAAGGTAGCAAATCTAATGAGAAGTCGGCTCATTTTCTCACAGACTGTAAGCAGAGGAGTCGCCCCCTGGTGGCTGTTGGACAGAATGCAGGTTAAAACTTTACTTTTCCAGACCTGAAGGCTTCGTTTGTCTTTTATATTTGGACAATAGGTAACAGAGAGAATGAAAGATGTCAACAGAAGCAGAACTTTGGTGCTAAATTGACACCAAAACTCAAATTAGTGAAGGTAGTTTAGACGATGTAGCTGCTGGAAATCCTGATGAAAAAGAAAAACAAAACAGCGTGAGCCACGAGTGGAGATATTTAGAGTCTGAGTCGAGGATCGGAGGCAATTAACAGCCAGAAAATTAAGCATCTAAAGGAGGAAACAACTGAAATCCATGAAAAAACATCTCAGAGACAAACATCCAGTTTATTTTTATTAAAAACGTGAGCACTAAAGCTGGCTGCTGCTTTTCTTTTCCTTTTTATTTCCTTATTTATCCATTTAATACTCCATGCTGTCTTAATTACTCCAATTATTGTAGCTCCTTTTCTTCAGTTAGCACTTTTCCACTATTTTAAACTGAATTTTAGCACAAACATGAAACACTAACTCTAATTTAACAGTTTACCGGCACAAAAAAAATGTCTGTATTCATTTATTTTGTTTTCAATTGCTTATTTTTATTTTTAACTATTGAATTAATTATGTATCCATTATATATTTGTTTATTTGTTATTATTTTTTATTATGATCATTTATTAATCTATTTCTACATATAAATATACATTTTTAACATGTATTTTATGCTAATTCTTGTCAGTTTCTGATGTATTTGGCTGAAAATGTTGAAGTGACGACAAAAAAATCTCATCATGATGCGAAAGTTGCAGCAAAGTTCCAAAAAACAGGCTAACATTAGCACATTCAGGCTAACACAGTGCTAGCTACTAACGTTAGCAGGCTAATGTCATCACTGTTTAATCTGTTGACATTAGAGTTTATGTTAAAATACATTTATGTGATTGTTTCCGGTGTTGATCATTTTAAAATTTCTGCTTTCATGACATCCAGACAACCTCAAAAGAGTCCTTTTATGTCCCATCTCTTCATAACAACTTAAAGAAAAATCACATTTTTCCAGTTAAATTTCCAGTTAAAAGGTTGTCAAACACGTAATTAATCCACATTTCTGTAAATATACAAATAAGATCTGATGCAAAATGTGCAGAAACAAAATATTTAAGGACTCTGATTGGAGCAGAAGCCAAAATAAATGAAATACTTTCATTAAATTGATTTTAAAAAAGCCAAATATTTCTTCCACACCTTCCTCTGCTGAATCCTCCACAGGCATCGATGTCAGCTCTCTGGGAGTTGTAGTCCTGAGGGGAGTTGTAGTCCTGAGGGGAGCTGATGTCCCATCAGTGGTTGATGTTTCGCTTCGATTCGTCTTTGTGTTTCCAGAAATAAACGACTCAGATTCTGCTTCACTTCCTGTTTCTCCGTCTGAAACTGAATCTGCAATGGAGGATTAAAAACTATTTAATATGTTTTCTGAGTGTCGTCTTCTACAGTTCTGCTCAAAATATAACTTGAGTTTTGTGGTTTTTGCAACCTTGGATTTGAAAGAAATCTGGAAACCGTGAATAAAAGGAGCAGCGATGTTTAGTTGTAGTTTTTCAGGGTTAAAACGGAAGTAAAACATCTGTTTTTACCGCCACTGTTGTGTAAAAGTCCATAAACATACAAATGGAATCAAGTTTAAAGTTGTAAGACAAAGTTTCTATGGGATAAATAGAATAACTTTGTGTTTCAGGTGGTTGCACCAATTATTTTTGTTCATTTCCACCTCCACTGACCATTGGAGGAGAATAAAAAAAAGCTAAAATCATGCGTTAGTTACTGAGATTTATGGTGATCTGTGGGGTTCCTTGGTTTCTCCACTTTTCTTTCCGTTTATTTCTCTATTTATTGAGACATTTTTATCTATTTTATCTATATTTTATTATTTCACTTTATATTTTTGTCTTTTGACTGCCTGCTTTTAACCATCATTTATAACATAAATATTAAGTGTTGTTTTTATTTTTCTTCTGTAATACACTAATTTAGTAGAAAAATCCATTAAAAATAAAGTCTGACTGATTGACTGATGAGGAACCAAAATTAATCAGTTGTCAAACATCAACACCGGATTGATTTTAAGAATTTGAAAGTCTTAAAAGTGAGCTTTGAGCAGCTGTGTTGTCCAGCAGTTGAGTAGTTTCATTTTACATCAAGGATTTGAAGGACTTGTTTTTCCAAAAGTGTATTTTTCTGCATGTTGCTCAGAGGAAGATGAACTTCCTGTCTGATTTTTCTGTTTGTCTTCCCATTTGCGTCTAATTCAGACCAACCAGGGATTAAACACAGCATCTCTCCCTGACAGGAAGCAGTTTTAGAAGCTTGAGGGTGACTCACTGCTCGGTTTCATCACATCACTATAAAGGACTTCACCTCCAACTGGTATTTTATGTTAAGCAGCATGTTCCTGTTGTCAGTCGTGATGGAGACCAACTGTACGTCTGGCCTACCCGGGCTGGTTCCTGGAGGATTGTGGGTCATCGGATCCTTTTTAATCTCGCGTGCTTCCTCTGCCACGGCTTCATTCAGATCTGTAAAAGCAGCGACACATCAGAGGAAACGTTCGAGCCAAGTGAGTCATCGAAGCAACGATTTCTGCTGTTTTTTGTTTTTTTTTTTGGAAGCTGCCGGACGGTCGGCGTCGGCCAAATGTAATTACGAGCAGCTTGGAAAAACACAAGTCTGCCAGAAAAAAAAGCAGCAGAGAGAAGACAGCGGTGGGAGGCGGCCACAGATGGGAAGGGAGTGATGCCACCGTTACCTTCAGAGACGAAGCTCAGGTGTGTCGGCTCTTCCTTCTCTTCCTCCCACTCCTCTGAAATGACATGAAAAATACAAGTTAACTCACAGATGGAGGCAAATTAAACTCAGTCACAGCTGTTAACCTCAATACTGCTCTAAAAGTTGGAGCTAAACAAGACGTGCACACCAACAGGCCCACAAAAAGACCAAGGAAGGAGGTTTATTTAGCGTGTTAACATGCTAGCATTGGCTTGTGGACAATAAACACTACACAGCTGAGGTTGTAGGAAATGTCACGAATTTTGAAAGTATTTGATCAAGTCAAAAAACATGCATCCGACCTGATGGTGAGTCTCGATTACTAGTAGATACACTTTACCTACAAGTAAGGAGGGATCCTCAGTTACTAGTAGGTATACATTCCAATCTTCACAGTTAGGGGTTGGAACGTGTACCTACTAGTAAATGGAGAATCCCACTTTACTAGTAGATATATGTTCCAACCCTTAACTGTGGGGGTTGGAACGTGTGCTTACTAGTAATTGAGAATCCATCTGTACTATTAGGTATACATTCCAATCTTCACAGTTAGGGGTTGGAACGTGTACCTACTAGTAAATCGAGTCTCTGTTTACTAGTAGATATACGTTCCACCCCTTAACTGTGAACGTTGGAATGTGTACCTCCTAGTAAATGAAGAATCCTTCTTCACTAGTAGGTATATGTTCCAACCCTTAACTGTGAGGGTTGAGGGTTGGAACGTATCCCTACTACTAAATCAAGGATCCCTCTTTACTAAGAAGGAGTCTCGATTTACTAGTAGGTATACGTTCCAGCCTTCACATTAAGGGTTGGAATGTATTTCTACTGGTAAATCAAGAATTCCTATTTACTAGTAGGTATACATTCCACCTCTTATGGTTAAGGGTTGGAACATATTTCTACTAGTAAATCAACAATCCTTCTTTACCATAACAGTCAGATACAACAACCACAGTACTGCCGATGCTCCATCTGTCCACCTTCTGCTCAATTTTCCCGTCAATCGTGAAAAAGATCCCAAAATTTCAACCTCCTTCCCTTGGGGCAACCAACCAATATCAACCAGTTTCTGGCAGAGAACCATGACCTCCAATTTAGGATAATTACATTCAAAAAATGAGCATGATAAAGTGAAGATTAAACCACTGTTTTCTGTTTTTCCTCCTGATATTCCAATGGTTTTCGATGCCATGGAGAAGCTAAAGTGATGCAGAGCACGATAAAAAATAATCTAATCTACCACAACTGTTCAGAAGCAACATCGCAAATTAAGAGGAGTTTCTAATTTTAAAAAGCCATTTGCTCATTCTACCATGAAGAGCAGATGTTTATCAGTTTGCTGGGTAAACTTTTGGAGCAATCTGGATCTCTAAATGAGTACAACTATAAGACAATTTCAGAAAATACACATTAAAAGACTGAAAAATGTAACAATGTAGAAGAGTAAAGGTGTTCTTAGGGTTTTTAAAGGGGTATTTAAGTATAGGGGTTGAAGCAAACAGGAAACGGTTAACAAGTTAAACCTCATCCTGCTTGTTTTCAGACATTATTTTAGTTTTTTTGTGTCTTAGTTTCTCTTTTTTTGCCTTAATGATACTGCAGCAGGTCTGAAATGATCCCAATAACTACCTAGAATTAAATCATTATCGTGATGCAACACCGATGTCTTTCACATACTAGTCAGTAGTGGGGTGTCATGTAGTGTATGTTTGACCCTGCAGGTTTCAACCCGTGACCCGTGGGCCAATTAGTGAGCGTACCAGCAGGCGTCGGCAGGGAGGGCGTGGCCAGCGCTGGGGTGATGAGGTCACCGTCCATCCCCGCTGTGTCATTCTGGTTCTCCAGTCCGTCGATCATTAGCGAATCCATCTCTGCTGGTCAGAAAACAACAACAGCGATCGTTTACAGAACCTCAGTCACAGCTGAGACGAAGAACGTTGGTTTTTACTCAACCTACGCCTCCACAGCTTGTTTGTTTATCTGATAAACTTACAGATAGGCACCATTTACAGAGAGTTCAGGAATTGTTGGAGGTAAAACGTTATTATTATGATAATCTCTTCAAACTCTTGCTGCTCTTACTTCTTCTTTTCTTGTATTTTGCTTTAGTTTTTTGTTTTTTTAACTATCTTATTTCATATAATAGACTTGTATTCATTATCAGTTAATATCTTTCTGGTTTATCAAACCTTACACACTGAAACCAGATAACTTTTTTTTAATGTTTTTTGTAAATGTTAACTCATTACAAAAACAATTTCATTTTCTGTCAATTGAAAAGTTGTTTCACCATCAAAACACATTCTTATTTATATTTGATTAAATGTTCAGGGTGACTCTGTTGTGTTGTTGGTTTAAAAAAATTGAATTTGCAGAAAAACTGAGTTTTAAGAATGAATGTGATTACATACATGTCTGACCTTGAATGATGGTGAACAAAATCTAAGTGTCTGTTTAGATCCTGTAAATTCCCAGTGCATAAGGATAAGTGACCATTTTCTGACTGATTTGTCAAAACTTCAGGTTCAAAAACTCAAAGTATCTTAAAACTCTCATGACTCCTCGTTTCTATTTTGAGACTAAGAGACATGCTGACTGAACCCAAACACACAAACAGAACTTTTACCTGCTGACAGGAAGGAGGAGTTGGAGAACTGGTAGCTGGCAGACTCATTGACTGCTGAGAGAACATCTGGACAGAAAGAACTAAAAGTTCAGTTTCTGTGTACAGAAATATACTCAGCAGTGCCACTTCAATATGGTGGAGTTAGAAACAGAGTGGTCGAACTCACAAAAAAATCACAACTGAGTTTTATATAGCTTCTGTAATATTTTATAGTCTAGATCAGGGGTGTCAAAACGGATTCTAGTCCAGGTTCCACATTTAGTCTAGTTTGATCTCCAGTAAATCCACAGACTAATAACCTATAAATAACCACAACTCCTAATGGTTCCTTTGTTTTACTGCAAAAATGTTCACCTTTAAGGAATTATCTTTTTACTAAACATCATGAACAACCTGAAATTTATCAAGAAAAATAAATTCAGTTTCAGCAACATTCAGCCTCAGTTTATCATTTCCACATTACAACTTCCAGATCACAGAGTGTCGACAAAGGAACACAACATTTAGTCACCTGGAACTGAACCACAGAGGATTTACTGAAGGATCAAAACCACAAAAGTCAGACAAAAAAAACCAAAAAGCAACAAAAAAACGACAAAAACAAGAAAAAATATTACTAAAATGAAACAACAGAAACGAGAAACAACATGACAAAAAATTTGACAAAACAGTTACAAAGTGACAAAAAGATGGACAAATGACAAAAATGAGACAAAAATTAAACAAATGCCAAAAACCAGACAAAAAATGACAAAAGCAAGAAACAAAATGTCAAAAATATGGACAAACAACACAAGCGAGACAAAAACCCACAAAACAACAAAAATGAGAAACACAATGACAAAAAGCAGACAAAAAACAACAAAAACAAGACAAAATGACAAAAAATAGACAAATGACATGAAATAAAAGAGACAAAAAACTAGACAAAAAAAGTTAGAAAAATAGATGAACAAAAGTGAGACAAAAGAAAAAATCCCAAAACAACGAATAAAGCAAACCACAAAATGACAAAAATAAGACCAAAAAACACGAGACCAAAATGAAACAAAATAACAAAAAGATGAGACAAATGATTAAAGTCAGACAAAAAACCAACAACAAGACAAAATGTTACAAAAGAACAATGAACAATCTAGTATTTTACTTTCTGATCAAAACAACTTGTCATGGTCTAGAAATGATTTTAAATTTATAGTTTTACTAATTTACAATCTGCAGTTAATGTCTTCTGGAATTTTTACTCTTTGAGAGCTGGATCGGACCCTCTGGAGGATTGGATCGGACCCTCTGGAGGACCGGATCAGACCCTCTGGAGGGCCGCTTTTGGCCTGCGGGCCGCACGTTGGACACCCCTGCTCTAGATTTTAGAATCAGAGTGGTCTAACCCACAACCCAAATACAGCAGTGGGAAGTCAGACCATTTTGGAAAACACTACATTTTGAACCCATTTTTCTCCAAAACTACAGAAAGTGGGTCAGACCATCTGCTTCCAAACCCTTCATATAAAACCTGAGGCTGCAAACGTACAGAAACAAACTGAATGAAACAACATGGAACATTCAAGCTGCAACGTACGACAGATTACAAGCAAGAATCAGAAACAGGAAGCTGGTACCAGGTAACGTTACATTATAGCCCCATGTTCTGTCTCCACCACCTGTTTAGCTCCTGATGTTTTGGTCTTTATAGATGTAGAACTTTAAAGCTGTCATACCTGATCCTGCTACTCTTTAATACCACCAGAGTCGGTATGAAATAATGAACAAAGCGTCTTTAAACTGATCTCCAGTTCAAACAGAGGACATCAGTAAATCTCTATTCAAACAGAATAACACATCTCTAGCTGTCTCCAACAGGCTTTACAAAGTTTCCCTCTGAAGTTGGCTTCCCCTTCTTAATAAGCTGCTCTACCTTCTCTCAGACTGAGGGAAGCTCAGCGTCTATATTTGGACCCACAAGGATCAAAGTAACTCTGCACAATCCCTGGTTTTGTCCCAGCTGTGCGTGGGTGGGAAGCTGCAGGATTAAACGTCAACAGGTCATTGTTTTAATTGGCCGGGGTGCGACTCGGCCGCCTCTCTTTCCACCCAATCAATCGCTTCCTGAGACCCGACTCCACTGATTGGAAAGTGAAGCGTTGTTTCGAGACGGCTGACACAGTCGAGTCGTCACCGAGTTTCAGATGAATCGCATCGACGTCATTCGGACTCACCTGCTCCTCTGAAGGCCTCCGAGATGCCCAGCAGATCTGAAACACAGAGTCAAGCTAATGAGACGCTCAGTCTGCAGTTAGTCCTCTACTCTGTCAGGAGGAGAAACGGTGTTAATGAGGCCAGCTGCTGCTAAAAGCACAAAAATACGACTGTAATTTACTGAATCTGTCCACGGTTCATTCTGCAGCAGCGCAATGAGCCTGAACGTCATTAAGAACTTTCTAGAAGGAGTCCTTCAACACATCAGATCTCAACACAGTGGAGTCAGTCTGGACAACATGAAGAAACAAAAGAACTATGACTAGTTTTCCAAGATGAAACTAGTCAAAAACTGATCTAAAACTTAGTCCAAAGGAAAGTACAAAGAAAGTCCAAAAAGAAGTAGGAAACCAAGAATGAGACAAGTCCAAAACTAGTCCTAAACTAGTCAAAGAACATTCCAGAACTAATTCAGAACTGCTTTCAAATCCAGTATAAAGCATTTGGCAGCAACGTCCAAAACAAGGTCTGAAGCCAAGTTTGAAATCAGTGTAAACCTGATCCAAAACCAAGTCTAAGAGCAGACTTGAACCCTTCCAGAATCGGTCTAAGATCAAGTCCAAATCAAAGCCTGGAACCAGTTCAAACCAAACCTGGAAGCAACACTGAAATCAAGCTAAAAGTCAATCAATCTAAGATAAGTCCAAAACAAAGTCTGAAACCAGTCTTAAACCAAATCTAAAACTGGTCCAAGTCCAAAGACCGCCTAAAAGCAAGTCCAGATCTAGTCCTGAACCAGTCAAATGACATTCCAGGACTAGTTCAAAAATGCTCTCTGACTCTAAACTAGGGCTGCCACAAATGACGCGTCGACGAATCGCCTGAGCACGATACGTCATCAAAAGCGGAAGTGAGCGCTCACTTCCACTTTTGATGACGTATCGTGCTCAGGCGATTAGTCGACGCGTCGTTTGTAGCAGCCCTACTCTAAACTGAGTTTAAAGCAGTCGACAACAACGTCCAAAACAAGACCTGAAACCAGGTTTAAAAGCAGTCTAAACCCAAATCGGTAACAAAGACTGAAAACAGTCGAAAACAGTATAAAGGAAAATTAAACCAAGTCTAAAACCATATCTGAAACCAAGTTAAAAACAAATTTAAAACAAGTCCATGACAAAGTATTAAAGTCTACAAACAGCCCAAAAATAAAAGTCTAAAGTCAAGTCCCACAACAAGTCAAGTTCAAAACCTGTGTAAAACCATTCCAAAACAGTCAGTCCCTAAGCCTGAAAACTTGCAAAAACTCAGCCTAAAGCATGTCCAAAATACAGTCTGAAACCAAGTCCAAAACCAAACCTGAAACCAAGTTACAGTGAGTTGAAAACAAGTCCACGACAAAGTGTGAAACTCAATTTAATACCAGTCTTAAACAAAGTCTACAAACAGCCCAAAACCACTCTAAAATTTGGTCCAAATCAAAGCCTGAAACCAAGTCTGGAACAAGACTGAAATAAAGTTATAAGTCAAACTCAGACCAATTCAAAATAAAAGCCTGGAATCAGTCTAAAACTAAGTATAAAGGAAAGTATAAACAAGCTCAAAGCTCAAAACCAAGTCTAAAACCAAGGCTGAAACCAAGTCTGAAACAAATCAATAAACATCTAAAACAAAGACCAAAAGAAAGTAGAAATAAGTTCAAAACAAAGCCGAAAATACATTCTACAACTAGTCCAAAACCAAATCAAAAACCAGTCTAAAACAAGTTTAAAACAAGATCTGAAACCAAATTTGAAATCAGTGTAAACCCGGTCCAAAACCAAGTCTAAAAGCAGACTTGAACCTTTCCAAAACCGGTCTAAGGTCAAGTCTAAATCAAAGCCTGGAACCAGTCCAAACCAAATCTAGAAGCAAAACTCAAATCAAGCTAAAAGTCAATCAACCTAAGACAAGTCCAAAACAAAGTCAGAACCCAGCCTTAAACCAAATCTAAAACTGGTCCAAGTCCAAAGACCGCCTAAAGCCAAGTCCAGAACTAGTCCTGGACCAGTCTAGAACAGGTCTAGAACGATGTGTTACCAGAAATCAGAAGGAATATAGCAGAGCATCTTTATCTGCACTCTAGTTCTGTTAAATGTGCAGAAAAAGCAGTGAAATTATGGAGTGTTTGTTGTTGGAGCTGGAGAAGTTTCCTGCAGGTTGATCTCACCTGTTTGATTCCCAGCTGAGCACTGAGACTCGTCAAAGCCTCTCAGAGTCGAGTTGTAGGGACTCTGAGTCACGCAGTCGATGGCAGCCTGGTCACATTCACAAAACCTCTGCTGACACGAGTCACCAGCATCTCCAAGATAAAAAAAAAAAAAAAACACCAGGATGTTCAACAAACATGTCTGTGGGGTAAATAAAAAGCTGGAACAAGGAGTCTGTTCGCTTAGCTCAGCTCAAACATGAATAAAAAGTGCAAACATTAAACTACAATCTATTCAAAACAAACAAAATCCACCAACCTGCCCCCTAAAAGCTCACCCATGTAGCTCGTTTTTGATATAAAAGTGTGGAAACGACAAGTTTTCAGCATCTTTTACCCAAAACGTCAACGTTAACGTCTCACCACAGCTGATGTTTGCCGCTGCACAGGTGAAGTTGTACGGAGGCAGAACCAGGGGCTGCCTGCAGGGGGCAGCGTTCTGGTAACATGACCGATGAGCCTCACAGCAGCTGCAGCAAAGAAGAAACCAGAACAGAAGGAATAAAATCAATTAAATATGAGAGATAACAGCTCAAAGTCATTATTGGGAAGTTTTAGTGCTTTTATAGACAAAGTTTATTGGAAATGTGACGCAAAGGGATCTGGCTAAGCTAAAGCTAAGCTAAAATCAGCTATAATAACAAATTCTGAAGGCTTTTTAAATACATTTTTAATGGAAAATAAAATAGGTTGAGGACACATTTTTAATTATTGGCCCTTGAAAATGGAAAAACGTGCAAAATTTTCAACAAGGTGTGGTAAAGTGTCTCCATAAAGTTCCTGTAAGTGTATATCTATGGATGGATCCATATTTCTGCTAAAATTCAGTCTTTGGTCAACATTTCACCAACTTTTGAGGCTCTAACATCAGTAGAATCTGATGGGTTAAAGTCTGACCAGACACGGTTCCAGTTTCTTACTATTTTGACTTGAATCCTGTTTGAACTGGGTCAGAATTGTTCATAACAACTAAGGATCTGTCCAAAATCAGCAAAAATTGCATAGAACTAGCAGACATTTCTCCAAAATGAATTGAAACACGCCCAAAAACATCCAAAAATATCCTTAATTAGTTAAAACCCTGTTCAAAATGATTGAAAATGACTTGAAACTTGGCCAAAATCACTTCGTCTAAAATGACAATACTGAAGAATTACTGATCTTAGAAAATGGAAAAAAAAAAGTCCAAGTTGTTGAATTTAAGGTGGTTTAGTGTCTCCATAAAGTTCCTGTAAATGTCTATCGATGGATGGATCCTCTGAAAACACGGTGATGGATTCCAGCAGCACTGAAAGTTTGTCATATTTATTTCTGCTTTGCTGCATCTCCACCGTCACGGATCACACGTAAAATTAGGTTGTTATTGATGTATGATTCATGCATGAGGCTGATTCATCAACGATTCGCTTTAATAAAGCTGCCGGCATCCACGTTATTCGTCATCACCATCAAAGCAGCATCGAACTTCACTTATTTCAACTCAAAGACAAGAAAAAAGCAAAGATTCTTGATGCCGACGGCAATAAAAAAAAAAAACAGCATCAGTCTGTGTAATTCCAGATAACTGTGCTGCTGCAATGGATCTGATTTAGTTCAGAAATTATTTACTTGTTTTTAATTGTCATTTCAAAGGTACAATATGTCAAGAAATTAGATTAATGGATCCAGCAGAGTACAATTTTTTAATTATTGGTCTTTTCAAATGGAAAACAAGTGAAAAATCTTCATTTCAACAACTTTTGAGGCTCGAACATCAGTAAAATCTGATGTGTTAAAGTTTGACCAGACAAGGTTCCAGTTTTTAGATGTTTTGACGTACCAAAATGCAGATATTAATCCATGTGGAATGTTTTTAAGTCGCTTGGCACAGATTTTACATTATTTTAGTGTATTTTTTGTGTTGTTTTTGGACAAAATTTGAGATGTTTTGAACAGTAATTGACCTAAAGAGACACAAAATGACACAAACAAGACACAAAATGGAGACAAGAGAGACTGAGAGGAAAATCAAAGCTACTGGATCAAAAAAATAAATTCGACACAAATGAAAAAACAACAACATGGAAACATAGAAATAGTTAAATATCTGTACTATGTGCAGACAAAACTACCAGAAAGAGTTATAAATAAGACACAAAACAAGACAGGAAATGACAAAAAATGGACATAAAACAACCCACAATGCCAAAAACAAGACAAGAAAAGACACAAAACAGTAAAATGGAGGACAAATTGACAGAAATCAGACAGAAAATTAGACACAAAATGGACATAAAACAACCCACAATGTCAAAAACAAGACAAGAAAAGACACAAAACGGTAAAATGGAGGACAAATTGACAGAAATCAGACAGAAAATTAGACACAAAATGACAAAATCAACATGGAAAAAGTTAAATATTTGTAGTATGTGGAGACAAAACAACACATAAAAAAAGACAGAAAATGACCAACAGAGACACAAACAGAGAGAAAAAGTCTGTAGAGGCTGCAAACATGGAAATAGCACTAGATAAAATGAAACAGCAGTAAATGAAAGCTCATTTTCTGGCTCGTCCTCCATCTTACCTCCCACACTGAGCTGGTTCAGGAGCACAGCAGGTAAAACGTGAACCTTGTTGATGAACATCTCTGTGATATCAGCACCAGATAGACTCTCCACACGCCTCCATTGAATGAAGCCGTTCCTGGCTGGATTTAAACCCACTCACCCGGCCAGAGGATCCACGGGGCTTCCGGCCGCCGCCACCCTGCAGCAGCAGCCGTAATCTTCCAGGTCGCGTGGACAAATCCCCGTCCGGCAGCGGAGCCTCGACGCGAAGCTCAGCAGCGACGGGAAATTATCAAAGACCGAGTGGAGCCAGGTGAAGCGAAGGCCGAGACAATCTGGAAGCGAGAGGACGAGGCCTGAATGCACAAACACTCGGTGCAGGAGGAGATTTAATCACAGATAATCCCGTCGGCTGCTTCCAATAACCCGAGTCCAGAGAAGCATGCAGGGCGGAAAATGATTTTAGGCCGCGGCTCTCCACGGGTCGGATGGAGCGCTGATTAGGACGGCGGGAGTCCCACAACATCGCAGCTTGTAATTCAGCTCCACCTTGATGTCAACAACCGCCGACAAGTCAGTCGATCGCTGAGGAGCGAAGGTGTCGTCCAGCGATTAGACCGAGACCTGGACGGGACACCGAGGCTGGATTTCAACCCCGGTCTGACCGGAATTAGTCGATTTACCTGCTTTAAACAAACACACTTAATGCCTTTAACTGGTTTTTCTTTGATTTTCTAACCGGTGGCTTCAAATATTCCTTTATTTAATATACTCCAATCAGCGAGGAAACTGAAAACCATCTTTTCGGTTGAAGTGGTATCACATCCAAAATCTGATTTTAATTAAAACTGGTTGAGTGATTTAAGTCCTGATCCACAGAACAACAGAACCTACTGTTACCGGCCATGTTACATAACGCAGCTCTGCAAACACGGTCCAAAACAAGACCAGAACCGAGTCCAACCGCCTGAAAACCAATCTAGAACCAAGTCTAAAACAAATCTCAAAACCAGTTCAAAACCAAGTCCGAAACCAATCCTACAGAAACCTAATTCCATGTTCAAAAATCGATCAAAACCAAGACCAAAACCAGTCAACAACCAAGTCTGACACAGAGCATGGAAACTAATTTAAACAGTCTAAACTATTCTAAAACCAAGTCATAAACCAGTGTTAAATCAGACAATTCCAAGTTCAAAGAGAGTCCACAATCAAGTCCAAAAGTGTCTAGAACAAATCCAGAACAAAGTCTAAATCCAAGTCAGGAAACAGCCCTAAACGAGTCCAGTTTCAAGACCAAATATTGTCCAAACCTAAGTTTAAACCAATTAAGAACCAGTCCGACGACACTAACAAAACAGGATTTATGTCATCTTGGGCTTTGGGAAACATCCTGGGTTTTTTCCTGACATTTTAAAGATGAAACAACCAGAAAATAATCAACACTGAAAACAATCATGAGTTGTAGCTCTAAGAAGCATCTCACCAACATGAACTCTACAGTAAGACGTTGGATAAATCAGCAGATCAAAGCAACAACTGACCACTTTTTAAAGCAGTGAACCAGCCAACTCTGATCAACTGAATAATTCATGAAAGTTAATTAAAGCTAAGCGAGTCATGTGATCATTATCAAGTTTATTCCTAATGATTGGTTCTCACCAGTCATGTGATCTGTGCTTTGGTCGCTGGTCTCTGGATCCGGACAGAAGATGGATCCAGCACAAAGTCCTGAAGACAAACAGGAGGAACAGTTAGAACACGTTTTTAACTGGTTGAATATTGTTCTAAAAAGGCAGAACCATCGTAGAACAGACCGTCAGCTAAGTCTGTAAACGGCAGATGATGAAGCTTCTTTCGTAAATGGTTTATAAACATCATAAACAGACTTAAATCATAAACCGATGCCGTTCAAGCGACTTTTAATCCATCAGTAAGAACTTTTCAGCTACCAGATTGAGAGACAATCTAATATTTTTTTAGGTCAGCGATAAATAGGTTTGGTTTGTTTTAGTGTTTTTAGTGTTGATGGTTCATGTGTTTGCAGGAAACTCACCGTTTTCAACAGCAAATAAGATGAAAATCCTTTTCAGGAACATGATTCGTACCTGCATTCAGAGGGACAAAGGTTTAGTTTCAGATTTAACTTTTAAATAGGTGCAAAAACTCACATTATCAGCTTTATAATCACCACTCTTTTCACCAGAGCGTTCTGTTGTTTTACAGATTTTTCTTACATCAACAGTCACTTCTTAGACAAAAAGAATTACTGGATGCAAAACAACCACAGAGAGACGGAAATCTGTAAGAAAGAGATGCAAAATGAACACAAAGACACACTAAATGATCCAAAAGAGATTTAACTGATGAAAAGACAAAATGACCAGAAATACATGCAACACCAATGCAAACTGAGATAAAATGATAAAAAGACACACAAATTACTCAAAACACACACCTGAAGACAAAAAGGTGTGTGTAACAACTCAAAATATGCACAACAGGACCAAAAACAGACACAAAATGGCACAAACAAGACACAAGATGAGACACAAAACAACAAAAAGGAGACACAAAGTGACATAATTAGGACAAAAAACTGAAATACGACATACAAAATGACAAAAACAAATAACATAGCAAAAATGAGAAAACAAACCCCCCCAAAAAATACATAAACTGAGAAAGACAAGACACAAAATGGCACAAACAAGACAAAAAAACAACAAAAACAAGACACAAAATGGCACAAACAAAACACAAGATGAGACACAAAACGGCGAAAATGAGACACAAAGTGACATAATTAGGACAAAAACCTAAAAAAACGACACACAAAATGACAAAAACAAATAACAACAAAAATGAGACAACACCCCCCCCCAAAAAATACACAAACTGAGAAAAACAAGACACAAAATGATACAAAGAAGTCAAAAAAACGACAAAACAAGACACAAAATGACATAAGACATAAAATGACACAAAAAGACAAAAAACAACAAAAACAAGATATAAAATGACAGAAACAAGACATAAAATGACATAACACAAAAAACAACAAAAGCAATACAGAAAATGACAGAAACAAGACAAAAAAACAACAAAAACAATGCAGAAAATGACAGAAACAAGACAGAAACAACAAAACAAGACATAAAATGACAGAATCAAGACAGAAACAACAAAACAAGACATAAAATGACAGAAACGACATAAAATGACATAAACAAGACAAAAAACAACAAAAACAACACAGAAAACGACAAAAGCAAGACACAAAAAGATACAAACAAGACAAAAAAACAACAAAAACAAGACACAAAATGACACAAAATGACAAACAAGACACAAAATGGCACAAACAAGTCGAAAAAACAACAAAACGAGACGTAGTTATGTAAAGATTAGTGGAGTCATTAGATACTTGTTAGATACGTGTTTTTAGAACTTTTTCGACATTAGATTAATAAAGTCATTGTATTGTATTTTCAGTCTGAGTGCAGCAGTGAACCAAAGCAGACCTGTTCAGGTGAAGTTGTCCTTACCTTATTTGTGGTGCGTTGGCTGCAGAAGTTGTGTTTTCCTCATTGAACACAGATAAATGGATCGATGAAGCCTTCTTGAAGCTGTTGTGGTTTAGTTCTGAACCAGAATGAACCCTCAGGTGTGTTTATTGTCCACCTGAGGGGTTCGGTTCAGCCGGTATCAGGTGACGCCGGAGCCGGAGCTTATCACCGTTGGGTTCCTGTTACTGGGTGGGGTCCGGACCCAGGGACCCACAGGACGGTCTTTGTCCCGGAGGAGGCCGGATCCGTGACCCGGAGGTCAACCCGGTCTTATCTGATCCTCCGGGACTTCAGACCGGTGGCTTTAATAACAGGGGGGCAGATAGTGGGGCATTGTGTGGGGCAGGTGCATCTGCAGGGGGGTAGTTACGGATGTTATGTCATGTTGGAAACAGGAAGTGGATTCAGTTACAGGAACACCCACAGCAAAAATTAGACATCCTTCTCATTTTTTATCCAAAAGCTTTCAAAAAGGACTGAAATTTTGAATGAAAACTCAAAATGACCACATTTACTATTATGTTTTGCAGACGACACCACGCTGTTTATGTATTATTTACTACTGTTATTTTTAGCCTTTATGGTTTTACCTTCTACTTTCTTGTATTCCACCTGTTCTTTATCCTTACTTGGTTGGGGCATATTGGTTATTTTATTGTCTCATCTCTTTTTGTTGCATTTGATTAATTTTGATAATATTTCACCGTGTTTAACTCTGTTTCCTTTGTGTCGTTCTCTTTGGACTGACAGCCTGTTCACTGGTGCTCAACGTTTTTTAAAAAGGCGTTATTAAATTATATTATAAACTAATAATAATAATTATTATTATTATACACAAAATGACACAAACAAGACAAAAACACAAGAAAAACAATAAAACTAGACACTAAATGATACAAAGAAGAAAAAACAACAAAGAGACAAAATGACACAAGACAAAAAAATACAAAACTTAGACAAGATGACAAACAAGACACAAAATAGCATACACAGGACATAAAACAAAACTAAGACACAAACAAGTAAAAAAAACAAGAAAAAAAGAAAAAACAGACAACAAGACAAAAACAAAACAAAAGTTCAAAAAAAGTGTTTAAGTTTCAACAGTGAGCATCAGAGTAATTTTCTGGGTTTTCTTTAAGATGTTTATTAAATTGACACAAGAAAAACCTAAAAAAATTTCATTAGAAAAACACAAAAATTCTGCATTTCCCCCCCAGTTTCCAGACTTTTTTCTGAACCTTAAAGTCATCATTTGATTTCAGGATAAATAGTCCAGTTTTGGTGTCAGGATTCCAGATTTTGATCTCCAATATGTACTAAAATTTAGATTAATGAATGTTAAAACCTGACAAAGGTGCAAAAGTTTGTGTGAAGACTTTCAGGGTGTTTCCTTCGTGTCTCCACAGGATCTCCAGATGTTCCAGGAGTTCACTCAGCCGTGGTTTGTAGCTTCAGTCCATCCTGTGATGATGAACAGCTCTTTGTTTCCTCCTGGTCACAGTTTGTTGCACATCTTTGTCAGGCATCTCTGTTTGAGGTCTGTGGAGGGAGGATGGTGGAGGAGGAAGGTTACGACAAGTAGCTGACACTGGTTAGTTTTCCAGCACTTTGATTCAACTTTAAACGGGCTGCAGCTTCCTGACATCAACGTTCCCTCTGGTGACTCCAAACTTCTGTGAAATTGACGTATTTAAGTGTATTTAAGAGGAATAAAGCAGCAGTTGCTGGCTGTTTCCTGACACACTCTGAGTGTTTTCAGAAAGTTTCAGAATGACTTGAAGACTCGAGATGTTGTGGCTGTATTAATGTTCAGGTTTGAAAAGCATTTTATCCTCAAAGAAACCATTAAAGAACCCTTAATCAGGGCAGAAAGCTGTAAAAACAGGAAGAGTCATCAGATTTTAAACTTTCTGAAGGTCCTTGAAGTAATGTGTGACTTAGAAATGTAAAACTTCATCATTTAAAAATACACCAGAAAGAAACTGTTTGCTCCAACAAGATTTAGTGAAAAACTAAAAATTCTGAGCTCCTCATCGCATCCGAGGAGTCGAGATTGATTCAGATGTGACCAACAGTGAAGTAAGGAAAATTCAGAGAGTTTTCAGGTTGAACTGCAGGAGAGACTGAGAGGAAAATCAAAGAAGAGGAGCTAGTTGTTGGAGATCCATTCAGCATGGTGAAACATCTTTCTACTGATGATGAGCAGAGTGGAAAGGAAAAGTCTGGAGAGACTAAGAATTCTCCAAAATGACCCAAATAATGACTCAAAACTGTCCTTTTTAAACACAGTTCAGTCATTTCAAGCTAGTTTTCAGGCATTTTAGACAATGTTGAGTTCTTCTGGAAAATCTTGAGTTACTTTGGACAATTTTGCGTAATTTTTTTTGACAACTTTGGACAATTTTGACTAATTTTGGACAATTTTTGAGTTACTTTGGACAATTCTGCATAATTGTTTGACAATCTTGGACAATTTTGTGTAATTTTGTACAATTTTGCATGATTTTGGACACTGAGTAATTTTGAACAATCATACTGAAAATAAACTGCAGCATGGCTCAAAAACAGATCACAAATAAAAACATTATGACACAAAATTGTCATTTTAAACACAATTTCAGTTATTTTGGACAATTTTGAGTTATTCTGCACAATTTTGTGCAATTTTTGAAAATTTTGAGTAATTTTGGACAATTTTCGTGATATTTTGGTAAATCAGACAAAAGCGCAGGCAGTGTTTCCTCAGGGAGACTGAGAGGAAAATCAAAGTTGCTGGATGAATCAAATAAATGCAGCATGGCTCAGAAACAGTGAACAGAGGAGCAACTTGTTGGAGATACATTCAGCATGGAGAAACATCTTTCTACTGATGATGAGCAGAGTAGAGAGAAAAAGTCTGGAGAGACTAAAAATTCTCCAAAATGACCCAAATAATAACATTTCAATCACAGTTCAGTCATTTCAAGCTCGTTTTCAGTCATTTTGGACAATGTTGAGTTCCTTTTGAAAATTTTGAGTAATTTTGAACGATTTTACGTAATTTCATTGACAATTTTGGACAACTTTTGAGTTATCCTGGACAATTTTGAGTTATTTTGGGCAATTTTGCATAATTTTGGACAATTTTTGAGTAATTTTCTAGTTAACAGTCAGACTGAGAATAAACTGCAGCATGGCTCAGAAATAGCGAACAGAGGAAAAATTATTGGAGATACATCCAGAATGGTGAAACAAAACAGCAAACAAATGTGGAGACAAAACAACCACAAAGTGACAGAAAACAACAAAACAGACACAAAACAACCCAAAATGATAAAATGAAGACAAAAAACAGCAAAAACACAAGACTAGTTGCCGGAAATGAGACAGAAAACAGCCTAAATTTGAAACAAAATGACTAAAACAAGACACAGAATGCTATAAAACTTGACAAAACAAAAAAAATCTGACACAAAACTACAAGAGGAAACATGGAAACAGTTAAATATCTGTAGTATGTGGAGACAAAACCACCACAAATAGACATAAGATGACAAATAAGACACAAAACAACAAAAACAGGACACAAAACGAGACATAAATTGACAAAAACAAGAAAGATAACAACAAAAATCAGGCAAAATGAAAAACAACACACAAAACTAAGCAGAGCAGAGAGAAAAAGTCTGGAGAGGAAACATGGAGATAGACAAACATCTGTAGTATCTGGAGAAAACACAACCATAAAACAACACAAGGAAGACACAAAACAAAAAAAGACTAAAGGAGAAACATAGTCAACACAAACAGACAAAACTGACCCAAAGAGTCTTAAAATATAAACAAAATATAAAATACCTTAAATCGAGACGAAAAATACACAATAATGAGATCAGCGATAAACAAGACACAACTTGAGACAGAAAATGACAAAAAAAGACACAAAACAACCCAAATGAGACACAAAATGACAAAAATGAGACAAAAAAATGACAGAAAACAGCAAAAAAGACAAGAAAAATTGCCAGACATGAGACAAGAAATGACAAAAACAGACTCAAAATGACTAAAACAAGACACAGAACATTATAAAACATGATGAAACAACACAAATGTGACACAAAGCAACAAAAACAAGCCACAAGATGGAAACACAAATGGACAAAAACAAGTAACATAATGACAGAAATGATTAAAGGACTTTTATTGGGTTTATTGTGAGATTAAAGGACTTTTGTTGGTTTTATTGCGAGATTAAAGGACTTTTGTCGGGTTTATTGTGAGATTAAAGGACTTTTGTTGGTTTTATTGTGAGATTAAAGGACTTTTGTTGGGTTAAAATGTGTCTGTGGGCACTTGGAAAAATACTGTACCTGCTGATCCCATTTCTTTTAAATTTTGTGAAACAAATGAAGAAACTCAGCACCTTTTCTCTTTTTTTGATTATTTACAACATTGTGAACTAAGAATCAAAGAGATTTTTTATGATTTCTGTCATTCTAACTGTGTCCTATTGCACAGAAGGTATTTCTGTCTCCTTCATGCGTGTTCTGTTTCCACAGAGCTGCAGGACTTTAGATTGCAGCGAAAAATTAGTCAAAAAATGAGCATTTACACTGCAGGGAGCCACAGAAACACGACTTCAGGTTTAACTGACATCTATCTGATGAACCAGGTTACACACTTTAAACATCAGAGGACACACCAGCAGGAGCTGTGGATAGAAGAAGCCTGAAGGCCGGAGTGTTTCCTCTCTTTATTCTTTACGCTGTTTTCTCTGACCAGACACCTCGTTGGGCTTTTATCTTGTCATGTTTTCATCACTCTGTGGCTCCTTTAACGATGTTCACCATTATCAGATTTCTGCATAATGTTGGACATAATCTGAGATCATTTACACGTAGCCTGCTGCGCCGAGACGGGCGGTCCATCAATTAATCACCGAATTGTGTTTTAACAATCGATTCATCAGTGAATCCGAGTTGTCAAACCGTCCTCCTGCCCCTGTGGGACTCTAAAAATACCCGGTAGGTCTAATTAGAGCCGACCGGCTATGACAGCGTGTTGAGTCCTGCCTCTGGTTGGCCGGTTGGTTTGTTGCCGTGGGAGACGCTGCGAACGATGGCGGCTCTTTCTGCGACCTCTTGAGCCCATTAGACTCCTGCAGAGCTGCAGCTCTAATGAGGCCTGAAAGCGGCCGCCGGACACCAAACCGTCAGGGGAAGGATGAAGAGCCAATTACCCCCCAAAGACGTGAAACATGACTCAACCTGGACAGCTCTAAGAGTCATGGTCGCTGCTTTTATGGAACTTCTGGCCTCTGGATCACAACTATAACTAGAAAAACCCTCAGAGAGCACAGTCCTCCTCCAAGGCTGCTCATTCCCCCATATGTCAGAAATGCAGCATTTGTTCATTAGGTATTGATGATCAGAAATCATGGCACTATGAAATGTGTCCATTTAATGTAGATATACCCACAAACACAATGACCTGAGCACAAGTGTATGTTGCATGTATACGTTATGTACGGATACCAAATCATGTGACCTAAATATGTAGCGGGCAGCGGGAATTGATGGGACTCAGAAACACCCCCACAATTTAATCAGTTGTTCCTTGGATTATTTCAGACGGAAAAGTCCTGATAAGTCCTCAGCAGTGGATTTGTAGCAGGATCACAATCATGTGATCATCAGCAGGAGGCTGAGTGTTCACTTGTTGTCATGGTTAGAGTGACGCCATGCCACTATCTGGCAATGATACAGAAATCTTTAACAAATCCGTGGATCCAGACTATAAGCCACATCACAGGTTTCAAGACATTTCTGAGTCCATTTGGACGAATTTTGAGTAAGTTTGGGCCAATTCTTTGTACTTTTGGAACAATTCTTTAGTCATTTTAAACAATTTTTTGTCATTTTGGACTCATTTTTAGTCGTTTTAGACAATTTCCTAGTCATTTTGGATGATTTTAGACTTTTTTTTTTTTTTTTGTCATTTTGAACTAATTTTGAGTCATTTTGGACCCATTCTTAGTCATTTTGGACAGTTTTTAAGTTGTTTTGGACAGTTTTTGTCATTTTGGACACATATGAATCATTTTATTCAATTTTTAAACCATTTTGGACCAATTTTAAGTAATTTTGAATCACTTTTTAGTCGAATTCGTGAATCCAGGCTATAAGCTGCTAAAATCGAATCACTTGGTCCTTGTGTCATTTCTGACCTTCCCTGAAAATTGCATCCAAATCTACTAATCCGTTTTTGATCAATGTTTCACACAGGCAGACAGACAGACAGACAGACAGACAGACAGACAAACCAATACCCATCATCCCATAACTCTGCTGCATTCCTTGGTGGAGTAATAAAAAACCATAGTTAGAAGAAGATGTTAAGTATAGCGAGATCATTGAGGGTGTTGTTCTACCGGCATAACCAATAAAACAGAGAGATTCTAAAGCATCTTTGTGCACCAACACAACTTCATCTCACAATTTAGCTTTTTACAAACCTACAGTACCGGTCAAAAGTTTGGGATACAACTTCTCATTCAGTGGTTTTGATTTGTTCTGTTTATTTTCCAACATTGTAGATTATTACTGAAGACGTCAATCGTCAGAAGTTCATTAGAGTCACCAGCAAATTAACAGTAGTTCTGATTAGAGCCCAGATAAAAACAGAGTTCTAGTAGCAGATAAACATCTACATCAACTGTTCAGACTGACCAATCAGGCCTTTATGGTGGAATAGCTGCAAAGAAACCACTACTGAGGACTTTAATTCTTCCTTTTCTGAGGAGGTCCTCATGTGAGCCAGTTTTGTCGTAGCACTTGATGGTTTTTTGTGACTGCACTTGGGAATATATTCAAAGTTTTTGCAATTTTTCCGGACTGACTGACCTTCAGTTCTTAAAGTATTGATGAACTGTTGGTTCTCTTTACTTAGCTGATTGGTTCTTGCCATAATATGGATTCTAACAGTTGTCAAATAGGGCTGTCAGCTGTGGACCAACCTGACTTCTGACAACACAACTGATGGTCCCAACCCCATTAAGAAGGCAAGAAATTCCACTAATGAACCTTGACAAGGCACACCTGATAATTCAAAGTTGTGTCCAAATGTTCGACTGGTCGTATATAAAGTCTAATTAGCTGCATCTCAAGCACACCAGCTCACACCACACTCTGCAAAACTACCCGGCAGGTTGGAAAATCGGAGAAATTCCTGCTGTATGTGGCTGAAAACTGACTCCAAAGATGAATAACGACAAGAGAAAGCCGTAACCTGGAAGCTGACGTGATCCTAAGGTTTGCTACATACGAAACTATGAAAGTCCAAATCCGTGTTTTTGAGACGGTCGGCTTAGACTCCTTATTTCGTTTATACACTACCAGTCAAAAGTTTGGACATGTAAACAGAAAATAATTGCAGAGAGACAGAAAACACTCACAAAGGATGCCAAAGGATGCAAAATGACCATAAACAGATGCAAAACAACTAGAAGCAAACACAAAAAGGTACAAAACCGAGGCAAAGAAACAACTAATGACTGCAAAGAGGCAAACATGAATACAGAGACACAAACAAAAGACAGAAAATGATCAGAGAGAGAAAGCAGGAGATTAAAAATGCCCAGAAAAGACCAAAACTGACCACAGAGATGCACCAAACAACCACAAAACGACAAGAAAAAGACATAAAGCAGCTGCGAAAAGATGCAATATGACGGCAAAGAGACACAAAATGATCACAAGATCACGCAAAACAACCACAGATACAAAATGAGGCAGAAAATGATGACAAAGAGAAAGAAAACTAACAAAATAGACATAAAATGAAAACAAACAGGCGTAAATCATCAGCAGAAAGACACAAACCAACCACAAATGACAGAAAATGATGGCAGATACAGGAACCATCGATGCATTGAGTTAATCTAACATTCTGCTGATTTATGAAGCCACTGCTGAGCTTCTGTTTGCTTCTTTTCACCTCATGTGTAATATTTCCAAACCTCGTGGAGCCTGAGGTTAAATCTCTCTATAGAGCTTCCCTCTGAGATAAAAGAAGCCAGACTCCGGTGTAGCCGAGCTGCCGGCTGACATGCATTAACTCTGACAGCCGCCTCGCCGCTATCGATCGCTTCCTCCACAGTTCACTTACTTCTGGAGAAGGAGACTCTCCTGACCCGCCGACACACCTCCAGAGTGTGTTTTTCATACCAGAGGTGGCTGTCGTTGCAATACCTGTGGATAGAAACACCGTAAATAAGCTAGGACTAAATATCAGGTTCAAAGAGTCTCAAAGAACTTTCGGCATCTGAACGTTTGAATTGTCTCTGAAAAGGGTTAAAAAGATCAATTCATCCGTGGTTTGTGGCTCAAAAGTAGTTAAAATCTGGGATAACTCAACAAATAGCACAGCATTACTAACACAGACTGGTATCGTTTGCATTTTTGATCGTGTAGTTTCACTTCACAGAAACAGGAAGACGAGTTTTTCCTGGATGGAGAATTTTTTTTGGCTTCAATCAAAAGAAGTTTTAGCCAAAAACAAAATAATAACAATGAAATTATTAATCAGTTTCGTTAATTTGAGTATTTTTGTTTTGTGAATTTGTCTATGCTTGAGAGTTATTTTGATATAGAAGGAATCGTGTCTCGAAGGAGAGACACAAAACAAGAAAAAAAAGCAACCACAAAGAGACACAAAACTACAGCAAAAAGAAAAACCATCACATAGACATAAAACCACTTAAAACAGGCACATAACTACAAAAAGACAAAACAACTGAAGACACACAAGACAGCTACAAAAAGAGAAAACAACTACAAAAAGAGAAAACAACTACAAAGATGCAAAACAAGCAAAGAGACACAAACAAAACCACAGAGACACAAAACAACAACAAAAAGACACAAAACAACCACAAATGGACACAAAGAAACCACAAAGAGAGAAAACAACTACAAAGAGACACAAAGAAACTACAAAAAGACACAAAACTACAAAAAGAAAATATAATCACAGAGACACAAAACAACAACAAAAAGACATAAAATAACTGCAAAGAGACACAAAACTCCCACAGAGAGACACAAAGGAACTACAAAAAGACACAAAACAACAACAAAGAGACACAAAAGAACAACAGAGAAAACTAATTTTCCATAGAAATGAAGGACAGATCTCATAATGATCCTCTGTTAATTCTAGTTTCCAGTTTTTCATCTTTTCCTTCCGTCTCCACTTGGTATATTTAAAACCCTGATGTTGTCCTAATGCAGGAAGTGTCGTTTCCAGGTGTGAAGACCTTTTCATGCGTGTCTTGTGGCTTGTGGGTCTGCAGAGGCAGGTGGAGAAGAACTTGCAGAGCTCCAGGACGCAGGGCTGCAGCTTGGTGGCGCTGACTGTGATGCTGCCCTCCGACTCGGACTCGGACTCGGACTCGGACTCGGACTCGGACTCGGCGCTCGGCTCCGGCCTCCTCCATGGACAACCTCTCAACAGAAGGAGGAAGAGTCACGTTTAGAAAAAGTTCATTATTCTGCAGAATGAAACCACATTAAGATGATGCATCACGTCGCTTCAGTGCTTAAACTCCCATCAGAAGAATCGCTGGTGCTTTTGAATCACACTTAATCTGTCACAGGCAGAATTAGCATAAAAAATGCAAATTCTAATTCATTTCAATTAGATAACTTCTACATCAGGAGCGAGAATAGCTGCAATAAATCAAAAGAAACAAAAAGATATTTAAGAGTTTATCCTCAGGGGTGGGATTGGTGTCGGTTCGGCAGAATTACAATGAAAACATGAAAACACACACAGAGTTTGATGAAAACAGCTCTAATGAGGACCGAACCAGGAAAGGAATCAATAACTAACAAACCGGCTCTATGAAGAGACTCAAAATGACCCCAAAAAAGACACAAAACAACATCAATTAAGAGGGAAACAACCTCAAAGAGACACAAACTGTTACAGGCTGGGCTCAGCCCGGCCCGTTCCCCTGCAGGTGTGTCTCGGTCTGTGAGGCTCTCTGCAGCTGCTGATTGGTTGCAGCTGCAGGAGCCCCACACCTGTAGAGCATTTCCATATAAAGACCGGCTTCACAGAGCAGGGGACGGCGGATCGTACCGCTCAGTTTGTGGACAGGCTTGAGACGGACGAGTCCTGGGAAGCCCACTAGCCGCCGGTGCAGCCGATATTCTCCCCCTGCCATCCGCAGGCCGAGACGACCGACGACTCGACCTTCTGCAGGCCGAGACGACCGACGACTCGACCTTCTGCAGGCCGAGACGACCGACGACTCGACGGTCCACAGACCGAGACGACCGACGACTCGATGGTCCGCTGGTGGAGACAACCGACGACTCGACCTTCTGCAGGCCGAGACGACCGACGACTCGACGGTCCACAGACCGAGACGACCGACGACTCGATGGTCCGCAGGTGGAGACGACCGACGACTCGACCTTCTGCAGGCCGAGACGACCGACGACTCGACGGTCCACAGACCGAGACGACCGACGACTCGACCATCCGCAGGTGGAGACGACCGACGACTCGACGGTCCACAGACCGAGACGACCGACGACTCGACCATCCGCAGGTGGAGACGACCGACAACTCGACGGTCCACAGACCGAGACGACCGACGACTCGACCGTCCGCAGGTGGAGACGACCGACGACTCGACGGTCCACAGACCGAGACGACCGATGACTCGACCATCTGCAGGCCGAGACGACAGACGACTGTTGTTGTTTTTGCAGTGGCTGAATCTATAGGCTGATAACATTTTAAGAAATGTCAGGTAACAGATCACTGATGGCGTTTAGCTATCTTCATTTCAAAATGTCTCTTTCCTTTGTGCTCACAGTGGTCATATTGCACAATCATACAAAATGTGCCTAAAATGATGTGGATGAAAATATTTTTAAACTGCAGGTCGTACGAAGTTTATTGAGGTCTTATTGTCAGATTTTTTGACAATTTTTTGATTTTCTGACAAACTGCTCAGGATGCTCCAGCCTGCTGCTTGTTGCTAGGCAGAACTCCAGGCAGGAGGAGGAGGAAGATTCAGCAGCAGGACGTTACTGCCATCTGGTGGCTCTGATGAGGAACTACAGCCGGTTTCATCTAGTTTACAGCCTCCACAAATCCTGAGACTGTTTTTATCTGTAGTTCTGTGTCTCGTTTTGGTCATTTCACTCATCTTTGGGATGTTTTTTTTCCTTACTTTCATTTTGTGTCTAATTCTTCTCATTCTATGTCTTATTTTTGTTCTTTCATGCATCTTTGGGATGGTTTTGTCTTCTTCTGTTTCGTGACTTGTTTTCCACGTTTTGTACCTTGTTTTTGTTTTGTGCCATTTTGTTTCTCGTTTTTATCATTTCATGTCTCTTTGTGACATTTTTACAGATTCTGAGAGGCAGCTTATGTCTCCTTCTTGCAGTTTTGTGTCTCGTTCTTATTTTGTGTGTCTTTCGTAAAGTTTTGTCTCCTTGTAGTAGTTTTATGTCTAGTTTCTGTTGTTCTGTGTCTCATTTTTGTCCTTTTATTAGTCTGTGGGACAGTTTTGTCTCTTTGCTTTCATTTTGTGTCTAAGTCTTCTCATTTTGTCTCTTATTTATTCATTTTTTGACCATTTTTGGCTTTATTTGATAGTTTTGTGTCCACACTTTTATTTTGTGTCTCATTTTTGTACTTTTATGTGTCTTCAGGACGTTTTTGTCTTTTTGTGGCAGTTTTATCTCTAGTTTTGTTGTTGTGTCTTATTTTTGTCCTTTTATATGTCTTTGGGACAGTTTTGTCTCCTTACTTTCATTTAGTGCCTAATTCTTCTCATTTTGTGTGTCATTTTTGTCTTTACACGTGTCTTTAGGATGGTTTTGTCTTCTTTCTTTTGTTTTGTGTCTCATGTTTCACATTTTCTGCCTCATTTTTCTTGTTTTGTGACATTTTGTTTCTTGTTTTTATCATTTCACATCTCTTTGCGACAGTTTCATCTCTACATACTCCAGATATTTAACTAGTTCCATTTCTATAGATTCTGAGAGACAGTTTTTATCTCATTAGTTAGTTTTGTGTCTTATTTTTATTCTTAAATGAGATAAGATAAGATAAGATAATATAAGATAAGATAAGATAAGATAAGATAAGATAAGATAAGATAAGATAAGATAAGATAAGATAAGATAAGATAAGATAAGATAAGATAAGATAAGATAAGAAAAATTAGTATAAAGGCAGTACAGAATAAATAAAAACACACAGTGCAAAAAGGCAGAGAACATTATATAGACTTTTTTTTTTAAGAAGACTATTTCCATGAGGTTGAAACAGTTGTTGCACATAAGTGGTCTGTATATGTGAGGGAGAAAGTGCAGCAGTAACAGAGGTGGACCAGTTATATGGTGGCATTGTAAAGTCTGACTGATGTTGGGATAAACAACCTGTGGAAACGTTCCTTCTTACATTCAGGGTGAACCAGTCTGTTGCTGAAGGAGCTTCTTAAGGAGTTCACAGTCTGATGCAGAGGCTGGGAGGAGTTTCCCATGATAGAAGACAGTTTATCCAGAGCCCTCCTCTCTCCCACCACCTCCATGATGATCAGCCACAGACTGAGCTGCTCTTTTAATCAGTCTGTTTAGTTGTCTTTGGGATGATTTTGTCTCTTTGTGGTAGTTTTAGCTCTAGTTTTTTTTGTTATGTGTCTTATTTCAGTCTTTTTATGCATCTTTGGGACAGTTCTGTCTTCTTTCTATTGTTTTTTGTCTCGTTTTTCACATTGTATGTCTCGTTTTTATCATTTCATGTCTCTTTGGGACAGTTTTGTGTTCACATACTGTAGATAATTAAACACTGCTTTTATAGGGAATAAAGTAAACACCAAGTTTATAGTTCATCGATTTGAATCAGTAAATTAATGTCTGGGAGGGCAGGGAACATTCCAGCAACATTAATCCTCATGTTCTGCGGCACATTGAAAATGTAAACAGATCCAAGTTAGAAAATGCAGCTGCATGAGAACTCCCTGATGTTTTTCTACTTTGGTAATGACACTAAGAAAAGAATATCTGAACCCTCTGAACTCCAGAAACCACCAGCAGGTTTAAACGGCATGTTTTCTTCCCAAAAAAACCCAAAAACTAACAAAAAAAAGACAGAAAACATTCACGAAGAGACACAAAGTGAACACAAAATGACACAAAGATGCACAGACTGACTGCAAAACACAGAAAAATATCAAGAGTAGATGAAAAATGTCCATAAGGTGATACAATACGACAATCAAGGAATTAAAAACAGACAGAAAATAGCCACAAAGAGACACAAAATGGACAAAAACTTACGTAAAACAACCAGAAAGTCAAAAATCAGACACAAATTACCACAAAGTGATGGAAAACTACCACAAGGACACACAAAAAGTCTGCAAAAGACAAAAAATGACTGCAAAGAGACAGAAAAGGGTCAAAAATAAGACAGAAGGGGCACCAGTTAAGCAGGTGACTCATGTACAGGGTTGGACCCCGATGCAGCGATCGGTTCGATTCCTGCTCACGTTCCCCACTGCCCTGTCTGCCTCGCTAACTCTACCCGTCAATAAAGCCAAGAAAGGCCCAAAAATAACTTGAAAAAAGAAAAAAAAGACACAAATGACCATAAAGTGATGCAAAACTACCACAAAAATCACACAAAATTGCCACAAAAAAAAAAAAAAAGACTGCAGGGAGACAGAAGACAACAAAAAGACACAAAACTGCCACAAAAAGGTGTAAAACAAAAATCAAAGGCAAGCAAAACAGCCGCACAAGACAGAAAATGGGAGAGGACAGACAGGATATAAACTATTAAGGGATGCAAAATGACCAAAGAGACGTTTAAAAGACACCAAAACTGGCTGTGATGAGCAAAACCAAACAAACCAACTGCAAAAAAACACAAATCATTTGTGAAATGACTAAAAAGGAGACACAAAACAACCACTGAAGACAGAAAACAACTGCAGAGATGAAAACTGACCACAAAATGGACATAAAATTACGCAATAAAACACAAGAAGACCACAAAAGACAGAAAACAACCATAAAGAAACACAAAATGGACAAAAACTTGCGCAAAAGACAGAAAATGACCATAAAAAGATATAAAACACCCATGATCTGATACAACACAATTTTTGCGTTATTTTGGAGAATTTTTTGTAATTTTAACCAATTCTGAGTCATTTTTGACAATTTGGCGTTATTTTAGACAATTTTTGAGTAATTTTGGAATACTTTTAAATTACTTTGGACATTTTTTTTGTTATTTTGGCAAATTTTTGAATTATTTTGGACAATTTTTGAGTCATTCTGGAAAGTTTTTGAATGGTTATGGACAATTTTTTGTTATTTTGGATAATTTTGAGTTATTTTGGACAAATTTTTGAGATATTTTGAACAATTCTGAGTCACATACGAGTATATTAGCTCTCATTACTATTAATTATTATTAACCGCCTCCAGTGCCTGGAATATTTTATTTTGGTCACATTTGTCTTTTTTAATAAATATTAATTACACAGTTTGCTACCAGGAACATTTTTATTTTCCACTGGAGGTTCAGGTCATTCAGTAAATAATTTACATTCTCTGTGTTTTTAATTATTGCTTCTAATTAATTTTAACGTCTCTGTTTGTGTTAATATGAACCGACGTGGGACTCTTTCCCCTGCAGCTGACAGATAAACGCTGGATATTTGCTTTTAACCTTTCCGGCTTTAAGCTTCCACATAGAGGGGGCTGCTCCTGCGTTTCCATGGTTACTGTCTCCTGCATGGCTTCCTGTCTGAAACACACACATGTAATAAAACACACCTTCTGTCCACAAATGATTCCAGCTCTCTGAGAGTCAAGCTGAGCTGCTCACTGAAACCTCCGTTTGATTTTTTTTTTTTGGCTTTTATATCGTCAGTCTCAGGATCAAATATCAAAAACAACAAAGAGACACACCTGTTTATGTTTTATTTAGTAGCGACCTCTTGTGGTTGACAGAAGAACGACTAAAGATCATTAAAATGGAAACAAAGGATGCAGCTCTCAGGGTTATTTTTTGTCATGAATCATGATTTATAATTAAATATGACTAAATCCCTCCCCAGGTATGTTTAGTTAGCAGCGTAGTTAGTGGCCAGAAAAAGTAACAAAGCATCTTCATTTTTAGATTACATTAAAGTCAGTGGGAGGTGGTCGGGGTGGAGGGTGGGCAAGTAAAGTACATGAATTTCACATTATTATGGTTAAACAATATGAGAAAAAGAGTCACATTTCAATCATTTTGACCCATATTTTGATATTAGTCAAGATTTTAGTGGATTATATGATCTAAACCAGTTGAGGAGCAAGACTGATCTATTGTTTGGTATATAACATAGCTAATCTCCAACTGACGCACTGACACAAACTCACAAAAACAAGACATAAAATCATCAAAACGAGACACAAAATCACAAAAACGAGACAAATTTCATGGCATACGTCATACTTGCCATTTAAAAATGATATTAAAATATTATTAAATCCCTTCCCTGTTATGTTTAGTTAGCAGTTTGAATAGTGGCCAGATTACCAAAAAAGTCAACATTTTGTTTACAAAGAACGAAGTGCCAAATTCTAAAATTACATTAGAGTCAGCAGGAAGTGGTCGGGGTGGATGGTGGGCACGCAGAGCATGCAAACTTCACATTAATATGGTAAACAATGTGCAAAAAAAAGAGTCAAATTCAAATCATTTGACACATATTATGATATTAGTTAAGATTTTCTTTAATTATATTGATCTAAAACCAGTTCGAGAATGAGGCTGGGGTGGATTGTTTGGCATATATCGTATCTAATCTCCTACTGAAGGCCCTGACTCTGAAACATTACATTAAAATATTACTAAATTGTGTCTCAGCTATGTTTAGTTAGCTGTGTGATTAGAGGCCAGATTACCAAAGTCAATGTTTTGTTTACAACTAATGAAGCTTCTTATTTTTAAATTACATAACAGTCGGCAGGAGGTGGTTGGGGTGGATGGTGGGCGCACAAAGCACACAAATTTACACTCTTATGGTTAAACAATGTGCAAAAAATGTCACATTTCAATCATCTTGACACTCACTGAGACTGCAGTATGAGTCATGGATTTAGTAGGAGTCTTTGTGCAGCCCTGACTCCCATAAAAAATATTCTCAAGTATTACATAATTATGCCGCTAAATGAAGCTCCAGGTTAGTTCACCATCACAGGCAGCATTAGTTTTCAGGTTCCACATTTTAAATGACTTTAGAGTCAGCAGGAGGTGGTTAGGGTGGATGGTGGGCGTACAAAACATGCAATTCCTACCTGGACATGTTGTGATTGGGGCTGAACAATGTGCAAAAATAAATATTGTGACATTTATTTCGAAGCAAGTGATGATTTTTGTTGGCATGACATTATAACCAAATCTCTTAGGGACAAGGTTAGTGTGGAATATTTGGCATATGTCCCATCTCATCCTTGAAATTATTTTTATTTTTTATTTTATTTTTTTTATTATCCCTTATTAATCCCACGAGGGGAAATTCAGATTTTCACATATCTCCCCAATGGGGGGAGTCAGAGCGACGGGTCAGCCGCAGTACAGCGCCCCCTGGAGCAGGAAGGGTTAAGGGCCTTGCTCAAGGGCCCAACAGTGGCCACATCAGGGCTTGAACCTCTGACCTTCTGATCAGTAGTCCAGAGACTTAACTGCTGCGCCACCACTGCCCTCATATGTTTAAATAATACTAAGTTGCTTCCAAGTTGTGTTTAGTAGGGAGTTAATCCATCAACAATTTTTTAGATTCATTAACTTATTTGGTCAGTAAAATGTCAGAAAATGGTGAAAAATGTCAATTAGACCAAAAAATCAGGACAGTAAATGCCATGTTTCTTCCACAACCCAAAGACGTTCAGTTGTTTGTTATGATAGTTGGCAATTGGTTTAATAGTCAACAGATAACTGATTAACAGCTGCAGCTTTATTGGTAAGATTTTACGCATCTTATCAGGGTAAACACCTCACTCATCAATTCATAACAAACCCTCTGAACCAAGAGATCTTTACCTGCTTTTTCTGTTTCCATGAGCTTGCTGGAAGTTGTAGTTCTCTTGGTGAGAGGCCCTGTAGTCCTTCTGGCAACCGTAGGTGCTGCTGTGGGTCGGACGGGTGAAGTTCTTGTTGGATGAACGGTGGAAGTCGTGTGATGGGTTGTTGTACCAGTAGCTGTGGTCTGTCGGATGAAGGTTGTGACTCTGGGTGGCACTGAAGTGGGTCGAGGTGTTGGTGTGGTTGGTCGAGGCGTTGGTGTGGTTGGTCGAGGCGTTGGTGTGGTTGGTCGAGACGTTGGTGTGGTTGGTGGAGGCGTTGGGGTGGTTGGTCGAGACGTTGGTGTGGTTGGTGGAGGCATTGGTGTGGTTGATCCCAATGGGACTGTGGCTGATCGAGATGTTGCTGCGATTGGCTGAAGAAATGCTGTCATTGGTTGTTGTGTTGTCGTGGTTGGTGGAAGCATTGCTGTGGTTGATCGAAATGTTGGCACGGTTGGTTGAGTCGCTTCTGTAGGTGGTTGAGGTGTTGCTGTGGTTTGTTGTGTTGCAGTGGTTGGTCGAGGTGTTGCTGTGGTTTGTTGTTGTGTTGCTGTGGTTGGTTGTTGTGTTGCTGTGGTTGGTTGTTGTGTGGCTGTGGTTGGTCGAGGTGTTGGTGCAGTTGGTTGAGCTGTTGGTGCGGTTGGTTGAGTTGTTGGTGTGGTTTGTTGTTGTGTTGCTGTGGTTGGTTGTTGTGTTGCTGTGGGTGGTTGAGGTGTTGCTGTGGTTTGTTGTTGTGTTGCTGTGGGTGGTTGAGGTGTTGCTGTGGTTTGTTGTTGTGTTGCTGTGGTTGGTTGTTGTGTTGCTATGGTTGGTTGAGTTGTTGGTGCGGTTGATGGCACTGGTACCGTGGTTAAAGCCACATCAGTCATTAGTGACATAGTAGTCGCTGGTTGTTTTGAGGTTTCTGTAGTTTCTGTCTTGGATATTGCCACCGTTGACATTGTTGCTCTTTGTGCCGTTAATTCTACAGTCGTCGCAGCTTTCGTCGTCTCCGACCTCTCGACTGTAGTTAGACTTTGTGGCTCAAAGGTCGCAGGTTGTCGAGGCGTTGTGAGTGGCTGAACGGCAACAACTTTTTCTGTTGTCAGAGCCGCCTCGTCCGGAGTTGCTGGTGAAGCTGATCGACGAAACACAGACAGAACATTGAAAAACAGAGTTCAACTACTGGAAAACAAACTCTAATCAACCAAGTGCTGAAACAATATGCTGATGATTAGATCTTTAGGGAAAAGTCGGACACTTAGCAAACCACACCAGAAATTGAAAGTATCTTTATTTACTCTGACATTTGGACTAAACAGTTAGCTGAATTAGCTAATTAGCGAATAAATGATATCAGAAAAGCCTCCCAGTTTAAGTAAGTTTCTGAAAAGTTTATAAATGATTGGGGAACATGCAACCAAAAACTATAAACTTGCCTCCTTGGCTGCCATTTATCTTCATTTAGAAATTTCTAGTATCTTAAGAGTTTTCGTGAAAAGACTCATTTAATTTAGTTTCTTACCAGATCCGGATGCAAACTGTTTATTTTTGGTGAGTTTTTGTATGAGACATGTAGCAGAATATGATTTTGAGGAAATATAACGATTTTAGCTCATATTTGGTCAATTTTATCGCCCAAGAACCATCAGAAAGTCTTTCTGTTGTATTTGGTTCTGATAAATGATGTCATGTTGGTGTTTTTTTTAAAGATAACAGGCCTTTCAGAGGTTCCATTTGTGAAGTTTTGGACAACAATGACACTCTGTGGACAAAGGAATAACATACATGGTTTGACTTGTTTTTTTAAAAAAGACAACACTCCTTTTCAGCCTGTTACTGTGTTTTGGAGTCCAGGGTGTTATTTTTTTTTTTTTTTTTATCAAATTTTGTGCAATACTGATAAACAGGGAGCTTTTTCTTGCTTAAAAAGTTGCTCTGGAAAATCTTAGATTAGGTCGATTTTCCCGACCAAACCCCACACTAGTAGTTCAACAACCGTCAGAAAGTAGAACATCCAACGAGTCTTTCTGTTTTTGTAGTTTCTACTTCTGATAAATGGTGTCATTTTGGGTTTTATTTCAAAGATAGCAGGTCTTTCAGGAGCTTTTTCTTGCTTCAAACTCTGAGGAGTTGCTCTGGATGATCTCAGCTGCCAGTTTCCTGTCAGCGGTCGTGAGATTGGACAGACCGAGCTTCAGAAAGGAACCGAAGCTCCTGCAGAGACTCACCATGTGCCGTGGAATGGACTCTGCTGGTCAACATGGAGCTCATCCCAGATGGAGACGAGTGACTCAGATTTGTGGGCAGTTGGTGCCATTCTGCAGTTTTAAAGTAGACATTCAGAGGCGAGAGTTAAATAGACCCTGCAGTTTTGTCGACGGTGACAGCAGATGCTTGAATGGACTTTTTAATGAACTCACCAAGCGGCAGTCTGAAGGACGAGACGTTGGCGACTGGAGGAGGAAAAGAAAAGCATTCTGTTAAGTTATTTCAACTGTAAGGAACATTCTGGTTTATTCCAACTTGCTAATAGACTTTCTTTGAAGGGGATCCAGAGAATCATTGGATTTGTTGGGTTTTATGTATATATTTTTTGGTTTTAAACTTCAGCTCTAAATTAATCAGCTGCCGATCAGGGGAGTCAAACTCATTCTAGTCCAGGTTCCACATTCATCCCAATTTGATCTCCAATGACCAGTAAAACCACTGAATATTAACTTATACATAACCACAACTCCACTTCAACTTCCTTTGTTTTAGTGCAAAAATGTATATTCTGAAAATATTCACATTGAAGGAATTATATTTTTACAAAACATCATGAACAACCTGAAGTTTCTGAAGAAAAATAAATTCAGTTTCAACAACATTTAGCCTCAGTTTATCATTTCCACATTACAACTTCCAGATCACAGCGTGTCGACAACGGAACACAATATTTAGTCATCTGGAACTGATGATATAGGATTTTACTTTATGATCAAAATGACAAAAGATAGACAAAAAAAGACAAAAAATGACAAAAACAAGACAAAATATTACAAAGCAAAAAAACGGCCAAAACGAGACCAAAAATGACCAATAAATGGACAAATGACACGAAACAAAACAGAGATAAGAAATGTGACAAAAAAGTTACAAAGCAAAAAAAAATGACAAAAACTAGAAAAATAATGACAAAAATAGACAAAAAATAGACAAATGAGACAAAAAGGAGACACAAAATGACAAAAACCTGAGACAAATCACAAATTTCAGACAAGAAAAGACAAAAAGCAACAAAAACAAGACAAAATATTACCAAAATGAGACAAGCAACACAAAACAAAACAAAAAGAGACAAAAAATTAGATATAAAGTTACAAGCGCAAAAAAATGGTCAAAAACGAGAGAAAAAACGACCAAAAAAAGAAACAAAATGTCAAAAAAATAGACAAAAAACACAAGCAAGACAAAAACCCTCACAAAACAACAAAAACGTGAGACAAAACAAAAGTCAGACAAAAAACAAAATTGATTGTTTTTTGGGGATCGACTGTCTTTCTGGTATTTTTTTTTTACTAACTATTCTTCTAATTTTAAAAAAATTTAAAAAAATTTTTTTTTTAAAAATTCATGTCTGTATTTTTACATAAAGGTAAAAAAGGAATAAAAAATTGGACTGGATCAACTTTTCACATTAACAGCACTTCATTTATTCACTAAAAACTAATGGTGAAGAATACATTTTACTATTTTCTGTCAGTTATCACACATTTAAACTTGATGTAAATGGTTGAAAAACAAGAATAAATGTCCTGAGTTAATGCTGCCCCCTGCTGGTGTTCCGAGGACGTGTACTGAGTTAATGCTGCCCCCTGCCGGTGTTCTAACTAACAGCAGTAATAAATCAGGCCAAACCTCTGTGTGGTCCTTCTACGATGGTCTGGTTGAACAGTGGAGTGATGGAGTCCAACTGCCAGAGTTCAGGAACCTCTCTGCCTGGACAAACAGACACCTTCATCATCATCATCATCATCATCGTCATCGTCATCGTCATCGTCATCGTCATCGTCATCGTCATCGTCATCGTCATCATCTTCATCATCATCATCATCATCATCATCATCATCATCATCATCGTCATCATCTTCATCATCTTCATCATCACCATCATCATCACCATCATCATCATCATCATCATCATCACCGTCACATCACCATCTTCATCATCATCATCATCATCATCATCGTCATCGTCATCGTCATCGTCATCGTCATCTTCATCATCATCGTCATCATCATCGTCATCATCATCGTCATCATCTTCATCATCTTCATCATCACCATCATCATCACCGTCATCATCATCGTCATCATCACCGTCACCATCACCATCTTCATCATCGTCATCGTCATCGTCATCGTCATCGTCATCATCATCATCATCATCATCATCATCATCACCATCACCATCACCATCACCATCACCATCACCATCACCATCACCATCACCATCACCATCATCATCTTCATCATCATCATCATCATCATCATTATTAAATGTTGCTTTTGGGAGAAAAATAAATCCTTTTTTGGGTCCCTTTATGAGTTGGAACCTTTTTTCAAATTAAAAATAAATTCAGAAAAGCTTTCTACAACCATCTTAAGTTAAAAAAATCTTTGTAAAGTTGCCAGAAGCCTCAGTGGAGTTCCACATTGGATTCAGTTTGTATTTATTGAACTTTAGGTTCTTTAAACGTTGTACCTCTGTTACCTTTTTGATCTTAGAGCTCCTTATTAACCCTCTGAACACCAAAACCTGCCAGCATGGCCTCTTTAAAAAATAAGACACCATTTATCTGAGCAGTGAGCTAGAATTACAGAAGCAGATTTTAAACTTTCCCAACAGTCCATGAATGCATCATGTGTGCTGAATGGAAAAATAATCAAAAAAGAGTTTAAATTTTTGTGATATTTGAGAGCAAGTCTGGAGAATGACCCAGATTGTCCATACTGACTCAAAAACTGTCATTTTAAACAAAATTTCAGTCATTTTGAAGTAGTTTTCAGTAATTTTGGAGACATTTTGAGTTATTTTGGACAATTTTGAGTCATTTTGGACCTATTTTTTGACAATTTTTGAGTAATTTAGGATCATTTTGGACAATTTTGAGATATTTTGGACAATTTTGCGTAATTTTGGACAATTTCTGAGTCCTTTTTGGACAATTTTTCAGTTATTTTGGACAATTAGACTGAAAGTAAAGTGCAGCATGGCTCAGAAACAGTGAACAGAGGAGCTAGTTGTTGGAGATACATTCATTCATTCATGGTGAAACGTCTTTCTAGAGCTGATGAAATAAAACTTAGTAGAGGCTGTAAAAATAGAATTTAGTGAAACGGCTTCTCTGTAACGTGGGAAACCTCCATTTCTGCCCAGTATTGGGAACAATAATCTACTTACCCATTTTTCCTGCCATCACACAGATGTAAATACAGTCTGAGTTATTCCTCTGGCTTACTGAGGAACAGAACAGGAAAACACACCATAAGATGCTATAAAAAACACACAATGCATCACATAAAGAGTGTTTCTGTTGGTTAAATCCTCCTACCTGACAGTATGGAGGCAGATTTAAAGAGCTCGTGCAGATAACTGCTAGAGTTTCCCATCACGTCCAGCAGAATGGCAGTAAAGTCTGATAGAAACACACAGTTCAGAGGTTTTAATACAGACATGGGATCAGTTAGATTTAACATCTAGATCAGAGGATTCAAACTCATCTTAGTCCAGGTTCCACATTCAGCCCAGTTTGATCTCCAGTAAAATCACAGCATAATAACCTATAAATAACCACAACTCCTGATGGTTCCTTTGTTTTAGTGCAACAATGTTCACATTTAAGGAATTATCTTTTTACTAAACATCATGAACAACCTGAAATGTATGAAGAAAAGATCACAGAGTGTCTACAAAGGAACAAAACATTCAGTCACAGGTATCTGGAACTGAACCATCGAGGACTTTACTTTATGATCAAAATTATTAAAAAAAGACAAAAAGCAACAAAAACAAGATAAAATATTACAAAAATGAGACACAAAACAACAAAAAAATAAGACAAAAAACACAAGCAAGAAAAAAACGAGAAACAAAACGACAAAGACATGAGACATAACAAAAGTCAGACAAAAAAACACAAAAAACAACAAAACCATGACAAAATGTTACAAATAAAGTGAAACACAAAATGACAAAAATAAGACAAAAACACAAGCGAGACAAAAAGGAAACACAAAACGATAAAAACAAGAAACAAAACAGCAAAAACATGACAAAAACCAGACAAAAAAACAACAACAACAAGACAAAATATTACAAAAATGAGACACAAAATAACAAAAGAACAATGAACAATCTAGTATTTTACTTTATGATCCAAACAACTTGTCATGGTCTAGAAATTATTTTAAATTTATAGTTTTACTAATTTACAATCTGCAGTTTATGTCTTCTCTGATATTTTTAGATTTTGAGGGCTGGATTGGACCCTCTGGAGGATGGCTTTTGGCCCGCGGGCCTCATGTTGGACACCCCTCGTATAGACCTTCTTACCGGTCAAATCGTTGGTTTCGTTGGTGACACAGTAGCAGAATCTTCTCCTGAACTTGTTGCTTTCTATACTTCTGATACTGGAAACTAGAAAAAACACACAGTAGAGTCAGTTCAGAGAGCAAAGAGTGTTTATGGGAGTGAAAGTTTCATATAATAGAACAAAAAACAGCTTCTGGACATCTGGTGACTGGAGCTTAAAGTCTTGTTTACCTGAAATAGTTGGCATACATGCAGCTAAAGCTAATTAATGAGAATTGTATAACATTTTCATAAAAGAAAGGCTGTGTTTAATTTAAAATC
The DNA here is from genome assembly GCF_022539595.1 of Amphiprion ocellaris. Classification (NCBI taxonomy): domain Eukaryota; kingdom Metazoa; phylum Chordata; class Actinopteri; family Pomacentridae; genus Amphiprion; species Amphiprion ocellaris. The sequence goes on from NC_072775.1 coordinate 35,330,404, forward strand.
TTCCAATATCAGTGCACAGATCCACTTATTTACACCTTATTTTAATGAAACCCAAGCAGAAGCATTGCTCACTACACACCCACACCACCAGATGGCAGCAGCGACCAGGTTTTAAAGGTACTGACAGGACACTGAACTGCAGCAGAGCCTCTAACTGTGTGTAATTATTGACTGTTGGTGGTTTTATTGAAGGAAGGGGTTTTCAAAGAGAGAATATTTACTGTTGTAGACCAACAGGGTGAGTTTGTGCAGAGCCAGAGAGCTGTAAGACGTCACGCTGAGCAGAGAGAAAAGCTGCCGAGAGCCTGAAACAGCAGGAAACACAGTTACAAACGGGGAATTACAGCTCACTATGTCATAATAGCTCCACAGATTTAACTCTAATAGTCCATGACATGTGGTGAGGACACAGACAGAACAGTTTCCAGTAGATCAGAATGACTGATTGGATCCACCAGAGGACAAACTTTTAATTATTGGTGCATGAAAACGGAAGAAAATGTTCATTTCCAGAGTCTGTGTTGGACTCATTAAGGCTAAATTGACCTCAAATGTTGCTAAATTTCAACATGAAGCAGTTCTGCACATCTACCATCAACATCTAGACCTCTATGAACATCTAGACCTCTATGAACATCTAGACCTCTATGAACATCTAGACCTCTATGAACATCTAGACCTCTATGAACATCTAGACCTCTATGAACATCTAGACCTCTATGAACATCTAGACCTCTATGAACATCTAGACCTCTATGAACTCCAACATCTAGACCTCTATGAACATCTAGACCTCTATGAACATCTAGACCTCTATGAACATCTAGACCTCTATGAACATCTAGACCTCTATGAACACCAACATCTAGACCTCTATGAACATCTAGACCTCTATGAACTCCAACATCTAGACCTCTATGAACTCAAGGTTCTGCTTCTTACCAGTGAGTCCACATCAACATTTAGTCTAAACATCTACAAACTGGAACCTTGTCTGGTTAAACTTTAACCCATCAGATTCTACTGATATTAGAGCCTCAAAAGTTGGAGAAATGTGGACCAAAGACTGGATTTTAGCAGAAATATGGATCCATCCATATATATATATATATACGCACTTACAAGAACTTTATAGAGAAACTATACCAACCTCGGTTGGAAATTTAGCACTTTCTTCCAATTTTCAAGGACCAATAATGAAGAATTTTTCTTCTGCTGGATCCATTCAATCATTTAAATCTGCTGGAAACTTTTCTGTCTGTGTTTTCACCAAACTTCATGGCTGTTGGAGTTTTATTTCTGGAGATACTGAACCATTAAAACAGCTTCATGGGTATTTTTTAAGGGTGAAAATACCAAAATTCATTGGTCCGTAACCAACAACAATCTTTAAAATTCAACCAAAATACTTTACAGAACTTAGATGATACAAACAGATTTTCTTGGCATATTGGACAGAAATCTTTACATTTTCTTGTAATTTCTGACCATTTGATGAAGAAAAATATCTGTTTTGGTGGTAAATTAAACCCCAATTAGCCTTTTTTGTTTTAAATTCTTATCATTTAGGTGCTAAAAACTCTAAAGTTCTTCTTTGCAGGATAAAATTCTGCATTTGAGTGAACTGGTCCTTTAATTTTTGACCTCTGCAGGAAGAAACGAGGAGCAGCTGTGGCTCAATCCCGACGAACATGAAAAGATTTACAGTCCAGAACTGATGGATATTATGACAACGTACCCGATTGGCTTGAATTTATTAAAGTATTGACGAGCGGAGTGAGATCGATGGCGGCCGGGTCGATGTGCTCTGCTGGGAGTTCTGGGAAATAGAACCAGAGGGAGAGAAGTCAACTGGTTTTAATCTCTATTCTGGAATCAGCAGCGTCAGCAGAACGGAGCCGGATAATTACTGGATGCAGCAAAATGACAAGAAAAAAAACACAAGAGGTGATTAAACCAAAGAAGCAGCAGTTATCTGGGGTCAGGATAACAGTTAGTCTCACATATCGAGCCCATATCGGCATTTTTACCATCATACGTTCTAAATACGAGCCACATGTGACAGAAAGGAGGGTTTTTCTGGAGCAGTTTGATTTAATTTACACTTTAAAGCTTCATAGTTCAAAGTATTTTACACATATCAGTCATGTGTTCATGGTACTTATGAGATTTTATGGAATTAGTTTGAGCTTCTAGTGCATAATGAAGGATTTTTAAAGGATTTTTTAAATATATTTTGAGATTAAAATAATGAAGATTTTGACTTTTTCATCAAACAAATACTCAAACTAATCAATTATCAATCAAAATAGCTGCCGATTAATTAAATACTAGCTGAAAATTAACCGATTATGAGGGATTTTCTCAACATTTTGAGATATTTTAGTAAAAAATGTGAACTATAACTAAAATCTGTGTTATTTTATGTCCATAATTAGCCATAAATCTGTGTATTTTGATGTAAATACAGATAATTAACCATGTTAGACATTCTGATGAGTCTTTTAACATGTTTTCTTCTAATATAAGAATTGAAAACCAACAAATACAAACAAGAAGCAACTCCAACAAGAAACATGAAGATTCTTTATCCACTTTATTGAACTTGTTAGAGCTGCAATGTACAATTATTTTCATGCTCGACTATTTTCTGCATCAATCAATTAGTTATTTAATTCAGAAAATGTCAGAAAATGGTGAAAAATGTGGATCAGTGGTTCCCAAAGTCCTAAAAAGTCTTGCTTTGTCCAAAAATATTCAGTTTTCTGTCATAGAGAAGGAAGAAAACAGATAATATTCACATTTAAGAAGCTCAAATAAGAGAATTTTGACTTTTTTCATCAAAAATGACTCAAACTAATCAATTACTAGAATTTATGGAATTTGGTTGAACTTTGGTGCATAATGACGGATTTTACAGGGATTTTCTGAATATTTTGAGATAATTGAGTAAAAAAAAGTGAACCATAACTAAAATATGTGTTATTTTACGTCAGTAATTAGCCATAAATCTGCATATTTTGGTGTAAATCCAGGTAAGGATCCATGTAAGACATTCTCATGAGTATTTTGATATTTTTTCATAGATTTATGGCTAATCATGGATGTAAAATACCACTTATTTTTGTTATAGTTCACATTTTTTTCAAAATATTCAGAAAATTCCTTTAGAAATTCTTCAATATGCACTAAAAGCTCATTCTAATTCCAAAAACTCTAGTAATTAACATGAACACACGACTGATCAATGTAAAATAAGTCACTAGAACAAGTAGTTTGAGTCATTTTTGATGAAAAAAAATCAAAATTCTCTAATTTGAGCTCCTTAAATGTGAACATTATCTGTTTTTCCCCCTCCTCTGTGACAGAAAACCGAATATTTTTGGAGAAAACTAGACTTTTTAGGACTTTGGGAACCACTGATCCACATTTTTCACCATTTTATGAATTAAATAACTAATTGATTGATGCAGAAAATAGTCGAGCATGAAAATAATCGTACATTGCAGCTCTAACAAGTTCAATAAAGTGGATAAAGAATCTTCATGTTTCTTGGTGGAGTTGCTTCTCCTTTGTATTTGTTGGTTTTTGACTCTTAAATTCAAAGTATATTGGTATGAATCCAGGTAAGGATCCATGTAAGACATTTCCTCATGAGTATTTTAATATTTTTTCTTCTAATTTAAGAGTCGAAAAACCAACAAATGGTGAAAAATATCAGTCTCCTAAAAAATCTTGTTTTCTCCAAAAATATTCAGTTTTCCATCATAGAGGTGGGAGAAAAATGAAAATATTCACATTTAAGAAGCTCAAATTAGAGAATTTGGATTTTTTTCATCAAACTAATCAATTATTAATCAAAATAGTTGGTGATTAATTAATTAGTAGCTGAAAATTAACAGATTAACGGTTGCAGCTCTACTTGTTCTGGTCATTTATGGTGAATTTTTTTTTTTTAATCACTCGTGTTTATGTTAAGTTTTTTTTTTTAAACTTCACAACTGAAGATTTTGTTGAGGAATCTTAACACTGAATGAAATTTTTACAATCTGTGATGATGATAAAACTGAATATTTGAATTTTTCACATTTTAATGCATTTAGCAGCTGAAATCTGAAATAAGAAGCAAAGAATGAGAATAAACAGAATAAATACCTGTAGATTCCAGAACGTTTCTTTTGTGCCTCTGCTGCTGCTGTCTGAGTCTGAAATCTGCACAAAAACACATTAAAAAGCTCAGAGTTTTGCTTTTTTCTACCTTCAAGATGACTGGTGCAGTTAACGAGAGAGCAAAATTTAATAAAAATCCCTGAAAATAACTCAGTTTCATCAAATTTGGACTTTCTTTGATTTTCTAAGACCAATAATTGTTCAGTATTTTCATTTTAGACAATTTAAGTGCTTCTGACCAGGATTCAGGTAATTTTGAGTGATTTTGAACAGTGTTTAAACTAACTATAACTATATTTTTGGTTAATTTGGGCATGTTTCAAGACATTTTTAGACAAGTTTTGACTACTTTTGGACAGTTTTCACTCATTTTGGACAAGTTTCAAGTTTAAACATCTAAAAGCTTGTCTGGTCAAACTTTCCACACATCAGATTCTACTGATGTTAGAGCTTCAACAGTTGGAAAAAGACTGAAATCCAAAGACTGGATTTCAGTAGAAACATGGATCCATCCATAGATAAACACTGACAGGACCTTTATGGAGACACTAGACCAGCCTGGGTTGGAAATTCAGCATTTTTTATATTTTCAAGGACCAGTGTTTCAGAATTTGTCCTCTGCTGGATCCATGTGAATTGTTTTGCTGTTTTTGGTACGTTGTGGTGCTGAAATATCACAATCATTAAACTAAAACGTCACAAGAAGCTGGTTTTCCCATTAATATAAAACAGTTTGAATGTGAACTACCTCGGCTGACGAGCAGAAGAAGGAAAACGGTAGAAACACCGATGATGAAGCAGAATCGTGGCTGCTGTGTGAACGTCCAGGAGGCTGCCATGGCCCTGCTGGGACACAACAGAGGAAACACAATAAAAAACGACATTTTCAGGTGTTTATGTTCTTTGAGGACCCTAAAAAACAATAATAGAGGATTTCTGGACATGTTTTGTCATTTTGTTTCGCTTTATTTGTTGATTTTTTCCCTCATTTTTGTTGTGTTTTTGTAATATTTTGGCTTGCTTTTGTTGTTTTTTTTTATCTTCTTTTTGTCGTCTCACGTTTTTGTCGTTTTGTGTTTCCTTTTAGTCCCGTTTGTGTCATTTGTCCATTGTTTTGTCACTTTGTAACTTTTTAGTCCAATTTTTTTGATTCTTTTTTATTTTGTTTCTCATTTTGTGTTTCTTTTTTGTCTCGTTTGTGTCGTTTACACATTTGTTTGTCGCTTTCTCTCATTTTGTAATATTTTGTGTTGTGTTTTGTCTTGTTTTTGTCTGACTTGTCGTTTGTCTCATGTTTTTGTTATTTTGTGTTTCCTTTTTGTCTCGTTTGTGTTGTCTTTTTTTGTTTGTTTCCTGCTTTTGTCATTTTTTGTCTCCTTTGTGTCATTTGTCCACTGTTTTGTCGCTTTGTAACTTTTTGGTCTAATTTTTTTTGACTCTTTTTTGTTATGTTTCTCATTTTGTGTTTCCTTTTTGTCTTGTTTGTGTCGTTTACTCATTTTTTGGTGCTTTCGGTCTCATTTTGTAATATTTTGTGTTGTTTTTTGTCTTTTTTTCGGAGGAGTAGTGTTGGATCTGAATTTAGAATCTGAAATGAAATTTTGCAGCAGCATTTTGGTGACAAAATGTCAAATACTCAAACTAAAATATGAGAAGATTTGAGATCTCAGAGATGATTTATGGCCAGATGGTATTTAAGATGAAGGCTGGGCTGTTTCTCTGTCACAAAACTGGACATAAATACTATTTTACACCCTTGGAATTGCTTTAAAAAGATAATAATTATGGCAGAGAAGTGGAATACCCTCAAACAAATGGAGCTAAAGCAGAGTTTGTAGCAGCAGAAAACAGGTTTTATTCAATATTATGAGTTCAACATAACTTAAAATATAGAAAAAATAAATAACATCCAAGCAAAACTAGCAAAATGTGACATTTTTTCTGGCTTATATCGTACAAAAGGTGCACTATGTAAAGGATTTAAGGGTTTGACAGCCTTTTAAAAATTATTTTCTGTGTTTCTCTGAATATTTACAGGGCTTTTCTGCACTTTTACATCAAATTAAATGGAATAAAACGAGGACAGGATCAACTTTTCTACCAATTTTCCTCTAATACATCTGTATTCTGATGCAATAAATAAATGATAAATGATATTCCTGTTTCCCTTCATGTAAATAAAGACTTTTTGAACATAAATTACAAAACAGCAACAAAGAAACACAAAACAACTGTAAAGAGACAGAAAACAACTGCGAAGAGACAAAAAGGAGAACTGCGGCAAAATACTGAATTCTTTATTATTTCTTCATATATTTTTGCACAAAAAGACAAAAAAAAACTGTGAAAAATCCATTTAGATCCATTTAGTCCTCAAACTTCAAGATTTTATTTGGTTTATCCATTTTTACAGTCTATGATGTTAAAACAACTAAATATTTGAATTTATTGGCAGCAAATTTTGAGATTTTCAAGCAGCTGTCAATAAATATTTGAATTTACTGACAGCAAATTGAGGTTTCAAAGCCATCTTTCAAGTAATTTTACAACCTAAAAAGCAAAACTGCAGCAAAATACTGAAAATTAAGGCACTTTGTACCAAATCTAAAAGTTTAAGATAAGTTATAAAAGTCTGACTTCAAAACTTAAGATTTTGTCTCAGAATTTTTTTGTTGAATGAGGCTCTGCATCTAGTTTGACACTGAATATTGGCATTCATGGCAGGAAACTGTCACATTTTAAATGCACAAAACAGCAAAAACTGAATCAAAATACTGATACTTTGCACCAAATCTAGAGAATTTACTGGGACATATGAAATTAGGCCTCAAAATTTAAGCTTTGTTTGGGAATTTTAGTGTTGAATGAGCCTTTTAATCCACTCTTACAGTCGACAACTTAAAAAGCCCAGAAAATTTGAATTTATTGGCAGCAAACTGTGAGGTTTTAAAGATTTTGGGGGAATTTACAACCTGAGAGGCAAAAACTGAATCAAAACACTGAAAATTAAGGCCTTTTTTTGGCACCAAATCTAAAAGTTTATCAAATTTTTTCCAAACCAGACCTCAAAACTTAAGTTTTCTTTGGGAATCTTAGTGCTAAATGAGGCTTTTAATGCATTTTTACAACCTGTGACAATAAAAAAACAAAATATTTGAATTTATTGGCAGAAAATGGTTGAGTTTTACAGACACAACTTGTCGGCTGTCTTTTAGGCGATTTTACAACAAAAAAAGCTTAAAAACTGAGTCAAAATACTGAATTTGAGCACTAAATCTAGAAAATTTACTGAGAAATATGAAATCAAGCCTCTATTTTGTTAATCTTAGTGTTGAACGAGGCTGTAAATCCATGTTTACAGTCAAGGACAACAAGAAAATGGAATATCTTAATGCATTGGCAGCAAATTGGGTTGTTTTAAAGACTCAACGTGAGGAAAAAACAAACAAAACAAACTAAATTAGGATTTTTTTTTGCACCAACTCTAAAAGTTACTGGAAAGTTCTGAAAACTTGCAGTATTTCAAGTGTTGAATGAAGCTCTACATCCACTGTCACTGAATACAAACTGATAATATTTGATTTTAATGGCAACAAATTGGAAAATGTCAAAATAATAAGAAGGAAAAGAAAAGAAATAATCAGCTTTGGGTTTTAAAGTGTCTCTTTTTGTTTCCAGGAACTACAAACTGGAGAGTTAATTCTCTAAAATGATGTTCTTGAACACAAAAATTTGGATTTAAATGTCCAGTTAGCTCAAAAAACAGCAACTTTCTGACATTCAGGACTAAAGCTCTGAACGTTTATCTTTTTAGAAGCTGAACCTGTTAAATCCTGATTTTATTTCTGCTCTGTTGTCCTAGAACAAACCAGTAATGCCAGTAGTTTACCTCCTAGAATAAACCAGTAAACCCAGTAGTTTACCTCCTAGAATAAACCAGTAAACCCAGTAATTTAGCTCCTAGAATAAACCAGTAAACCCAGTAGTTTACCTCCTAGAATAAACAAGTAAAGCCAGTAGTTTACCTCCTAGAATAAACCAGTAAACACAGTAGTTTACCTCCTAGAATAAACCAGTAAACCCAGTAGTTTACCTCCTAGAATAAGCCAGTAAAGTCAGTATTTAATCTCCTAGAATAAACCAGTAAAACCAGTGGTTTAGCTCCTAGAATAAACCAGTAAATCCAGTATTTAATCTCCTAGAATAAACCAGTAAAGCCAGTATTTAATCTCCTAGAATAAACCAGTAAATCCAGTGGTTTAGCTCCTAGAATAAACCAGTAAATCCAGTATTTAATCTCCTAGAATAAACCAGTAAATCCAGTATTTAATCTCCTAGAATAAACCAAAAAATCCAGTGGTTTAGCTCCTAGAATAAACCAGTAAATCCAGTATTTAATCTCCTAGAATAAACCAGTAAATCCAGTATTTAATCTCCTAGAATAAACCAGTAAAGCCAGTATTTAATCTCCTAGAATAAACCAGTAAATCCAGTGGTTTAGCTCCTAGAATAAACCAGTAAATCCAGTATTTAATCTCCTAGAATAAACCAATAAATCCAGTGGTTTAGCTCCTAGAATAAACCAATAAATCCAGTGGTTTAGCTCCTAGAATAAACCAGTAAATCCAGTGGTTTAGCTCCTAGAATAAACCAGTAAAACCAGTATTTACCTCCTAGAATAAACCAGTAAACCCAGTAGTTTACCTCCTAGAATAAACCAGTAAACCCAGTAGTTTACCTCCTAGAATAAACCAGTAAAGCCAGTGTTTATCTCCTAGAATAAACCAGTAAAGCCAGTGTTTATCTCCTAGAATAAACCAGTAAAACCAGTATTTACTTCCTAGAATAAACCAGTAAATCCAGTGGTTTAGCTCCTAGAATAAACCAGTAAAGCCAGTATTTACCTCCTAGAATAAACCAGTAAAACCAGTGGTTTACCTGCTGTATCTGGAGCAGCGCAGCATCAACCTGGTCCAGTGTGTCACACAGCGGTGGTCTGATAAGGACTAACCAACGTGTTTTCTCTCCTCTGGACAGCAGCGCTGGCAGCAGGACTCTGATCCTTCACCTGATCCACTGAAAGAAATGTCACACTGCAACCAGGAGCTCAGCTTGGATTAGAATCTCGTCCAGAAACCCTGAAGAACAAGGATTTGAAGCTGGAGAACCGGAATGTAAACAGTTAAACTTTATTTTTACCCTGATTAATGCTGATTACACACAAACAGACACCGCTGTGGACATCTGTTTGGCATTTTTGGGCGCACTGAGCATGCTCAGTAGTGTCTTTCTTGGTTGGACAAACGTGGACACATGAAGGGGTTTAAATAAAGTAAAAGTACTGTCCGTCCCGACATGGTGGATGTCACTGAACCAAATGAACCAATAAAAACAGTTGGAGTTCTGTGTGATTTCAGGAACTCAGGCAGGTGGAAGATGGTACAAACCAGGCGTGTCCAACATGAGGCCCGCGGGCCAAAAGCGGTCCTCCAGAGGGTCCAATCTGGCCTTCAAAGTGGAAAAATTGCAGAGAAGACATTAACTGCAGATTATAAATTAATAAAATTGTAAATTTAACATAATTTCTAGACCATGACAAGTTGCTTTGATCATAAAGAAAATACTAGATTGTTCATTGCTCTTTTGTCATTTGTCTCATGTTTTTTTCGTTTTGTGTTTCCTTTTTGTCTTGCTTGTGTTTCTTGTTTTATTTTTTCTATTTTCCATGTTTTGGTTATTTGTTGTTTTGTCTACTGTTTTGTCTTTTTTGTCTCGCTTGTGTTGTTTGTCTACTTTTTTGTCATTTTGTTTCTGGCTTTTGTCATTTTTTTGTCTTTTTTTGTCGTTTGTCCATTTTTTTGTTGCTTTGTAACTTTTTTGTCAAATTTTTTGTCTCTTTTTGTTTTGCTTCATGTCATTTGTCTCAGTTTTTGTTGTTTTGCGTCTCAGTGTTGTAACATTTTGTCTTATTTTGGTTGTTTTTGTCTTTTTTGTCTGACTTTAAATGTAAAAATTTTCAGAATCTATTTTTTTTTCACTAAAGCAAAGGAAAAATTGGGACTTGCGGTTATTTATAAGTTATTATGCTGTGATTTTACTGGTCCTGCCCATTTAAGATCAAATTGGGCTGAATGTGGAACCTGAACTAAAATGAGTTTGACACCCCTGGTATAAACGTAAAACAACCCCTTAGTCAATCCTTTCAGTGTTTTGGTTTCCCCTGTGTCGTCAGATCCAAGAACATCGACTCTGAGTTCGTCAAAACAACAGGAAATAGTATTTACTGGGTGAAACTCCAGTTCTAGCATGTAGGAAATAGCACATATTATTTTAGGGTTTAAAGGTTGTCCCTGCAAAAACTTTAAAGTCAAAATTCTTTTTTGCCATTATGCAGGGTGTCCCTAAATTCTAGACACAGGAAGTCTCATTAACTAGAATGTTTTTGCCTCCACAGATTAAATATGGCTTTGTCAAAAGAAGAAAGAGTTGAGCTGGTACTTAATAGGGTTAAGCTTGGGAGGTTAGCGTTAGTAGGATTAGGGTTAGTAGGGTTCAGGTTAGGCGTTTAGGGTAAAGGTTAAGGTTAGTATGGTTAGGGTTAGGGGGTTAGGGTAAAGGTTATTGTTAGGGAAGGGATTTTTGGGGCTAGCATGAATTTTAGCCATGATCAGTCCTTTAGTTTCTGATACATTTTGTCATTCAGAACGGGGTTTGTCCATGACGCTGCCCCTTTCTTTGAACTTTTTAACCACCTTCACCACTGTGGAAAAGCCAAGTGGAATCCTCCTTGGATGACATGCCTTAAATTCATCTGCTGTCTTTCCATGTGTCCATCCTTCATGTCCACTGAGGAGTACCAGTTCAACTCTTTCTCCTTTTGATAAAGCCATTTTAATGACATTTCCTGTGTGTCCAGACTTTAGGAACACCCTGTAGTTATATTAAAGTAAGGCCAAAAGTGCACAACCACAGTCAACTTCTTCTTCAAAAAAGGTCTGCATTCTCAGAAATGTAAGTAAATCAAAATAATTCAAGTTTTTAAATGTATTATTGTGAATTTTGTAAAAGTTTCGAGGGGAAATCTTCTGTTTTATGCTCAAAAAGCTGCTTTCAGTTAATGCTTACTTTAAATTTATCTTTATAAATGTCCCAATTCCCTTTAAATGTAGTTGCTTCCTTATAGTTTTCATAGTAATATTGGTTAGACTCACTCTTTAACCTGGCTCAGCGAGCAGGACACTTTTTACAGTGGAGCTAAATGGCCAAAATAAGCCGCTGCAGCGACATATGAGCCGTGGGGAAGATCAGTGAATAAGAGGAGTGAATGCGAGTCTTTAATGACGGGGGATCGGTGGCACTTTGGTCGCCTTGGCATTCACATCCAGACACATTCAGACACATTCAGACACATAGAGGCACACAGCGGTAACTGGCAGCAGAGGAAACGGGGCTGCAGAGGGCCTGGGAACAGAACCGAGGCCTCCAGGGAACAGATACACCGACTTTAAGCAAATAATTACAACGAGAGGGAAATTACACGAACTAATGAGTGAAAAATGAAGAGACTGTTATACACTCCCTCTGCGAGCCTTCGGTCTCATGTTCATTAAGACAGACATGGAAAACAGGATTTACATGACGCTGGGAAAAGGTTGTAAGAAAAAAGTAGGAAGGGCATAAAGATGAGCAACTTAAAAGAAAAAGGCTCAAGAAGGTTTGATGGAAATGTCTGCACTGATGGAAAATAAACTGTTGGTTAGTTTCTGCAGAGTTTCATTAGAAAAAAAATACCCGGAAGAAACAAAACAGCAACAAAGAGACACAAAACAACCACAAAGAGACACAAAACAAACACAGAGACATAAAACAACGACATAGAGACACAAAACAACCACAAAGAGACACAAAATAACCACAAATAGACCCAAAAGGACAAAAAGACACAAAACAACTACAAAGACAATAACGCAGTAAGTGACGTAAAAGCATCAAAAAATAAACACAATTTGACTAAAAATTGATATAAAACAATCACAAAGAATCCCAAAATGACCACAAAGCAAAAACAGACACAAGTAATAACAAGGAGATGCAAAATGTCGACACAGTTATTGTGAAGAAGATGCAAAACAACAACTGAAAAAAGACACACAAACGATGGAGCCTGATGTTTTTACATTTACAATCATTTATAATTAGCAGCATAAAGGACTAGTTTGTTTGAACACTTTGGTTTATTTCATTTTTTTTTAAATTTGAGGTTTAAAATCAAGACACAACGGACGCACAGCCATTTTCAGTTCAATACTTTATTAATAACTGGTGCAATTGAAAAGACAAAAAATAAAAAAATCAAGTAAGAATACATTTGCATATTATATCATCGAAACCAAATGTTCAAAGTGGTCTAATACAGAATAGAAATGGCGAGTTTGTTTTATTTTTTCAAACTGGAATGAGAAAAATGACGCACAGCTCTGAAGGCCACGAGTGTAAAGTTGTCCAAATTTCCCTTAAATGAAACTTAAGAACAACAAAACTGTTTCTGACCCAAAAAAGCTGCTGCCAGACAACGAGCACGAAGCTGGACATGATATCTGTGGAGAGACACTCGGTTTTAGTTGTCTTTTGTTTTGTTTTGTGAATATTTCCCCTCCTTCAGTCTACAGGTTTAGTTTCTATCACAGCATCAGGACAGGGCTGACAGGTCTTTGGCACTTTTCAAGTAGATTCTGGCAGTAAGGAGAAAACCGAACTGAAACTTTTAGATTCTGTTAAAGAAGTAAAAAGTTGTGATTCAAAATCCCAAATGGTAGCTAAGGCGTCTTTAGATTGTGGGAGATGAAAGGTGCTCAGTAGATTGAAAAAGTTTCCCAGATTTTCTGTATTTTTGGCCACACTGAGCATGCTCAGTAGCATCTTTCTTGGATGGACAAACCTGCACACATCAACGGGGTTAAATAAAGTAACAATACTGTATGTCCAGACTTTTAGATGTTACTGAATCAAATAAACCGATAAAAAGAGTAATTTTGCAGGTTTGTGAGTCAAGTTCTACTAAGTGTTTGATTTCAGGAACTCAGGCAGATGGAAGATGGTAGAGACGTAAAACCACCACTTTGTCCGTCCTTTAAAGCCTTTTGGTTTCCTCTATGTTGTCAGATCCAAGAACATCAACTCAAGAGCATCCAGAACATCAGGAAATAGCATTTACTGGGTGAAAGTCTAGTTGTAGAATGTAGAAAATAGTAAATATTATTATTTTAGGGTTTAAAAGTTGTCCCTGCAAAAACTTTAAAGTCAAAGTTCTTTTTTGTTGATGCTACTGAACCAAATGAATCAATAAAAACAGGACTTTTACTGGAACTTGGGCTGGTGGAAGACGGTATAGACGTAAAACAACCCCTAACGAGAAAACCGAGCTAACCTGCACACATGAACGGGGTTAGATAAAGTAATAATACTGTACATCCAGACAGAACTTGGGCAGGTGGAAGATGGTATGAATGTAAAACAACCCCGTGGTCGATCCTTTCAGTTTGTCAGATCCAAGAACATTAACTCAGAGTTCACCAAAACAACAGGAAATAGTGTTTACTGGGTGAAACTCCAGTTCTAGCATGTAGGAAAGAGAACATAGTGCATGAATGGTGAATTTTAGCTGGAGAGGAGAACATCTGGAGGGCAAAAACATTGTCCTAGCATTTCTGTTCTTAGAGTTTAACTGATTGGCATCAACAGGTTTTTCAGGTCCACAAAAGAGGTTCTACAGGGTGATTCTTGCAGTTGAAACATGGACAAAGGTTCCTATGAGTTCCTGGAGTGGAAAATGGCCTGTTTTCAGAATTTTACTCCACATTTTCTGATTATGTCTAAACTGTGCTGCAGTTTTTTTGTTTGGTTTTATTTTGTATGTGATGAAAACTTGACAAACTGAGGGGAGTCAAATGGAAAGCTCTAGAAATGCACAAACTTACACCAACATTAGAAGGGACTGATTCGTCACTATTTGCTGTTTTTACCTCCACCATTGAAGTAGAACATCATAAACTTCTTTACTGACAAACCCGACACGTTGTGGTGCTAAACTCTGGCAGCAGCGGCTGTTTTTAATCTAAATCAAGTGGGGTTTTTTTCTAACAATTAAAAACCAACGGTGGAGACAGAACTTCATATGTGGCACAGAACGAGAGTAAAGGACGTTGTGGGTTTTTCTAAATATGGCCTGTTAGTCATCTTCACTTTGATGACCTGCCAAGCTTGTCATGCTACAAAATGTAAAGTATCTATGTAAAAAGATGAGCTCTAAATGAGAATTGATGATTAAATCTAAACACAATCTGTCCTTGAAAATGTGAATTTTGGATTGAGGGCTGACGGCACTATGAGTAGGAGTTTAACTGCAAAACTTGTGTAAACCCTTTAACTTTCACCCCCTTTTTCTAAAAATACTAAAAGCTTGGAAGCATTTTGTGTTTTGCAGCACATAGTGAGCGCTTCTATGAAGACAGAAAAGTCGTATGTGTCTTTAAATCGTGAGGTTTTGTGCTTTCAGTCGATACTTTGTTTTTCTTTCTTTCACTTTAAATTTCGGCTACGTGCAAACACTTGTGGAAATATTGTGCTTACCCAGATGAGAATTCAGAGTGGAAAAGCTTATATGCACTGAAATCTGCAAGAGTTTTAATAATGCAAACTTCTCATCAGGCAAAGAGGGAGAATCTTCGGAGCTTGCAGATTTCGGCGGGCCTCCTTTTGCTTTGTTGGTGCTTTTTAAGTCCTGCAGACAGAGACTTTACCTCCCGACAGCCGCTGCTTCCTGCTTCAGGATGGAAGCTGTTTGGCAGATTAAAGGCAGCCGTCCACACAGATATCACCGACAGCTTCGTGCAGCATTTCGGCAGCCGTAGCGAGAAAAGCGTGACCGAAACTGAAAGAGTAAACATTGAAAATAAGGGTACTGTAAAAGGCCAAGGCACAAATAATTCGTAGCAATCAAAATGTCCGTAAAATTACAGGTTATGTAGAATGTGCCAGTCAGTGCATTGCTTGGTCTGCAGTTACAGTGAGAACAACCAACGGAACAAATCACAGCAAGCACTACTGCCCTCTGGACTACATGGACGCCATAAAGTGCTCCTTTTCATTCAGAATCGATCACAAAGAAGAGAAACTCAATGACAAACGAACAGCTGTGGGTGTTTCAGATACATACATGCTTCAGATTATGGCTTCAAGAGACGAGAAAGATTCGGATTCAAGCCGTGAAGTGTTTAGAAGCTGACATGTGGTCGTATATTTCTTCATATTCCTGCAAGATTACAATGTGTGAGTGACTGCTACACAAGTTAAACCAATTTTGTCCCTATAAAGCGTCACAAATACTGATTCTAGAGGTGAGTCCAACAAAACTGTCAAAACTCTGAATGCAACACAGTTTGTAGTTGTTTTTTTTTTTTTTTTTTTAAAGAAACTGCAGAAAAACTGGAGATTTAAAGACTTTTGGGGGCTGAAGCCAAATTACTGAGTGCAAATATTGAGGAACTGGGTTGGTGCAAGACCAGAAAAACGACCAAATCATTGGAGAATGTAACACCGCAATTAAAAAATGACCAACAAACAACCCCACTGAAATACTAAATGGCATAATAGCATTCAAAATAGTATTCAAACCCATTATTTCACCTGTTTGTGGACACAGCAGTCACTTTGTTTTGGGAAATTGCACCAAAGACAACGTGAAAAGAAAAACTGATTGTCAAATAAACAGATAAAGGGTTAATTCCAACAAATAAGACCCATTTTTGTGCTACAAAAGACCAAAAAAACAAACAAACACCTGTACAGGTACAGTTTTCAAATTTTGTGAAAGAAATGACTCAAATTGAATGTAAATGTCCATTAAAATCACTGAAACTGGCTCAGAAAACATCATCGCATGAGCTTTTTCCATTCTTTAACCTGGTCAGTGGGACTAATGGTGAGTTTTGATTTGCAACCCTTCATGGGAAATGTCCATAATAAGGAACTGATTCCGCAAAATCAGACGACAAAGACAAAAATATCGGGAAAGTAAATGATTAAATCCTCCAGTGAGCTGATTAAAACCTCTTCAACAAGCCTCAAGGCGCTAAATAATAAAATATAAGACTAAAAGTTGAGGCTGAGTTGCTCAAAAATCATGCGAAGTTGGAATTGGATCAACTAAACGGCTTTTTAAAGTTTTGATTTATTCATCAGAACACAGAATAGTCTTCAACTGAACTGAAAATCTCTTAAGCTTTGAAGTTTTTCAGCTGGTTGTAGATTTTAAAATCTCTGAAAAATGGTTCCAAATATTCTAAACTTAAAGCTACATAATATTTTCACAGTATTGTAATCAAATTTTTGCTGTCCGGATGCAACATAAAACTTTTTGCTTGATTTCCTCGAGTTCTTTTTAAAAGTTCTGTCTGAAGTTGGGTTTTTAAAGCTACTGGCAGCAACATCAGGAGAACAACCATCAATAAACTGCCAGCGCCGAACCAAAGATACTCAACTAACAATCAGACTTCATCCTTATTTTTCTTTAGATCTACAGAATAATTTGGATTAACTACAAACATAGTTGAGAAGTGAATCTTAGGTTGATTTTTAGTGAATTTACCAACAAACCAAACTCTTAAAAAGCCAAAAAGTCAAACAAATTCCATTTTTCTTTCTTAAAACTGGTGAAAAGCAGCTAAAACCTTGTTTTCCAGTAAAAAGCTTCTTTGCATCGAACATATATTGGAATTTAGTCAGTTTACCATCTGTTTGTGTTGGAGTGGTTTCAGAAAAAGACGTCACTGAAGAAAGTTTGGGAAATAAAATATCACTGCAATAGAGCTGCAACGATTAATCGATTAGTTGAACATGAGTTTAATGACTAATTAATCGGTTGGAGAAGGTTTTTACTTTAAAAAAAAAGTCAAAATTCTATGATTGCAGTTTCTTAAATGTGAGTATTTTCCAGTTTCTTTCCTTCTTAGTGACAATAAACTGAATATCTTTGGACAAATCAAGGAATTGATCAACATTTTTCACCATCAACTAATCGATTAATTATAAAAATAATCATTAGTTGCAGCTCTATGTTGGAATAACGTTTGGCCACAAACCTTCACCAATAAACAACATTATGTTCATACAAAACACAAAAAAAAGTCACAAAACCCATGGAATTAAGTTAAGAAATACTTTTCTTTGTAAGAACTTTTGCTAGTTTTGATCACCGAATGTTGTCTTAAATTCTAAATATTGCGTCTGACTGCAGTTTTTCAGGAATTTATTTTCATTTGTTTCAGTAAATTCCCGTAATAAGAGTGAATTTGGATCAAAATCAGGTGAAATAATCCACTTGAAATTAACAAAAATAAACTTTATGGCTAAATTACAGACAGAATGACTTGTTAAAATAAAGCTTAATGAGCCGTCGATGGATTCATCAACGGAGGTTTTGTTTTTTTCCTCTTTTGAGTTCCTGAGAAGAACAACTTCTAATAATAATAATAATAATAATAATAATAATAATAATAATAATAATAATAATAACAACCGGTTTTTACTGTAATAAATCTGAAAATATTCCCATTTATTCTTTAACTGCTTCTGTTTTTGTGAACTTCAGTGTCTTGGAAGACCTTTCTTTTCAGTTTAAATTTACAAAATGATAAAGTTTTAACAGTAATTTGCCATTTACTATGAATATGCTGTTATATACTGTAGTTGTTTCCAGTGATAATCTTAAACCGATACATGCCGGTAAATTTAGAAAGGAAGTGGTATAAGCTTGAAATTTTGATTTTGGAAGCAAAGTGATAAATGTGGAACTTGATGTGCAAGGCAACAGAAACACTGGTGTTTAAAGGAACTCAGACATAAACTCGAATCAAACCGACTGAGAACAGAAATGTCTGAACACTAAACGAACAAACAAAGAAGCGAAAACCTCACAAACTTTACATTTCTGTGCAGCTAAAATCAGGTCAATGAGCCAAAAGCACCACGAAAGCTACAAAACTGCTATTTTTTTACAAAAGCGAAACCGCGCTAGTTTGAAAATAAATAAATAAATAAACAAGACGATGCACCACAGAAAGAAACGGAGCTCACATTCATAAATCGTGTGGTTGGTGTTTGGTGACGTGAAGTGAAACACTAAATAGAGAATGATGGAGTCATTCTGAGTGATGCTTCTTGCTTCAGAGGCACAATGAATGGACGTCTACAGGGATATATCATCGGTTTATCTACATGTGGTGCTGCCATCGCAAGATCGTTTGTCTTTATAATTCAATGGCTTCCAGGAGCAGAAGGTAAATAGCTGGAATACAATAAGATAAATAGATAATAATCATAATAATAAGGGTTTGGTTCACCTCGTTGGTTTTTACAGACGGTCGCCGCCACACCAGGCTTCAACGTGAGCTAAAAACAGAGTTGTGGCGCTCGTTTTACCCGTCTGGGAGCGCCAGGTGGGTGGAGTTGGTCGTTAAAGCTGCAGTGTCCAGGTGGATTGTTTGAATAGTATGTTCTCATTCAACTAAATTCTCATTGGTCGAGGAGTTCCCACGATTAACCCATCATTTTGGTTACAAATCCTGAAAAAACACAACTCGGAGGAGGTCGGGGTGGATGGATGGTCAGGATAGGTTTCTTTCAACCAGGCCCGCCACCATTCCCTGACTTTAAAAGATAATTCTGAATTATTTCAAGCTGTATTTCCCATTATAAGACCTATGTGGTGCTTATTATGGTTTTAAATCTTATTTTACTTTATCTTATTTCATTGGATGGGGAGGTTGTAGTGTCCAGGTTGATTGGTTGGTTAGTCTGTCCTCATTTGAGCAAATTCTCATTGGATGGACAATCTCCAGTGCTGCTTTCAGGAGGAGAAAAGCACTCCATTAATATGTTTCCAGGGTTAATCGATTATTTTTTGGTGGCGGATGTTAAGTTTAAGTAAAACACAATGAGCCAAATAGACAAAAAAACTACTAGGATGAGGTCGGGGTAGATAGATGGGTCAGGATAGGTTTCTTTAAATCATGACTGCCACCATTCCCTGACTTTAAAGGATAATTCTGTATTATTTCAAGCTGTACTTACCATTATAAAACCTATTAAGTGCTTGTTATGCTTAAATCTTATTTTACTTTATCTTATTTCATTGGGCAGGTAGGTTGTAGTGTCCAAGTTGACTGCTTGGTTACCATGTTGCCATTTGATCAAATTCTCATTGGATGGACAATCTCCACTGCTAATTTCAGTAGGAGAAAAACACTACATAAATATGTTTCCAGGACTGATCTATAATTTTTTTGGATGGGATGTGAAGTTTAAGTAAAGCGTGATGTGCCAAATACATAAAAACCTACTCAGAGGTGGTCATGGTGGATGGATGGGTCAACATAGTTTCTTTCATCCATGACTGCCACCATTCCCAGACTTTAAAAGATAATTCTGGATTATTTCAAGATGTATTTCCCATTATGAGACCTATGTGGTGTTTATTATGCTCTTAAATCTTATTTTCCTTTATCTTATTCTACTGGGTAGGAAAGTTGTATTGTCCAGGTCGACTGGTTGGTTACTGCGTTGTCATTTGACCCAGTTCACCAGAGTTACTTTCATAAGGAGAAAAGCACTCCACCAACATGTTTCCAGGGTTAATCTATTATTTTTTGGGTGGGATATTAAGCTTAAGTAAAACACATTGCGTCAAATACATAAAGAAAACTACAAGGAGGAGGTCGGGGTGGATGGATGGGTCAACATGGGTTCCTTTCAACCATGACCGCCACCATTCCCAGACCTTAAAAGGTAATTCTGGATTATTTTTAGCCATCTTTATTCTCATTAATGAACTCAAAACACCAATAAATCTAGTGTCAACTTTGCAGACAACGCATTAATGTTTGATCAACACATCTTATTGCACATTGTCCCGTCTAAACTATACAGGGTTGCAGTTTAATTCCAGTTTATTTTGACACATTTCTCACTGATGAAGCCTGGTGTGGAAACCTGTCTGCAAACTTCAACCTGAAGGTGCTTGAACATGCTATAACTGTGTGATAATAATCATAATAATTCTTGTGTGTAGATATAGTTGGTTGTCAGATATTACATTCAGTATCAGTGTCATCCTAAATCTAAGGTAGAAAAAAGCAGCTTAGGCTTATATGTGATCGTCTGTAAAGCTTTTTTATTTGCAGTATGTGGTCAGTTGTGGCTTTGTTGTGTTTCGTTTTTAAAAATATCTTTCACCGGAAACCTTCACTCACTCGCCAGTGTGTCTTCACCAGTTTGTTTTGATGAAAATTAAAATATTAATTGGTATAAAGATGTGTTGTTGGACAGCTGTAAAGGTTTTTTGTAAATTTAAGGCTGGATTGTGTTTAGAACTGAAGGCTTACAGCAGATTTTTGATGAGCTAACTGACTGAGACGAGTAATTTGTGGCTAAATTCCCTTAATTTCTCTACTTAATTAGCATTTTAATTACCCTCATTCTTAAATCAGTTTACTGCCAAATAACTGGACAGGTTTGTCGAAACATAATCATTTTAATTGCACAGTTCCTTTTCATTTTTTAGGGAAATCAATGACTGAATTTCTCTTTTTATGGAGCGGAAAGAAGCAGAATTGATTATTAGGAAATAAAAAATGAAGCGCTGTAGAGCTGGTTATCTCTGTTGGAGAGTAGAAATCACGTTAATGCTTGTATTTTCTATTTGACTTTATATTAAAGAACTTTTCGTTCAAATTTAAACTACACCTAAATACTGATTTTTTTTATGGTTTTATGGTTCCACTGAGTTGCTACAGAACATATGTCTGTGTAGATTCTCAGTCATCCAGTTGATCCTGAGAGCTTCAGTGGGAGACAACCAGGCTTCTTTTAAGGTTCTTCTGCAACACTATTATCAGGTATTTATAATGCAGTCCTGAGGTCCCTCCCCGGGCAGTTTTATCACCACAAACACCTCGAGTTGTGTGATTCGGGGGTTATAACTGAGAAAACCTCTTGGGTCAGCGGTGGAATGTCTATGAAAGAACCCCAGTTGTCTTCTACTGATTCAGCAAGGATTAGCACGATAAAATGTGTAGAATAAAACATAAAATGACAGTAAAATGAAAGGAAAATCTAAAATATAGGCTAAAAACTCTCCCAGTACCAATACTTGCGATTAAATATGTGATGGATTTCTGGTATTTGTAATAATTAATGAAGAATTCTGTCACGCTTGCAAACAAAAAACAAGTTTATGGTTACAAATATCAACCAATCGGAAGGGACTGAGAAGATTATTACAGCTAATAAAGACAATAAAATGAAGTATGCAGGTCAGTTAACTGTATATTCAGAATTCAAGTTGGATATAATTGTGCACACTGTACTTATTATCCTTTTAAACTGGGATTTATGCAATATTATTCAAGAGAAATCCCATCAAGAAGAATGGATTTACAATTTAACAACCATCTGTGGTGTTTATGCAAAAACTGCCGTAGATTTACTGGTTTATTTAAAGAAGAAATGTGCATAAAATACATGTTAAACAAACTGTTTTCTTGCAAGTGTAGGTACTGGGACAAACACATCCTGTTTAATTTAACGTTGATATCTTATTAGTTCTTAACTTCAGCCACTATTTTCTGTGAATTTCTGTAAACTGTGAGTTCTTTTCAAGCGATGCTCAGCAGACTCGGTCTATATCCCTGAATTCATGTGCCAACAAAGCAGCAGAGATTTAGTGTTTCGAATTATCACCGTTTTTCTTTTTCAAGTGGAGAGTCTGAATGCATAAAGTGGTGATGTAAAAGAGCACAGTGGTGTGAAAACGAAACAACGAGAGCTGGTCCTCCTTCGAGGAATACGGTGAAACACGACCGCCAGCGACTAACCAGTGTTTCGTTCCCCAAACCTCTCCTTCTCTGTCGCATTCACACAAACACACACTCGGCAAACAACACAAAGAGACAGGAGACTTTTGGTTCCAGTGTCAGCCTCTAACGTCACCCCTAGAATGGTGCATCATCATGCAAACCATGCAAGAAACAATGGAAATGTATTCATATAAAAAAATAAGTGTTACAAAATGGCATAGCAAGTATATGTATCCATTCAATCTCTTTTTCCGTTTCCTGATATCCTGAACTTTGCAGTGTCTACACTAAAAATCGCATGCGTCACATGCAGTGCGGTTGGCTTTGCAGCAATAAAGCTTTGGGTGTATATAGTATGTATATTCATGTTCTTTTTTACGTCAGCTAAGTTTCTGCGAAGAGTGCGCTGTACAGAATTTTACTTTACAAACGGTCTGCTTTCCCTTTTTTCTGGGCAGTCTCAGTGCCATGGCTCTGTCTGGACCGCCGTCGGTTGATGAGACTTGCGGCCTCCGAAGGTCGGTGAACTCCCTCGTGACCTTGCAGCATCGAGGCGGATAAGAGCCGCCCTTCCCCCTAAAGGTTCGGTTCGGAGGTTTGGCTTTGACCCAGTGATTTGGGCTTAGAGGCATGGGTTGGATTTAAGGTCTGAGTCGTGGATTTAACAGATGAACACGCTTCCTCTCAGGGCGGCGTGTTCCAGACGGCGTCCCCGAATCCCTCCCCGGTGGAGGAGAGCGGCAGCGGGCCCCCGCTGGGCGTGAAGGGGTCCGTGTCCGTGTCCGTCTCACCCTCTGCCAGGTAGCTCGGCCGGGGTCTCGTCCAGCTGGCGTCCCCGGTAGCCACCCCGGCCCCCATCGACAGGCCAACCCCTTCCTCGCCCTCCCGCTCCCCGGAGATGCTGAAGCCGCTTGGCGAGCGCTCCAGCTCCTCGTGGTTCACCGACAGCATGGAGAGCGGCGAGTCGGCCCCCCGCCCCCCTGTGGTCCTGCCCAGCCCCACCGACAGGTCCTGCAGTGAGCTGATGGGCAGCACCGTGGGACGCTCGGTGTAGGTGGGGATGGCGCCTGGAGCTTGGTGGAGGTGCGACGGCGGCGGGTGGTGATCTGGAGGTACCGGGCCTCCTCCGACCAGCCCAGGACCCTCCCTGCCTCCCTGTCCCCGGCCGTAAAATGGGTTCACCTTACTGACAGGCACCTGGAACGACATGTGCGGGAACGCCTCGGCGTAGTTGAAGAAAACCCGTCGGATCCCACCGTTCCCCGTAGGATCGCAGGTCTCCAGGGTCATCTGGGCGCCACCGGCAGAGTCCACCTGCAGGTGCTCAGTGTGCTGGATGTGCATGTCCACCAGGAAGTCCAACTTCTTCTCCATGTCCTCCACCTGAGACAGAGATGATTTATACACAACAGACTGATCAGCTGATTCTAATTGATTTAAACATGGAAAATCTGAATAAGGGAAAGCAAGAAATTAACAGTTTTTGATCCTTTTGAATAATTTTACAGATTATTGTGTTTTGTGAATTGCAGACATTATCTAGTCAGTATGATTGATCGTTAAATCTGCAGGAGAAAAGCACTACATTAATATGTTTCCAGGGTTAATCTATTATTTTTGATGGCAGATGTTAAGTTTTAGTAAAGCATGATGTTCCAAATACAAAAACAACTACTAGGAGGAGGTCAGGGTGGATGGATGGGTCAACATAAGCTTCTTTCAACCATGACTGCCACCATTCCCAGACCTTAATAGATAATTCTGGATTATTTCAAGCTGTATTTCCCATTATAAGACATATGAAGTGCTTTCTAATCTTATTTTACTTTATGTCTTTATTCCATCAGGTAGGTAGTTTGTAGTGTCCAGGTTGACTGGATGGTTAGTACGTCCTCATTTAACCTAGTTCAAGTGTTGCTTCCATAAGGTTGAAACACACTCCCTCAATATGTTTCCAGGGTTAATCTACTATTTTTGGTGGCAGATGTTAAGTTTTAGTAAAGCATGATGTTCCAAATACATAAAAAACTACTAGGAGGAGGTGGGGATGGATGCATGGGTCAACATAGGTTCCCTCCCCAACAGTTAAAAAAGTATGAATTTCCATGCTTATTAACATTTCTCGATCAACATCAAAGGTGTTTAAGTTTTTCCAAACTAAATTCTACACAAGAGTTTCTATGTATAATTCACCTGAAAAAGGACTTTTTTGGGATGAATTTTGCTGATCGAAATGGAAGTATGACCAAGTTCTACGATTCATCTTTAAAGGGTTTATTTTTCCCCAGAGAAGTGTCCGATCAGGCATTCAGGTCATCAGAAGTATGCAAATAATTAACCTTTGAAGTGCAGTTTGAACAATCAAAAAGTTACAAGATGGCATTTCTAAAAAGTAAAAACTGCACCTGGTTTACATCTAGCCCCATCAGAGTGGTGTACTTGTGCCGAGACACACTGCTCCAAGGGCTCCTGCCACAATTTTAATGCTCCCTAGGAGTCCCGCGACATATGTTCATCAAGAATAGTCTAGGTCAGGGGTGTCAAACTCATTTTAGTTCAGGTTCCACATTTAGCCCAGTCTGAGTTCCAGTGACCAGTAAAATCACAGCATAATAACCTATATAAAAAAAAAAAAACACAACTCCAGATGTTTCCTTTGGTTTAGTGCAAAAAAGTACATTCTGAAAATGTGCACATTGAAGGAATTATCTTTTTATAAAACATCACAACCTGAAATTTGTGAAGAAAAACAAGTGAAATTTCAGCAACATTCAGCCTCAGTTTATCATTTCTACATTACAACTTCCAGATCACAGAGTGTCTACAAAGGAACACAACATTTAGTCATCTGGAATTGAACGATATAGTATTTTACTTTATAATCAAAAAGACCAAAAAAGGAAAAAAAACAACTAAAAGATACAAAAAACAGCAAAAAGAAGACAAAAATATTACAAAAACGACACAAAGCAACAAAAAAATGGACAAATGACACAAGTGAGACAAAAAACAATGAATAAAGCGAAACACAAGATGACAAAAAAGACAAAATACAAAAGTGAAACAAAAACAAGAAACAAAATGACAAAAACATGAGACAAATGTCAAAAGTTTGAAAAAAAAAAACATGACAAAAAAAACAATCAGGTCAAAATATTACAAAAATTAGACCCAAATGACAAAAAACTGAGATGAACGACACGGAACAAAACAAAAAAGCAACAAAAAATTTGAGAAACAACACAAGCGAGACAAAAAAACACAAAACGACATAAATGACACACAAAACAATGGATAAAGGAAAACGCAAGATGACAAAATTAAGACAAAAAACAAGTGAGATGAAAAGGAAACACAAAACGACAAAAACATGAGACAAACAACAAAAGTCAGAAAAAAAGACAAAAAACAACAAAAACATGACAAAATATTACAAAAACGAGACATAAAATGACAAAGAGAACAATGAACAATCTAGCATTTTACTTTATGATCCAAACAACTTGTCATGGTCTAGAAATTATTTTAAATTTATAGTTTTACTAATTTACAATATGCAGTTAATGTCTTCTCTGGAATTTTTACACTTCACAAAGTCGTCCCACGGGATGGATTGGACCCTCTGGAGGGCTGGTTTTGGCCCACGGGCCGCATGTTGGACACCCCTGGTCTAGATCTACGTCATTGTTTGAAAACAGCAACACTTGAACTTGAATTTTATTTAGGATAGAGGGACAAATTTGGTAAATAGTGCTGGTGGGGAGTGATACAGTTCAGGTTGTTGAGCTAAATGTTCTCCTTTAGGAAGTTACAGCACTTCCACCCAAGTGGACGAATTCAAATGAGACTTGAAAGAACATGGACCATTCTCTTGGTTGTCCAGTGACGATCCATAACACAAAGGTTGGCACAGAATTTGATGTTTGAGCTTCGTGGTAATTTGGACTTCCAGAGATCACATCGTTGCACAAAGTCATCACTTCGAAGGGGACGGCGGCCAAATTTCCATCAGGTTTTGCTTTTTAAAGGTGCAGACTCAGAATTTTGGATTATACCCCATCAAATCAAACAACTGTCAGTTGATAAAGTCTTTTTTGATTCAGGTGTCTTTGAGATTAACTTAATTGGATGTTTAGGTGTAATCCTCACCTGTCTCTCCACCCTGACAAATCTACCCATCATGCTTTGGTCTTCGGCATCTGGCATGGAGGCGGCTTTGGCTAGGTAGGACTCATGCCTGGAACAAAGGGACACTGGGTAGATGTGGACTGCACAGACATTCGTTAGAAACATCACAGCAATGACAGCAAATAATGCTAGTTAGCAGTTTTGTGGAACCTTCTTTGTCTTGTGTATTGAGTATGTTTGTGAATGGTACCTGGGCGACTGATTAGACGGGTAGGCAAAGGGCGTTTTCTGAGTTTTCTTGTGTTTTGGGGTGAGGGGTGGTCCAGGTGCAAGAATCATGTCGATCCTTAACGGAAGACAAAGAAGATGAGCTGACATCTGCTTCATTCATAGAAGCCGTCTTGTCTTTGAAGTGGCTGCTCACCTTGTCTGGAGGTATTTGATTCTACAGAGCATGTCCAGGTGTCCGGCAGAATACTGCTCGATCACATCTTTGACATCGTAAGGCCTCAGAGTTTCCTTAAACCGCTTCTTGTTCAAGAGGAATTGCATGATCCTGTGGGACACAGACCTTGAATTCAAAACCTAAACAATGAAGCAACACTTTACCAAACAGTGACATTTGTTCATGGTGGAGACCTTCTGTACATACTCGCATTGTTTGTGCATGGTTTCCACAGGAATTAGTGCTGAAAATCAGACATTGTATATAACAATCACACAAATCCAGACATGGTAAATGCTCAAGACTAGTGTTTTTAACTTGATTAGAACTTAACATCATCAGCTTGTTTGATGCAGTCAAAAAAATCATCATTGATTTACCTTGTATCCACAACCTAAACATTTTTCTTGATGGATATTTTCCCACTGTATCATAAAAGAACCTGTCCATACAGTCATTATTTGATATCTCCCTACAAATGTTAGGGTTAGTAGGGCTGGGTTAGGATTAATATGGTTAGTAGGTTAGGGTTAGTAGGGTTAGTAGGGTTATGGTTAGCAGAGTTAGGGTTAGTAAGGTTAGGGTTAATAGGGTTAGCAGGTTAGGGTTAATATGTTTAGGGATAGGGTTAGGTAGGGTGCATCAAACACCAGAGAAGTACTGAAACATTCATGTGTTTGCACAATTAAAGGGTTTGAACTGAGTAGTGTGCTAATTCATTCTCTTTTTTGTACTGAAATGTGTACTGTTGTACTGGAAGATGCATGAAGAACCCTGTTTCTACAAGAACATTCTGTCTTTTTTGCTGGTTCTGTGCACTTTAAACTGTGGGCTTGGTAATATTGAACTGTTTATGTCTGCATACGCACAAACCAAAGTGTTTCAGCTGTAGTTTAGTGGGTATTTGGGGGGAAAAAAATCTGTTAAACCAACCTAAGATGACAAAATGTCGAGAAGCAATTGGAAAAATGTCCTTATTAGTGTGGACAAGGTTTGAGAAAGGCCTTTTTGGGAGGATCCAAGATGTTTGCAGGTATGGTTCTTTAGGTAATCCCTCCTACCAGCTGGAGATGCCCATAAAGCCATCTTTGGATCATTTTGGTCACTTGTGACGTCAGTTTTTCAGTCCTGACTCAAAGTTTGAGGGTTGAAACTGTCTGTAACCAGCTGACAAACTAAGAGCTTCACCTCAATCTCACTCATGAACAAAACCCAACAAGTCCTTCTTTAAGTGGGGCGGTGACCCATTTACAACCCGGTGTAATCAAACCCCAGCCAACCGCTTCACACTCAAACTGCAAACCAGCCCAGTGTTTGTGAAACTCTGTCTTTGTTCGTCAAACAGCATAGAAATCCTCTGACTTTCCTTGCAGATAGGATCAACCCCGACATCTTTCGGGATTTTGAAAGGTTCTCGACCTTCAGACCTCGCTGCCACCCACCAAGCTCCTTCCTTTGTCCTGCAGAGCTCCTTCTTTCAGCCGACTCTGCCGCTCCGCTGTTTGGCAGAAAGTCTTGGGCGCTGAAACTGAAACCCTTTAGGTCAGAGCATCCCATTCAGAGACCCCATTCAACCCCGACATAATGGAGTGGAAGGAAACAGCACTTTCACAGGGTTAATCACTCATCTCGAGGGCTCCTCACGCTAGATTGAATTCCTGCATTATGTCAGCGGTGCAGCCTATAGATTTACCAGTCAGCATGTGTGGCTTGTAGTCCTGCAGCATGAGGTCATATCGAACCCTTTGAAGACACTTTCATGTCGAGTATTGAACCTCACAGATGATTTGTCTTGTTTGCTGATTCTTTGATCAGATATTCCCCGATATAAACAACCTTAGTTAGGGTCAGAGCACCAAACCCTCTTGAAGGACTCTTTTGAAGCCCACTGGTTTATTATTATTTTTCATCATTTTTCTGTCACATTAAAAATTGCAATTTTGAAGGCCTAAAAATACCCCAAAACACGTGAAAATTTGCACACACATCAGGACCGGCAAAAAATTTGATATTTTAGGAGGTCAGGTGGGAAGTTTTGGTGACCCATAACCAAGTCCAGGTTCCAAATATATAAATATCTAAACTAGACATGCCAAGTAAACATCGGAAACCAACAGCACTGTAGTTTTGCATATAATCTGCAATTGTCATGACTGATATAAACTGCAAACACTTCTAAACCTCAAATGTGATTGTTCGCTTACAAGTAATGTTAAAGGAAGATATAAACCTATGTTTTTTTGTGTGTTATGGATGTTTGATCCCGATAAAAGCAGCTGTAGACGTGTAGAAAATGGGCGATAATCCCTTTAAGGTAGACGATGTTGCATTTAAAGTCTTTTTGTTTCAGAACCGGACCTGGAACCACAAGCAAACAGCTCCGTAGTGGTTTCTACAGCATCAAGAAGAAGGAACTACCAGGGGTCAGCAAAGACAAGATGATCTTCTGCTTTTTGAGACTTCCTTGGACTGCCCTTAAAACGCACCAAGTACTATTTCAACAACTGGGACAAACTACTGTGCCTTAAACATCACAACTGTGCAGATGATTGTGGGTCAGAATGGCTACATTTGACAGACTATACATCGACATACTTAAATCTTTTTCTAGCATTGTATGTAGCCTGGTAGTTTGGAGTTTTCCACTGTTTTTGTATTTCAGCCACAACAAAAGAACTAAATGCAACAGAAGATAGGTAGCTCTGTATAAATCAGCCACAGGCATTCATTTCCCTGTCAAACTCTTAACACTTGTGCCTGTAAAACGCCATTTCATTGGAACTTTAAAGGACCTCCGTGGACCAGACGCTGACCTGACTGCCCTGATGACCAGTTTCAGCGTTGGGATCATCTCCTCCAGGAGGATGTCTGGGGGAAAACCCCGCTCCTCTAAGGCTGGATCTGCCAGAGCTCCGGCATCTGCAACGCCACAAAACACCAATGTAGAGACTGTGCATTAGGAAACAGACGTTAATAACCTTTCTAATTTACGCTGAACATATCCAACCCTTTATTTTAGAACAGGGGTGTTAAACTTATTCTAGTCCAGGTTCAACATTCAGCCCAATTTGATCTCAAGTGACCAGTAAAATCACAGCATAATAACCTATAAATAACTCCCAATGGTTCTTTTGTTTTAGTGCAAAAAAGTCCATTCTGAAAATGTTCACATTTAAGGAATTATCTTTTTAAAAAGGTACAGGAACAACCTCAAATTTATGAAGAAAAATAAATTCAATTTCAACATTATGCCCCAGATGATCATTTCCACATTACAACTTCCAGATCATAGAGTGTCGACAAAGGAACACAACATTTAGTCATCTGGAACTGATGATATAGCATTTTCCTTTATGATCAAAACAACAAAAGTCAGACAAAAAAAAGACAAAAAACAACAAAAACAAGACAAAATACTACAAAAAGGACACAAAAAGACAAAACAAGACACAAAATGAGACAAATGACACCAAACAAGAGACAAAAAATGAGACAAAAAGACAAAACGACAAAAACAACACACAAAACAATGAATAAAGCAAAATAAAAAATGACAAAAAATGCAAGTGAGACAAAAAGGCAACACAAAAAAACAGAAGTATGCAACCTTTAGATTTGTTGGACTCTCCACGTATACTTTTATTATATTATTTATAATTCATTATTATATTAACTTTCATTTTTTTTATTTAGTAAGGTGAATCTAATGCTGAAGGGTTTTGTCTTTAATATTAAAACTTGTTAATGCTCGGAGCTTCAGTAAAAAGCAACCAGACTTTTTTTTGGTTCTTGAAGATGTTTCACCTTCATCAGTTTGGAAGAAGCTCTTTTCACTGAAGCTGTTCGTATGACCTGGAGGACCGAGCATCTACCTGAACTTCAACTTGTTGGGTAAATTAATGTTCTCTTTTGGAAAGCGCTTCGGCTTTGCTGTTTTTAAAAGACGTATTCTCCAGAGTGGGGTACCTTCGGAGCTCTGGCGGAGCGTGTAGGCCTTCATGCGGAAGGCGGTGCGAAAACGTTCCCGGTTACTGAAGCCGGCCGGTTTGGGCTCCTTGGACGGACTGTCCTCGATGGACTCGGCGTTACCACTGAGCTTCTTTCCCGACCCAACCGACGGTCTGGCGGTGGGAAGGCGAACTCGCTCCAGCAAACTCAGTTTCTGGCTGCAGTGGGACAGAAGTAAAAAACATTCAGAATGAAGAAGCAGCAGCTAGCAGGAGCTGTACCTAAGGCCAGTTTATCTCTAAAATACAACATTTTTTATTGCCCTAGTACAGGAGGTCCTCAGCTTACATCGGAGTTCCGTTCCTACGGATTAAGTCGATTTTCGCTGTAAGTCAGAACTTCAGCGAAAATACAAACAAAGCTGTTACGTGCATCACGATATCAATCAGTTCTTCGGAAAAGTCATGAATACCAACAACTTTCATGCATATATGAGTCATTTTGCAAGAAGATTTAGGTGAAGCAACCGGCCAATGTTCATCAGTGTTTCGCCCTGTTCTAACCGTTTTATTATACCTAATTTCACTTCCATGGAAATGGATTTCCTTTTCTTAGAATCACTGCCATCAGAAGAGTCTGATTTCCGCTTAGGAGCCATAATGAAAGGCAAAAAGTTAGTGAACGTAGCACAATCCAAGGTGACGTACAACCGGCGAATGTAAACAAAGCCGTCTTATAGCGCCGACGTATTCGTCCGCTCTGCTTGCCAACTACTTCCATGTAACCAGTTGTGACATAACGACAAAACGCTGTAGGTCGAGGACGTCATAAACCGAGGACACCCTGTAGGTAATGTTGCTTCCTGCTACATGTGTTCTGTTGGAAAAGTAGAAAAGCATTGCTTGTTTAGATAAAGGTGTTTCATTGGAGAGACGTCAATAGACAAAGAACCAGAAACCGTTAATGCTGTTAGTCTGTCATCCTTGATTCAGAAAGAATACTTCGGTCCATTGAGTTATACCCAATGAAGGTCAAAGGACTGATCTTTTAGCACCAATTAACTGCAAGAATTTTCATGAAGTTCCAACATCTAGGCTTAGAAATACCCCCGTAAAGGTCGATTTCAGCTTTGAGGTGAACTTCTCATGAACATTTTTTTTTTTTTTTTTTTAAATTCTTGATTTCTTTTGCTTTGGAGATTTAAAGGCATCCAGCTGAAGACCATTTTATTCCCGAGACCTGTTCATTTTACACCATGTATCTGAGCCATTAACTGAAAACATAAGGAATTATGAGATTTTCAACTTTCCGACAGTCTTTGAACTAATCACGTATGACATGGTGGTAAAATAAACCAAATCTAAGACCAAAATTGTAATATTATTAATCACAACCACTTTATTCTAGCCAAAAGTAGAGTGTTTGCACCAAAAGCAATGTGACAAACATTCAGAGAGTTTGAGTTGATGGCAGGTTGTTGGAGATACATTCAGCTTGGTGAAACATCTTTCTAAACCAGAGCAGAGTTGTATGGAAAATGCCAAGTTTGTAGAGACTGTAAAAATGTTTAATATGGTTTTAAATGGTTAAACATATATTGCATGTGTAGCCAACATTTTCCCCCCAATATTGGTAATACCCACAGGCCTATTTGGAAAAATGTTGTCCGTGTCGATTTCAGTTTTATTCAATCAAGAATCCAAGAAATGTAACTTTTGTTTTTGTCTTTTTTTCACAATTTCCATCATTCTGTGTCTTACAATTGTCTACAATGAGGAAAAAGGAGCAAACTTTGAGTAAAATGAGCCTACAATCAGGAAAACAAGCCTATAGTGAAGAAAAATGAGTAAAAATGAGCCCACAGTGAGGAAAAATGAGGACACCGAAGTAAAATTTGTCTACAATGATGAAAAACGAGGACGCAGTAAAACAGAATGAGCCTACAGTGAGTGAAAATGTGACAGGAGCTCAGACGGTTGATTCAAAGATGTCTAAACATTTGGGTCAAAGCTGTTCAAAGTTCTTTGAAGTTCTTAGAACTTTTTAAAACACTTTTTCCCACCAGCGCACAGTTTCAATATCAAGTTAAAACTTGAAACACTCTCTGGAATAATGGCTTCAGATCTGACAGTTCTGTCCGAGTTATTCGTGAGCAGGAACTATTTTTGGAGGTGTTTTTGTTTCCCACATGACTTCTTGAGTCAGAGTTTCGACTCCCGGAGAAGTTCTCCTCGGTCCATTGCCTCAGCGTGGCCACGCTGTGAGGAGATCGCTCTCCTTTATTGTCCGATGGCTGACAATATTTGGCAGCATAGAGGGTAAAATAAGACTCCTGGAGGAGGCAGCGAGGAGGGTAATTGGAGCCGAAAACAGCCCCAACAAGGCCTCCGAAACGTGGAACGTTCTCAGCGACTTAGCTCCCACAGCCGACACACAATATGAGCCTCTATGTGGCCTGTATGGGCGCTGAGAGGCTGCAGAATGGGAAGCTTTAGAGGACCAGGGAATCTCTTTCTGGCCGCTGCTCGGCTGAATAAAGAGCAGAAAATGGGATGTGATTATCCCGCGGATCCGTGAAAACGAGGAAACATAACGGGGGAAAATATAACGCTGCTTATCTCCTGCAGCTTCCCAAGACACGCACAAAGCTGCAGACTTCAGCAAAAGATAATTTCAGTAAATTACAACGGTCATTTAGAGCTGTTAGAACATCTAAACCAGTTTGTTTGGAGGTTAAATAGAAAGAGAGCTCACCTGGACACAAGCGCTACAGGTAAGAAGGTCAGTCTGGTAAATATCTGACTGATTATTTCCTCCAGATGTGTTTGATTAACCTCCAGGTTCATGTTTATTTACTAGTAGTGGCGTCACCATTTAGCCACATATTAACTCGGTGAGTCCACCATTATTATCAGTGAGAAACATTATTAAAACTCATGTCAGATATAATTGTCCACAGAGCTCCACTGCTGTCCAATAACTAACAAATTAACCCCTTATAACGCACGTTATCTTGAAAAAAATCACCTCTTTATCAGTTGATCTGCAGGTTTTTTTTCTTGATTACCTAGTAAACCGCTTATCAGAAATGAGTGAAAATACTCATCAGAATCACTTGCAGATTTTCCTAAAATCCAAAGATATCATCTTTTACTGTTCAGTAATCCCAAAAAAGCAGACAGACATGCAGACAGTGTTAAATATGTGTTGAACCCTAAACTTCTGTCTGATGAGATATGTTTCTATGCAGATGATACTGAATTTTTTCAACAATACGGCTGAAAATTATTCTCTTTATTGGTTAATCTGCAAGTCATTTTTCTTGATAACCCAGTTACCAGTTCTTGATAACCCAGTTCTGAAATGAATGAAAATACTCACCTGCAGGTTTTTCTTCAAATCCAAAGATATCATGTTTCTTACTGTTCTGTCTGATGAGATATGTTTCTATGTAGATGATACAGAATTTTATCAACAATACAGTGGAGAATTATTCTCTTTATCAGTTGTTCTGTAGGTGATTATGCAGTTACAAATTTTTCAGAAATTAGACAAATGTCCATGACAATCATCTCCAGGATTTCCTAACATCCAAAGATATCATGTTTTTTTTACTGTTCCGTAATGAGATACGTTTCTATGCAGATGACACAGAATTTTATCAACAATACAGCTGAGAATTATTCTCTTTATTAGTTGATCAGCAGGTTATTTTTTAGTGATTATCTGGTTAGTCATTTATCAGAAGTTAGACAAATATCCATGACAATCATCTGCAGTTTTGCTTAAAATCCAAAGATATCAAATTTTAAGGTTCTGTAATCCAAGAAAAATCTGAAAATCTTCATATTTAAGAAGCTGCAGCCACACAGTGACTGGTAGTTCTGCATGGAATTTGACTCATAAAATGACAAAAATGAATAAATAAATAAATAAATAATACAGTATTTACAGAAGCTGTAAAAACTGTATTATTTGTCAGATTTTAAACTTTCCAACCTCCTTTGGATGTGATGTGTGCGATGTGCAGGTACATCGGGAAAATTAACCAAATTTAAATTTAAAACTGTGATATTTCAACAAAATCACTTTATCCGACATCTCAATCAAAAAAATGAAACAAATATAAATCTTCAGCACAAATGAGAGTTCCTCGTCGCAAATGAAAAGTCAAATTCTGAGAATTTTTAGGCTGAACTGCAGGCAGTGTTTTAAGGAAAATTAAAGGGACTGGATCAGTAAAATAAATGCAGCATGGTTCAGAAACAGTGAACAGAGGAGAGGAGCAAGTAGTTGGAGATCCATTCAGCATGGTGGAATCTCAACTAACAACTGAGCCCCCAGTGATGAAAAATTTGGGCAAAAAGGAGCAAACTTTGAGTATAAATGAACCTACAATAAGAAAAACAGGTTCGCAGTGAGGAAAAATTAGGATGCAGTGAGGAAAAATGAGGACACAGTGAAGAAAAATGAGGACATAATGAGGTAAAATTAGTCCGTAATGAAGAAAAAGGAGGAAACTGAGGAAAAATGAGGACATATTGAGGTAAAATTAGTCTGTAATGAAGAAAAAGGAGGAAACTGAGGAAAAATGAGGACACTGTAATGCAAAATGAGGACACAGTGAGGAAAATTAGGAAACTGTGAGGTAAAATGAGGATAAATGAGGGCATAGTGAGAGAAAATGAAGACAGTGCGGAAAAATGAGGAAACTGAGGAAAAATGAAGACACATTGAGGTAAAATGAGGACATATTGAGGAAAAAGGAGGACACAGTGAGGACAAATTAGAAAACTGTGAGGTAAAATGAGGAAAAATGAGGTTAACTGAGGAAAAATGAGGACAAAGTGAGAAAAAAAAGAGGAAACAGTGAGGAAAAATGAGGACAGAGTGAGCAAAAATTTGTCCACAGTGAGGAAAAAGGAGCAAACTTCGGGTTGTGTAATCTATCATTTATAATCTATATTTTATAAAACTACCCAGCAAATACAGCTGTGTGACTTGAGTAAATGTACTTAATTACTTCATACCTTCAACAGAAACTAGTTCTACCCTCTATAAACTCCTCATAGGTTGGATCAGCTTCAACAACTCCTCTCTGATGGTGGACTCTCAGCCGGGATATAATTTTCTCTGAGTGTTGAACGGACCACACAGAGCCGCCAGATAAAAGCTCCGGCTTATCGGCCTCTCGTCGGACATCATTCCTGGCCGCCGTCCACCTCTCCGCTCAGAGCAACAAGATAATGTCACGCCGCTAATTTCCCAGCAAGGCGCCTTTTTTTCACTCCGTCACTCAGTTTCTCCACATCTCTGACTCCCGATCCGTCATTATTCCCTCAATTTCCTCCACTATCTCCAAGCTAAACACAACAAACAGGATTAGGATTGGATTTGTTGGGAATTTATTGTCTGACAATCAATAAAAGACGTTTCTTTGATGCTAAAAACTTGAAATTTCCTTGTGAAATACACTTTAAACTTAAAAAAAAAAACAGAATTATCATATCAACATGCAGTTCTTCTACATTTACCTTCTAATACTACATTTACCCTCTAGTAATACATTTATCCTCTAATACTACATTTACCCTCTAGTAATACATTTATCCTCTAATACTACATTTACCCTCTAATACTACATTTACCCTCTAGTACTATATTTATCCTCGAGTATTACATTTACCCTCTAGTACTACATTTACCCTCTAGTACTACATTAACCCTCTAATACTACATTTTCCCTCTAGTACTACATTTACCCTCCAGTACTACATTTACCCTCTAATGCTACATTTACCCTCTAGTACTACATTTACCCTCTAATGCTACATTTACCCTCCAGTACTACATTTACCTTCTAGTACTACATTTACCCTCTAGTACTACATTTACCCTCTAGTACTATATTTAGCCTCTAGTATTACATTTACCCTCTAGTACTACATTTATCCTCCAGTACTACATTTACCCTCTAGTACTACATTTACCCTCTAGTACTACATTTATCCTCTAGTATTACATTTACCCTCTAGTACTGCATTTACCCTCTAGTACTACATTTTCCCTCCAGTACTATATTTATCCTCTAGTATTACATTTACCCTCTAGTACTACATTTATCCTCTAGTACTACATTTACCCTCTAGTAATACATTTACCCTCCAGTACTACATTTACCTTCTAGTACTACATTTACCCTCTAGTACAACATTTATCCTCTAGTATTACATTTACCCTCTAGTACTGCATTTACCCTCTAGTACTACATTTTCCCTCCAGTACTATATTTATCCTCTAGTATTACATTTACCCTCTAGTACTACATTTATCCTCTAGTACTACATTTACCCTCTAGTAATACATTTACCCTCCAGTACTACATTTACCTTCTAGTACTACATTTACCCTCTAGTACTACACACTAACGCCAGCCTTCAGAAACAGAGTGACCTCTATCAGGACTCCTTGATGTTTTGCTCGGCAGTAACTTGATCCATGGTGGTGAACTCGTCGGCTCGGCGGAGGCCAGGAGGCGTCGGAGCAGAACTCTGGATGGAATGAAGCCGAGAACTGAACGATGGATTGTTGCAGCAGGTTAACAAAATACCACAAAATACCACGTGTGATCCGAGTATACGTACGTCATTTAACATCTCTGAACCATATCTGGCAGAACTTAAAGGCTCTGAGTGGATGAAAGACGGCATTTCTTGTTTCTTAAATTTGAGGACAAGACAACTACATGATGCAATATTTACAGTCTGTGGGATGAAGTACTGCCTAACCAGCCCAACATGAAGTATACCTGCCGTTTGTACTTGTTTGTTACCTTGTTAAGAAATATACAGTAAATACTGATTGTAGTATTGGATGGTAAATGTAGTATTAGAAGGTAAATATAGCATTAGAGTCTAAATGTAGTACTAGAGGGTAAATGTAGTATTAGAAGGTAAATATAGCATTAGAGTCTAAATGTAGTATTAGAGGGTAAATGTAGTGTTCTAGGGTAAATGTAGTATTAGAAGGTAAATATAGCATTAGAGTCTAAATGTAGTATTAGAGGGTAAATGTAGTGTTAGAGGGTAAATGTAGTGTTAGAGGGTAAATGTAGTATTAGAGGGTAAATGTAGTGTTAGAGGGTAAATGTAGTGTTAGAGGGTAAATGTAGTGTTACAGTCTAAATGTAGTATTAGAGGGTAAATGTAGTGTTAGAGGGTAAATGTAGTGTTAGAGTCTAAATGTAGTATTAGAGGGTAAATGTAGTGTTAGAGGGTAAATGTAGTGTTAGAGTCTAAATGTAGTATTAGAGGGTAAATGTAGTGTTAGAGGGTAAATGTAGTGTTAGAGGGTAAATGTAGTATTAGAGGGTAAATGTAGTGTTAGAGGGTAAATGTAGTATTAGAGGGTAAATGTAGTGTTAGAGGGTAAATGTAGTGTTAGAGGGTAAATGTAGTATTAGAGGGTAAATGTAGTGTTAGAGGGTAAATGTAGTACTAGAGGGCAAGTGTAGTACTAGAGGGTAAATGTAGTATTCGAATGTGTCTAGTATATAAACGACTGTATGTTGATGGTGGTTTTGATGGATCCTCGTTGGATGTTTCTCGTTTTGATGTAGAGGCTCGTTATCGTCGCTCAGCGTGACGGAGAGAAAAAGAAAAACCGTGGAGCTCTTCTCAGCTCTAATTACTGGATCTAAACCGTCATTCATAATTGAAACGGAACTAATGGACTCGCTAATCGGCTTCTATAAAAATCTCCGGGTTTAAACGGGACGAGGGGGCGTTCGGCGTCACGATATTTACCGTCGGCCGGAGATTTATTCCCGTTATTACAGGAGGCTATTTAAAGGGAATGTTCATTAGTGTCTGCAGGGATCTTTAAATCATCCCGGAGTGGTTCTGGGTTCGGATCGGTGAGATTTACTGCAGAAACCTGGACTCACCTGGCCATGACCTCCAACGTCTCCTTCCTGTAGACACACAAACCACACATTTAGAGAGGAAACTGTGACTAAAATCACACTTTCAAAGTAAAGGATTCTTCTGGTTTATGTTGGTTCAACCTGCTGGGCCTCATGTTTAAAGTCTCCATTTTGTTGTGGAGATTCAGAAAAGTTTCTGCAGATTCTTAGAAAAGTTTCTTTCCAGTCCGACTTAAAGGAAACACAGAAATTAGACGACATTTTACAAGCTGCGTCAGGGATCCTCATCTGGAGAAACTTTGAATGAATCACCTGAATATTTGGTTTGTTTCCACGCAAGACTTTCTGGAACCTCAGCAGCTAAATGCAATACAAATACAAAATCAGACAATTTAGTAGTTATTCTTGATATTTTTTTTCATTTTTTTGACAATTTTTGACATATTTTGGACAATTTTGCGTAATTTTTGAAAATTTTTGAGTTGTTTTGGAAGATTTTGTGTCATTTTCAGGAATTTTTAAGCCATTTTGGACAATTTTTGAGTAATTTTGGCCATTTTTGAGTCATTTTGGATAATTTTACAAGCTGCATCAGGGATCCTCATCTGGAGAAAGTTTGTCTGAATTAATCATCTATATTTCATCTATATCATCATCTATATTTACAATAATCAATATTTGGTTTGTTTTCACAGGAGCCTTTCTGGAAATTCAGCAGCTAAATGTAATAATCACAATTTATCAGCCAGAGACTGTTAAACTGAAAGAATGTCACCAAATCTGAGCTTCAAAATGTGACGATGCATCAAAATCACTTCATTCTACACGTCTCATTTTGAAAAATTTGGAAAAATAACAATAAAAATTGCCAAAATTCCACCATTCATCAGCCAGAAACTGAAAAAAAATGAAAGAATTGTCTGGATTTCAACTTTCAACATTCAGTTCTTTCAAGAAAAATGACCAAATCTGAGCTAAAAATTCTGATAATGCCTCAAAATTACTTCAATCTACACGTCTCATTTTAAAACATTTGGAACAATGGCCAATTTTTACCAGATTCTCTATAAATAAATAAATAAAAAATGCTTTGCTTCTTGGTACTACTCCATGACAGAAAAACAACAAAAAAAACACAAATAATTCTGTCAAGCGGTCATTTTGAGCTACTTTTCAGTAATTTTGGAACGATTTCAAGTCATTTTTGGCAATTTTTGAGTTACTTTTGTACAACTTTGCATAATTTGGAAAATATTTGAGTTATTTTGGACAGTTTTTAAATAATTTTGGACAATTTCTGAGTAATTGTGGACAATTTTGTGTAATTTTGGAAAATATTTGAGTCATTTTGAACAATTTTTAAAATTATTTTGGACAATTTGGTGTCATTTTGAACAATTTTTGAGTTATTTTTGACAGTTTTGCGTAATTTTGGAAAACATTTGAGTTATTTTAGACAATTTTTGAGT
The DNA here is from genome assembly GCF_022539595.1 of Amphiprion ocellaris. Classification (NCBI taxonomy): domain Eukaryota; kingdom Metazoa; phylum Chordata; class Actinopteri; family Pomacentridae; genus Amphiprion; species Amphiprion ocellaris. The sequence continues at coordinate 35,370,400 of NC_072775.1, forward strand.
CATTCTGGACAATTTTTGAGTTATTCTGGACAATTTTTGAGTCATTGTGGACAATTTTGAGTCATTTTGGACAATTTTGAGCGAATTTGGACAATTCTTTATTGATTTTGTACAATTTTTGAGTCGTTTTGGACAATTGGACTGAGAGTAAAGTGCAGCATGGCTCAGGAACAGTGAACAGAGGAGCAGGTTGCTGGAGATCCATTCAGCATGGTGAAACAATAGAGCTGCAGGACTTTAGATTGGAGTGAAAAATGAGCCAACAGTGAGTAAAAATGTATGATTTAAGCTGCTGGACGACATCTGGAGCATCAATGAAGACATGGACGGACATGTTTTCTGTTCTACAACACCAGGATCCAGTTTGAAATCTGGTAAAAGTTGCACCAAACACAAGATAATTCAGGGGAGCAGGGAGGTACTGGCCTGAAGCAGGGAAGCGAGATGACGGTTTCATAAAATCTCCACGTGGCAATGAGGTCTTCCCTGATAGGATTGGTGGAATAATATCTCCAGGCAGACTGGAGACAGAACACAGAGCAGAAATCAGTAAAGCTGCGGTAGATCTGAGAGCCTGAAGGTGCTGGAGGACGTCAGGTAGCGTCTCACCTGGATGAGTCCAGCCGCCGGGTGTCTTCGCTTCTCAAAGTGCTTCTGCCTGTGCTGCTCCTGGACCTTCAGAGCCAGACCAGATCCCAGAATCCCCTGAAGACACCAGAACAGGACTCAGTTAAAACCATCAACACTTTAGACGCACAATCACCTCCAACTAAACTCTTTCAGGTTTCTTCTGTGGGTTCACACAGTAAAGTGGTGCCAAACATGAGGCCTGCGGTCCAAAAGCGGCCCTCCAGAGGGTCTAAAAGCGGCCCTCCAGAGGGTCTAAAAGTGGTCCTCCAGAGGGTCCAATCCGGTCCTCAAAGTGTAAAAATTCCAGACAAGACATTAACTGCAGAGTGTAAATTAGTAAAACTATAAATTTAAAATCATTTCTAGAACATGACAAGTTGTTTTGATCAGAAAGTAAAATACTAGATTGTTCTTTTGTCGTTTTGTTTCTCATTTCTGAAATATTTTGTCTTGTTTTTGTTGTTTTGTGTCTTTTTTGTAATATTTTGTCTGGTTTTTGTAGTTTTGGGTTTCATTTTTGGCTCATTTGTGTTTGTCCATTTTTTGTCTTTTTTTGTCTCGTTTTTGTTTTGTTTCATGTCGTCTGTCTCATTTTTTGTCTTGTTTTTGTAATATTTTGTCTTGTTTTGTTTTTTTTGTCTGACTTTTGTCATTTATCTCATGTTTTTGTCGTTTTGTGTTTCCTTTTTGTGTTTCTTGTGTTTTTTGTATCATTTTGAGTTTTGTTTTATGTATTGTTTTGTGTATCTTTTGTTGTTTTGTGTCTTGTTTTTTCTCGCTTGTGTCATTTGTCCATTTTTTGTCGCTTTGTAACTTTTTTGTCTTTGTCTCTTTTTTGCTTTGTTTTGTGTCGTTTGTCTCATTTCTGTCATTTTGTTTCTTGTTTTTGTCATTTTTGTCTAATTTTTGTAATATTTTGTGTTATTTTTGTTGTTTTTTGCCTTTTGATCACACAGTAAAATCCTCTGTGGTTCAGTTCCAGATGACTAAATGTTGTGTTCCTTTGTCGACACTCTGTGATCTGGAAGTTGTAATGTGGAAATGATGAACTGAGGCAGAATGTTGCTGAAATTGAATTTATTTTTCCTCATAAATTTCAGGTTGTTCATGATGTTTAGTAAACAGATAATTCCTTAAATGTGAACATTTTTGCAGTAAAACAAAGGAACCATCAGGAGTTGTGGTTATTTTAGGTTATTAGATGCTGTGATTTTACTGGAGATCAAACTGGACTGAATGTGGTCCTGAACTAAGATGAGTCTGACTCAGTAAAGGCCTTACAAGATGTGCTTTATTGACTTTATTATTACCTTAAATTGTATTATTTTACTAATTGCACCAACTTAGACGTGAGTAGCTATAAACTAAAGCTTGACTGCATCAGTGAAGAAGCTAAAGTCGGTGTTTTACTGCAAACTGAACAGAAATGCGACGACACGCTGCAGCAGACGTATTGATCGATTTGTGCAAAAGAATCTAAATGTAGTTTAAATATAAAAGGCTGTAACTGTATCTGGCTGCTCTTAATGCAAACACTACAATCTAGCTGCTGTTTGATTTTTGTTTGTGTCTGTTTCTTTCTTGGATTTTGAGGTTGTGGTTGGTGAAGATCTTCCAACTTTAGGTGATGTTTCAGTTGAAATGTCCAACGCAGAGAAAACGACTTCCCAGTTTAAATGGAACGTACCATTACTCCATCAGGAAACAATAAATAAGTAGCACTGACTGGAGGCTTTGTTCACTGATCTGCACATGCATGTTTAGTTACTGCACATTTTTGACTTGACAAATAAATAAAATTAGGTAAAAAAAAACAAAACACTGGCAAGTTGGACCACAGCAGGACAGTTATTTGAGTTATTCTGGACAATTTCTTAGTCACTTTTGACAATTTTGGACATTTTTAAAGTTGTTTTGGACCATTTTTGAATAACTGAACAACTCTGAGTCATTTTAGACAATTTCTGAGTAATTTTTAACATTTTTTGAGTAATTTCGGACAAAATTGAGTAATTTTGGACAATTTTTTAGTAATTTTTGAGTGAGTTTGGACAATTTTGAGTCATTTAGACAATTTTTGAGTTATTTTGGACATTTTTGTATAATTTTGTACAATTTTTGAGTCATTTTGGACACTTGTGGAAATTTTTTAAGTTATTTTGGACATTTTTTGAGTCATCTGGGACAATTTTAAGTAATTTTTTTACAATACTAAGTCACTTTTGACATTCATCTGGATTTTGGAAAGTTTGACTTCCCAGGCCAACAGGAAACTCTAACTGGAGAAAATCTGTCCCCTGACTTTCACATAACGCTGCTAAATAATCTGTAAATGCATATTTTTGTCTGTTTCACCCTCTTAACTCTCTAAATAAATAAACCTCACGTAAAAGACTTTAGTAAGCTGATTCACAACAGGACAGATTTGCCTTTTCTAAAACAGTCTCACTTTTTCAGCAAATTAACCCTCAGTTTCTGCTGTTCAGGATTTACTAGCTTCATATATATGAATATCCAGAGTATGAAGGCGTTTACTCACTGCAGGCAAAGCGAAGAAGGAAACTCCGATGAGAGCGAAGGTTCCGGCTAGCAGTCTCCCAGCCCAGGTCTTTGGGGTTTTATCGCCGTAACCGATGGTGGTCAACGTGATCTGGAACACAGACAATAAACATTCACCTGAAGTTCATCCAGACAATATGAGCGTCCTTGTTTTCAGCAGGAAGCCTCGCTATCGATCCACCGAGGGCCACTTCAGTGTTTCCGGGGTGACGGTGGAGCAGCTTGCTGAAGGACGGCGGATAGAAGCTGAACTTTCGGCCTTTTTGGTTGAAGGACGGCGGCTTTAATGAGGCCGAGCTGCTGGGAAAACGGCCTCGGAGCTTCTCTGACTGCATTAAAGGACACGACTCTGCAAGCTGCTGGCTCTGGTTTTATTGTTTGTCCTCCAGAATGAGGGGAAAAAAAGGCCGACTCTGAAGCAATGAACGTTCCCAGCAGCACCTGAAGGCAGCACAGAATTAACGGCTGAAATCCGATAATGATTTTTTGGCAGAAACTCCAGAGTTTGAATCGAAGCCAGAATATTTCCGGTTAATGATTTGTTCAATCTGTCCACTCTCAACTCTGAAGACATTTAACCAACAAAATGAATAAAAAGTTTCAGGATTCGAGACCTTTTGACGTCCTGAAACAACAAAACAGATATTTCCACTTGTTTTAAAGTGTAATTTTAGGTGTTTGGGGATTTTTCTGGGGAGATAATATTTGATCTAAAGAGGGATAAAAGACAAAACTGTGGACAGTGAAGGTTGGCAGCTATTTAAGGACAAACACTGTTGGTTTTCCTACAGAACTGGGCTTCAAAGCATCATCAGATTTGGTGTATTTGCACTTACGACACGCTGAAGTTAAAATTCAGAGTCGACAACGTGGTTTAAAGAGCGATATAAGAAGAAAACCTGCAGCTTAAATGTATTTATGAGCAAAAACCGACCGTCTCAACCTCGTCTTCATGCAGAAGACTTGTGCACATGGACATAAATTATTCAAAATGATCAATATTGATGATCAATTTCACAGATGCAAAATTGCCAGAAATCATCTTTTTTTGCCCATTTAATTCTTTAAAATGATTCTACATCTTTACTGCTGCTTATCTGATACATACAGATTCATGTGCATCAGAAATAATCCTCATTTATTTACTCAGAACATCTCATTTAGCTCATCTGCATTATGTGTTTTTCACCTTTTATTCTTTATTACTTTAAAGAGTACAACCGTGTTTCAATGCATTATGAGCACAGTTGTGTATTTTTGTGTTAAACATGTTGATTTTGCAACAGATATTGACACAGTCTGTTAAAATGATGCTCCTAAGCAACTAAACTGCATTTTTATTTATATTTTAAAGGGAATATATTTTCGGCAGGACTATAGAAGCTTCAAACGTGTTGCAAAAAGGTTGTACATTTACCAAAACTGTAATATTTCCCCAAAGGTATTTATTTTCCTTAATTTGTTTTTGTATTAGTCTGTTTTATTATTTTTCTAATTTGCATTTTTTATATTTTTATGGCCAATTTTCTGCCAATTTATGTCAATTATACTGTAAATGAGGCTTCGATCTCAGTGCTCTGAGTTTAAATAAACACGGATGGAGTGAAAGTATGTATATTTTTATTACTTTTACTTATTAATCAGGTAAATACAGTTTACTGGTATTTATAATTTACTTGAGTATTTCTGTTTTATGCCATTTTAATTCCACGTTTATTCGACTGCTTAAGTCACATTTCTAATAGGAAATATAACATTGTAGCTGCAACATTAATTATATATGTGTATATATAATATGAAATATATTCATCTAAAAATGGCTCAATCTGTGCATTTAGTACTTTGATTTTTGGTATTTAAATGTATTTTGATGCTACTTGCAGGATTTTTACTTGCAGCAGAGTCTCTTCGGTAGATTTAAGTACTTCTTCCACCACTGGAAGACATAAATGTTATGTGGAACCGAAGTGCAGCAGGGGAGAACAGATCTTTTGGTTCTCGTGGAGCAGTTTTTAGGTCTCTAACGTACGCACCAGCCCCCACCACAGAGCGTCGGCGTAGGTGTCGAAGTCCTGCGGTTTGGGCTGAGCTGTCGGGTTTTCGTGGTCGGAAACGTTCATGGAGACGTCGTCTTTCTCCACCAGGTAGACGAGGAAGGACGCCAGGATCAGAGACAGGAAGCCGATGTACCAGGCTGTGATCAGTTCCTGCAGGAACACCAGAACCACATGTACAGGTTTATTAATAAAACACATGAATGCTGCCCTGATCTCACAATACGCGAATCTCTGAAGATTCTTTACAGGTGAAGTTGTTCTTTCAGCTGATATGAAACCATTTTTTCCAGGTGTTATCATGAGAATTGTTTTTTTTACAGCATGTCATTGTCTTCAGTCCAACATCTGTGGTAAAGTAATTATTAAAACCTGTTTTTAATTGAAGAAAATGATTCAGAAGTCTCTAGTAAGTAACTCGACGCTATAATTCCTTCTGTCATCACGGCTCTCTACCCTGAAACTTTCACCCTTCTTAGCCTCCAAAATACAGACAACAGTCCCACTTTGGCATAAGTTCAGATCAACTCTTGGATTCCTTTCAGCTAAAACCAAACTCAAACTGTACCTCAGTAATGAACAAAAGTTTCAAAACATTTGTCCAGACCATGTTTATCAGTGACTTCTACGACTCTGAATGTTCCACGATGGAGTCATTGAAACAAATGAATCTTTATTTAAAAAAAAAAAAAAGAAAAGAAATGAAGCATTTTGGTTCTTTCATAGATTCATTAAAGATCTTCTGGAAATATGACAAAAACTGTGGGTTGATGTAGAAAGTTGTGTTTCTTAGTGATTCCAGTTGACTACAGCTGCTGACTCCTCTGATCCAGCTTAAATAGAACCATTAGATCCACTCATTAGACTCAAACTCTACAGGGGGAAAGTCTGAGGAGCTCAGCAAAGATCTAAAAAAGAAAATCATTGACTTGAACTCAAAAGTTGCCTAAGTTGATGCAAAAATTGCCCATAATTGTCAAAGTTGACTCAAAAATGCCCTAAATTGACGGAAGAGATGTCTACAGGGATATAAATTCAATCAGCAATTGCCCAAAGTGACTAAAAACATGTCTAATTTTCTTTGAAAATTGTCCAAATTATTTCAAAATCTGCTATAGTTGACTCAAAATTAGCCCAGATTTACTCAAAACGCTTCCATAATGACTGAAAACATTTTGATAATGATTCAAAATTGCCCAAATTGACTCTAAAATAGTCCAAGATGACTGCAAATATGTCTAAAAAATTAAAAAGTTGCCTGAGATGATGAAAAAATTGTCCAAATTGATTGAAATTATGACTAAAATGAATTAAAAACTGCCCAAATCAACCAAAACTGCCAAAATTGACTGATGGAGATATCTATATTGACTCATAATTTCACTCAACAGTTGTCTAAAGTGACCAAAATATGTATTAAATTCTTAAAAACTTGCCCAAATTGATGCAAAAACAGTTAAAGTTGACTCAAAATTTGTCCAAACTTACTCAAAACTATTCCCAAATGACTGAAAACATCTAGAATGACTCAAAAACTGTCCAAACTGAAAATAGTCCAAGTTGACTGGAAATATATCTAAAATTCCTCAAGGCAGAAAGTCACTTGGAGCCATTTCTAAGCAGTTTCAGACCCAGAATCATCTGTTTGTCAGAATAAAGTTCATGGTCCAGGTGTGTTACTGCCACCATCAAGAAAACACAAACTACCACCTGCTGCTGACAGACCATTGGTCAGGATGGTCAAGAGTCAACCAGAACCATCAGACAGCAGGTCTGGATGAATGAGAAGCTTCTGGAACACAGCTGTCAGTGTCCACAGTGTTCTAGAGGATCCATGAAGAAGGAAGTTCTTCCTCTAGAAGTAGAACCTTAAAGCTCCACTCATCACATGGGCAAAGAAAAGACCTTCTGGAGGAAAGTTCTGTGGTCAGATGGAAGAAAAACTGAAGGTGAGGCCTTTAACCCCAAGAACACCAAACCTACCATCAAGCATGGAGGTGGCAGTATCATGCTCTGGGGTTTCTAGAAGAGCTTCAGCACTGGTTTCAGACCGGATGTCGGACTGGTTTAGGACTTTCTTGGGACTGGTTTATGTTTGGTTTCAGTCTCGGTTCTCCTGGTTTTGGATGTGATTTAAAGTTGGTTTAGGATTTATTTCACTCTGGATCTGGTCCTGGATGAGGACTGGTTTCAGACTGTCTTGGGTGGGTCTTGGACTTTGTTAGGAGTAGTCTGGGTTTGGTTTTGGCTCCAGTTTTGTACTGGTTTTAGATCTTTTTAGGACTGGTTTCAGACTGTCTTGGTCTTTTTTTTAACCCCAAGAACACCAAACCTACCATCAAGCATGGTGGTAGCAGCATCATGCTCTGTGGAACTGGAGCTTTCCACAAAGTAAACGGAATAATGAAGGAGGAGGATCACCTGCATGTTCTTCAGGAGAACCTAAAACCATCAGCAGGTTGATCTTGAGGACTCCTCCTTCCTATGATTCGTTTGATGCTGCAGTTTGCTCAGAAAGTGAACGTCCTTCCTACCTTACTGTGAGCGTAGATGGCAGAACCCAGCAGCTTCCAGGTTCCTCCTCTTCGGTCCATTCGCAGCATCCGCAGGATCTGCAGGAATCGGAGGCTGCGCAGTGACGTGGCCAACACGTTGCCTTGGTTACGCACCGCCACCACCGGCACTGAGGCGATCAGCACAAAGATGTCTGCAGACGGAAAGTTTCATCAAAGATCCACAAAAAGACCGAATCAAACCTATAATGAGTCCGACGACACATGCTGATGAAGTCGACTTTGATGAAGAACAGTGATGTGGATGTTTTCACCAAAATTCTTCATAACAACAAATTTTACATTGATGCATGTTAACAATTTAGCAACATTAAGAAATGTGGGGTTTGTCTTTTGTGGTTATTTTGACACTTCAGCATGACGACAACAAGGAAGCAGCTCATAACTCTGAACATCTACCTCCACCATCTACACCTCTATGAACATCAACATCTAGACCTCTATGAACATCTAGACCTCTATGAACACCAACATCTAGACCTCTATGAACATCTAGACCTCTATGAACACCAACATCTAGACCTCTATGAACATCTAGACCTCTATGAACACCAACATCTAGACCTCTATGAACATCTAGACCTCTATGAACACCAACATCTAGACCTCTATGAACACCAACATCTAGACCTCTATGAACACCAACATCTAGACCTCTATGAACACCAGGTTCTGGTTCCTACCAATGAGTCCACATCAACATCTAAAAACTGGAACCTTGTCTGGTTAAACTTTAACACATTAGATTCTACTGACGTTAGAGCCTCAAAAGTTGGAGAAGTGTTGATCAAAGACTGTATTTTAGTAGAAATATGGATCCATCCATAGATATACACTTACAGGAACTTTATGGAGACACAAGACCACCTTTGTTTAAAAATGTTGCACTTTTGTCCATTTTCAAAGGCCAATAATTCAAATTTTAGCCTCTTCTGGATCCATTTCATCATTTAAATCTGCTGTAAACTGTTCTGTGTCTTCACCATGTTGTAGGTCTGTGGGAGTTTTATTTTTGGAGATATATGACCTTAAAATAGCTTAAAATACACTTGATGATTCCTCCTCCTTACCTAAAAACCCCTGATGATTCCTCCTCCTTACCTAAGAAACCCTTGATGATTCCTCCTCCTTACCAAAGAAACCCTTGATGATTCCTCCTCCTTACCTAAGAAACCCTTGATGATTCCACCTCCTTACGTAAATACACTTGATGATTCCTCCTCCTTACCTAAATACACTGGATGATTCCTCCTCCTTACCTAAGAAACCCTTGATGATTCCTCCTCCTTACCTAAATACACTGGATGATTCCTCCTCCTTACCTAAGAAACCCTTGATGATTCCACCTCCTTACCTAAGAAACCCTTGATGATTCCTCCTCCTTACCTAAGAAACCCTTGATGATTCCTCCTCCTTACCTAAATACACTGGATGATTCTACCTCCTTACCTAAGAAACCCTTGATGATTCCTCCTCCTTACCTAAGAAACCCTTGATGATTCCACCTCCTTACCTAAGAAACCCTTGATGATTCCACCTCCTTACCTAACATACACAGAGGTTTGCGAGCGAACTTCAGCCTCCCCCTCCATCCTTTGTATCGGCAGCAGCAACCCGCCGCCCAGATCCTCAGAGCGAACTCTGCCCCGAAGATGAAGATGGCAAAAGTTTCCTGCAGGAGAACGCGAGAAAATTTACTCTTTTTTTTTTTACAGTGTAGACGCCCAACACTATATTTTACACTAAAATATATGTTTTAACGGCTTCTACTTGGTTTGTTTTTACCTCAAATATGACCTGAATTGTCTGAGGAATACAGCACAAAGTGGATTTAGATTTTTTGCATATATAGTGAGTCAAAATTTTACAAAATAAAACAGTAAATGCAGAAATTAAAGTGAAAAATACATTTAAAGTTCATTTTTGTCCAACATGAACTCTGCTTAGTTTGGAATTCTAATTAGAGACTATGTGAGGGTTGAAGTTGTGAATTTTTACACTCAAAAATTAGACTTTAAAAATATTCAATAGATAATATTAAATCTATCTATTGACATTCACATGTAAATATTAGTTTATTTTAATTTTGTTGCATGTTTTTCTTTAATAATTTTATGATATTTTGGATCTTAACGCTTTAATTGCTCCTTTTTAAAATTAACGTTATAAAATTGTATTGCAATTTATTTATTATATTCAATGTATGTCCCTTATTAATTTTAGTCAGTTCTATAAGCATTGACTTGTCATTTATTGTGGCATAATAACAGTTTATCCTTTATATATATATATATATATATATGTATATGTATATGTATATGTATATGTATATGTATATATATATATATATATATATATATATATATATATATATATATATATACATATACATGTACACGTACACGTACACGTACACGTACACGTACACGTATACATATATATATATATATATATATATATATATATATATATATATATATATATATATATATATACATATTTGGCATTTAATCTCCAAATTTAATATCAGACAATCGCAGATTCGATACCATACAAGTTATTATTATTCAAAAATTTGGTTTAAAAAAAAATCTCGCCAAACTCACATATGGCAGTTTGCAAAATTTGTTAAAATTTGCACTTATCGGTCTTTGTTGTGTGGAGGTCCTGTTCTCATTACGCCAAGACACACACACACACACACATATATATATACATATATATATATATGTCTTGTTTTTTTAAATAACATTTTTGAAAATGATTTTGAGCTTCATTTCTCCAATTATTATTGCATAATTGTTGTTTTTAAGTTAAACACACTTTAAATCTGTGTTTACTTTTTTGTTGCATAATACTTATAATATTTAATTCTAAATTATAAAGTATGTTCTATAAGGAAATTCTTATCAGAGTAAGAATTTTCATGTAATCAGTCATCATTATTTTTAGTATTATAATTGTTTATCTATTATTAATTTGTATTTGCTCCATACATGATCTGTCATCTGTTCTTTAATTAATACATTTATCTAAATTCCAGCTTTCAAGAATAATTGAAGAAGAATTTTTGAGAGATGTGAGTAAAATGATGCACAGAACAGAGAAAAGTTTTGTGTTCAGAGAAATGTTGCAGCTTTTAGTGTAAACACCTGAACTGAAGTGAAGAATTCAAGTCTGAAGAGGAAATAAAACGATGCTAAAATCAGACAGAATCCCAGTTTTCTCACCAGAATAACCAGCCAGTGTGCCGATGTCTTCTCATGCTCCTTGAACGTGGTCAGAATGGCCAGAATCAGACATCCCAGAACGATTAAAAACCTGCAGAGACACAAAACAACCAGCAGCTCAATAAAACAGCAGAGAAAACACAGCAGACTGATAAACACAGCGTCCGACTGTCACCACAGGAGGGCGCTACACCTCTCTGTAAATAAGACATGAGCTGCAGAACAACAACCAGAAACAGCACAGCAGATTTATGGGGGAAAAACACGTCTGAATTCTGATAAAAACTGACACCAGACCAGTTTTACATCCATTCAGATGAGAACCAGAATGACATTAAAAAATTTCCAAAATGGCTTGAAAATGATCCATAATTACAGAAAATGAGTTCAGAAAGAAATTAAGTTAATCCTAAATGACTCAAATATTATCCCAAAGACACAAAAATTATCCAAAATGATGAGAAAAGATCCAAAACCTGTTGAAAATGACAAGAAAATTGTTGAAAATGAGTCAGAAGTCCCCCTAAATTACTCAAAAATGATCCAAACTTACTGAAGATTTGCAGAATGACACAAAATTAGTCCACAATGCTTCAAAAATGATAGAAAATCACTCAAAATCTATGCAAAATGATTCAAAAATGATCCAAAATTACAGGAAATTTGTTGAAAATGAAATAAAAATTAGCCAATTTCTGAGTCAATAATTGTCTAAAATTCTAGGAAAAAAATGATGCTGAACAGAATAAAATGGACCCTAAAGACTCAATTTGTCAACATGACTCAAATGTTCAAAAATCTGTTCAGAACCATCTGAAACCTGTCTTAAATGAATTTTAAATTAAGCAAAATTACTAAAAATTACTTTGTTTGAGGTATTTTTGTTCAAAATTACTCAGAAATTAGCCAACATACCTCAAACTGATTTAAAATGCTTAAAAACGGCACCGGTTAAGGTAAAAAGAGAGAACATTCCATAAAAAAACAACCAAACCTTTCTAGAACCATCTGGTTCTTCATCTCCAGTAACTTTATCTTTTATTTACCTTCATACTGGGAATATTTCCAGTTCCAGGTCCTTGAAGTCCATAGAGGAGAACGTTCCCTGGAGAAAGTTCTAAAGTACTCCTACTGACAACTGGACAGCTGTAGGTAGGTCTACTCTAGAACTTTCTCCAGGTGTCAGTAGGTCTACTCTAGAACTTTCTCCAGGTGTCTGTAGGTCTACTCTAGAACTTTCTCCAGGTGTCTGTAGGTCTACTTTAGAACTTTCTCCAGGTGTCTGTAGGTCTACTCTAGAACTTTCTCCAGTTGTCAGTAGGTCTACTCTAGAACTTTCTCCAGGTGTCTGTAGGTCTACTTTAGAACTTTCTCCAGTTGTCAGTAGGTCTACTCTAGAACTTTCTCCAGGTGTCTGTAGGTCTACTTTAGAACTTTCTCCAGGTGTCTGTAGGTCTACTCTAGAACTTTCTCCAGTTGTCAGTAGGTCTACTCTAGAACTTTCTCCAGGTGTCAGTAGGTCTACTCTAGAACTTTCTCCAGGTGTCTGTAGGTCTACTCTAGAACTTTCTCCAGGAGACGTTCTCCTTTCCTGCTTCCAGTCTTTCAGTTTAGTCTCACTGAGAACATTCCAGGTCCTTGAAGTCCATAGAGGTGGATCCAGATTTATCACTTTTTAATGGACTTTTTCCATCATTTCTGATCCTCAGAACTTCATCAGTCCAGCAGATAGAACCATGACATTTAGGAGGAGAAACACATCTGAGTTCTGGGGAAAACTGCAACTAAAATAACTAAAAACACTGGAAAATTACCACAAAAATAGCCAAAATGACCACAAAACAGGTGAAATTGCGACAAAAGCTTAAATTCGGCACAAAAAATTTGTAAATTTACCCCAAAAAGAGCCAAAATTACCCTGAAACATTCAAATATGGCACAAAACCAAGGAAAATCGCAAGAAAAATTTACCACAAAAAGGACCAAAATTATCATAAAAATGAAATTGTGACAAAAAATCAAATTTTGCTCAAAAAATCAGCTAAATAGGACTAAAGTTCCTTCCTGACCTCCTCAGAACATCTGGTTCTTCATGTCCAGTAACTTTATCAATGATCAGAGTTCTACCTTCATACTGGGAATATTTCCAGAGTTCCAGGTCCTTGAAGTCCATAGAGGAGGGTCCAGATTTATCACTTTTAATGGACTTTTTCATTTTAGGAGGAAAACCACATCTGAATTCTGGTAAAAACTGACACCAGATCAGTTTACTTCCATCCAGGTGTCTCAGTCTGAAGATAATCCAGATTTAATGAATTTCGGACAGTTTTTGAGTCATTCTGAACAAAATTTCAGGTGCTTTGGAACAATTTTTGAATAATTTGGGGAAAATATTGAGTCATTTTAAAAGGTTTTTGTCATTTTTTTGGACAAATTTCAATAATTTTGGGTCTATCTTGGTGTAATTTTAGAGAACTTTTATGTAATTTGATAAATTTTTTAAAAACACATCTGAGTTCTGATAAAAACTGACACCAGATCAGTTTTACATCCATCCAGGTGTCTCAGTCTGAACACTGGATCTGGCTTCTGTTCAGCATCATTATTTTTTCTAGATGGTTAGACAATTGTTGATTCAGAAATGGGATCATTTTCATTTCATTTTCAACAACTTTCCTGTAATTTTGGATCATTTTTGAATCATTTTGCAGAAATTTTGAGTCATTTTCTATCGTTTTTGAAACATCGTGGACTAATTTTGTATCATTCTGCAAATCTTCAGTCAGCTGGATAATTTTTGAGCAATTTTGGGTAAATTCTGACTCATTTTGAACAATTTTCTTGTCATTTTCAAAACGTTTTATGCCAACTTGCATCTTTTCTCATCATTTGGGATAATTTTTGTTTCTTTGTGATAATTTTTGAGTCATTTAGGACAAATTTCATGTCATTCTGAACTAAGTTTCTGTAATTATAGATCATTTTCAAGTAATTTTCTTGATGATTGAATTTCCCTTCGGAGATAAATAAAGTTCTTGTATTGTATTTTGGACAATTTTAATGCCATTCTGGTTCTCACCTGGATGGATGTAAAACTGATCTGGTGATCTGGGTTAGGGTTTTTACCAGAACTCAGACGTGTTTCCATCCAGATTTATCACTTTTTAATGGATTTTTCCATCATTTCTGATCCTCAGAACTTCATCAGTCCAGCAGATAGAACCATGACATTTAGGAGGAACAACACATCTGAGTTCTGGTAAAAACTGACACCAGATCAGTTTAAATCCATCCAGGTGTCACCGTCTGAACACTGAATCTGGTTTTTCGCATTTTTTTTTTTTTTTTATAACCAACATTGAGCATCAATATGCAACGGAAGAGTGGTTCCACTAAATTAGCATTTTGATTAACAAAAAAGCTCTCCGCTCTGTTTTTAAATGGTTTAAAATCAGAGGGAACCGTCGTTAAATTAAATGTCACTTCATTTTTCTCCCTGGAGGATCCTCTGTGAGATTATAAAAAGCACTCATCAGGTCTGGTTGGTGTCAGATATGCATTAAAATGATCATTTTGCAGGTAAAATTCAACACTGGCCACAGGAAAAGACCAACAAACCAGTTATTTTAACAGATATTTCAGCTACAGTTTGTGTTCACCTCTAAAATCTATGAAATCTGGGTTTGTCTTGCAGTAAAGTGGCCTTTTAATATAACCGAAACTGAAAATTGCATCTGACAAACAGACATACAGTTATACTTAAGAGAAAGATGTCAGGAATGTTTGCTAGCTGACGCCCGATAAACCAATAAACTGCATCCTTCCACAGATTTTCCTACAAATGGCATTTGACATTTCCAGTGTTTTAATTTAGCTGTTTAAAGTGATGTTTTCTCTTTAGTGCTTCACTTCAGAAAGTTTTGTTTTTCTTTACTAAATGTTGGCAGTGAGTCAGACTTGATGCTCTTAATGCCGTATAAACTATGTATGAACAGGTTTAACCGATTATCAGGTGATTATTGATTCCTGCAGCATCTTCAGTCATTACCAGCAACACTGAGCTCCTCTTAGAGAAAACTCAAATGACCTCAACTTCTGAGCAACTTCAATGATTCCACTTCAATCAAACAGGTATTTTCCTCTATGAAGACATGTCTCTGCAGATTTTTCTTGCACATTGATGTGAATTTCATATTTAAAACCACACAAGAGTTTAAAACACATGATTAACAACTAAACGTGCACAACTGCAGCACCGACAAGGAGAAATTTAAAGAATACGCATCAAAACAAACCAAACAAGACCCCAAACATTGGTTATCTAGAGCATGAATGAGCAGAAGAACGAGTTTACTGCACGAGACGAGAACCAAGAACTTTCTCACATTTGTAAATTTGGTAGGAAACCATCGAGAAGTAAACCAACAAAGACTTCTATCTCTATAAAACCTTCATTCCCTGCAGCAGGAAACACACCTGGTAGATGTTTACAACCTAAAGACAATCTAAAGTCCTACTGGAGACCAACAGAGAACATTTTGCCTAATCAAACAACCGATTAGTGCTAAAAGTGTTGTTTCTTAGATTTCACAGGAAGTTGTGTTGTGACTTTTTGAGTTTCTTCTCCTCCAAACGACCAGAACTTTATATAAAAGAAGAAACTGAACAGTTTTGAGGATAAAATAAGGATCAAAGGAGCCACAATCTGGACTCAATAATCCAACATACAAGTTATTGAGAGCCAATGTTGAAGAAAATATCTGGAGATCTTGGTGTTGGATCATTCCAGAACTGGAGGACATTTGGGCTTCAACATGTTTAAAAAAATCAACCTTCTCTTCTCCATTTTCTGCTCCACATTGATCAATAATAGGTATTGATGGGCTCAGCTTCTTCTTCCATGTTCTCTGTGCTGTTTGCTAACTCTACTCTAATCCATGCTAATGTGATCTTTTTCTCAGCAGTAGAAGCTAGATATTTAGCTGCTGTTACTGCTGACCAAGAGGACAAACTGACTGATGGAAAACAGTCCAAAGAATTAGTCTGATCCTGATAATATGAGCTGGAGGGAGACATTCAATCAAGGCTGACAATGTGATGAAAAGATGAAAAATAGAAGAGAGGACATAGCTTTGCTGTACACATTCTATAGGAACACTGTTGGATGATGGAAACGACAAAAACAAGACACAATGACAAAAATGAGACTCAAAATGACAAAAACAAGACAGAAAACGATGAAAACGACAAAAAATGACAAAAACGAGATACAATGACAAAAATAAGACATACACTTACAAAAAAAGACACAAAATGACAAAAACAAGACACATAATGACAAGAATGGGACACAAAATGACAAAAAAGTGACATAAAATGACAAGAATAAGACAGATAGGACAAAAACAGGACACAAAACAATAAATAAATTGATATTCTTAAACTGAAGCCATGGTTCCCATTGCAGCTCTGAAAATTCCACAACTGATACCAGTAAGAACGTGTAATTGTTCATTTCCACTATATTAATCCCGTGTTCTTCTTCTATGCTCTGTTAACCCAAATATTCAGCTTCAAGCAGCCTAACTTAAAAACCCTGAATAATCCACTCAAGCTCCATTTTTCCACCCAGACATCTAAATTTAGCCTCACCGAGGCGACGTTAATTGGATGCCCTCATACAAGCGGCTGTAGTTCCTGGAGTCAACCAACCTGTGATGATAGATGGAACCCAACAAACTCAACCGCTGCAACACTGACAATTAACATTTACCCAGAGCTGCGTGTCCAATATTCTCCACCATCAGCTGCCACAAAAGCTCATTTTAGCGTCGACGCTTTCTGAGGTGGGACCCAGAAACTGATCCTCATCCAATAATAAGCATGAGGACACTTTAAAATGCATTTCTATCAGCGTATTAAAGGTGTTTAGAGGTGATTTCTACAAGTTTCAATCTGATTTGATGTTTGTTTTGCTGCAAAATGACACAAAACCTGCATGATGAAGTGACAACATGATCCCTCAGTGTGGGTTTGGATGCAGATCGAGGCTCAAGTTTCCACAACAAACACTGAAAAACAGGAGAGAAACGTGGATCACCTCTTTACAAAGTCCTGTTTACTTCATCACATTCAGCCAACACTTCCTGTGACGGCAACAAACTGATGACTGAACCAAATCTGCTCCACATGGTGACAACATTTTCACTTTTCTATGTTTTTCTTCACAACTTTAGATCATTTAAAGTAATTTAAAATAATATAGAGTGACTTCAAGTAATTTAGAGCAACTTTAACTAATGTGGAGCAACTTTAATTATGATAGAGCAACTTAATTCATCTTTGAGCACTTTTAACTATTTTAGAGCAACTTTAGCTAATGTGGAGCAACTTCAATTCATTTTTGACCAACTTTAAATAATATAGAGCAATTTTAACTGTGACAGAGCAACTTTAACTCATTTTTGAGAAACTTTAAATAATATAGAGCAATTTTAATTTTGTAGAGCAACTTCAACTAATGTGAAGCAACTTTAATATTTGAGCAATTTTAGCTCATTTTTGATCAACTTTAATTCTTTTTGGAGCAACTTTGACTATCTTACAGCAACTTTTGTGAATATATAGCATTTTTTATTAATGTAGAGCAACTTTACCTCATTTTAGAGCAACTTTAACTAATGTGGAGCAACTTTAATCCATATACCCTACTGTTCAAAAGTTTGGAGTCACTGAGAAATGTCCTTATTATTGAAAGAATTATTTTTTCAATGCAGATAGCATTAAATGAATGATAAATCCAGTCTAGACATTGTTAATGTGGTAAATGACTATTGTAGCTGGAAACAGCTGATTTTTAATGGAATATCTCCATAGAGGTACAGAAGAACATTTCCAGCAACCATCACTCCTGTGTTCTAATGCTACATTGTGTTAGCTAATGGTGTTGAAAGGCTCATTGATGATTAGAAAACCCCTGTGTAGTTATGTTAGCACATGAATAAAAGTCAGAGTTTTCATGGAAAACATGGAACTGTCTGGGTGATCCCAAACTTCTGAACAGTGGTGTATGTGTGCAAGTTATCAGTGTTTTAGAGGTCTGGTAGAGTCTTTCATACTTTAGCATAATGTGTGAAAATGTGAGGAAATAGCAGATCTCAGAAAACCTCCACCTTCCCCTCCTCAGCCTGAATCATTCATGGGCTGTTGTGTTGCCATCACAAGCTGTTGACATCTCAGAGAAGTTTCTGAAGTGCTGCGCAACCATAACAGCATGAATATTTTACAACCAAATAGCCCAGAGAGTTTTACATAATTCACCTGGAGGAAGTGATAGTGGAGTGTTAGCAGACGGAGTTCAGCAGCTTCACCTCGAGTCTCCGGCTCTTTATAAAAGTCGTATGTTTCACTTAACCTCTGCTGAATTCAATCAGAGCTTTTTCTCCCACAAAGTTATCCAGAGGACAGAGATAATCCTGGAGCGAGTGGACCTGATCGATGTTAACTCGATATGATCCGACAGATACTGATCTGCAACGCAGTCGGAGCTTCCTACTGGGCTTCAAATAGTTTGTTCAATAAGATGTGCATGTCGATGGCCATTAGAGCCGACACGTCAGGACGAATCCCAGCACCGGTGAGGAACAAAGTAAAACAAAGATAACAAGAGACACGTCTGTTTGTACACAGCTTTGATTCCCGCTAAACTTTAATTCCTCCATTTGAGCTCAACAACAATTCGACTCTTACATCTGGAAATCAGAGCCAGTTCAGTCGACAGGCTCATTTTATTTCCAGGAAAAGCTGCACACAGACAACAAACAGCAAGTCGGGTTCCAGCCACTGCAGATTAGTCCAATTAAATCTGAGCAAAACCAATTTCTCCTTTTGTCCAGAGCTTTGACTGAAGGCCTTACAGAAACTGCCATGGCTATGAGTGTTTTTCTTTTTTACATGAAAATAATGCAATGAATTTGCCAACATTTATCAAAATTCTCTAGAAAATATACACTACCATTCAAAAGTTTGGGATCACCCAGATAATTCCATGTTTTCCATGAAAACTCCCACTTTTATCCATGTGCTAACATAACTGCACAAGGGTTTTCTAATCATCAATTAGCCTTTCAACACCATTAGCTAACACAATGTAGCATTAGAACACAGGAGTGATGGTTGCTGGAAATGTTCCTCTGTACCTCTATGGAGATATTCCATTAAAAATCAGCTGTTTCCAGCTAGAATAGTCATTTACCACATTAACAATGTCTAGACTGGATTTATCATTCATTTAATGCTATCTGCATTGAAAAAAAACTGCTTTTCTTTTAAAATAAGGACATTTCTAAGTGACTCCAAACTTTCCAACAGTAGTGTAGATATAATAGACTCTTTTCCACTTCAGGAACTTAACATAGGATTAATATCAACTCCAAGTAACTCCAATTCTATGAGAATGTAGAAAATAGAACCATGGAGGTTTATTATGTTAGTCTATAGAGTGAATGTTAGAGAACATAGCCATCAAAGGGGCAGGAAAATGGTGCTCAATGACCTCTTTGAGATGAATTAATCAGAACAACAGTTTTTCTACAGTTTACCCTGAAGTATGTGGTATATTCTACCGTGAATGAGGTTCTACAGGGATGGTTCTCGTGGTTAGAAAATGCATAAAGGTTTGGGAAACTTAAAACAATCCACAAGTTCCTGCAGTGGAAAATGACTTTAAAAGGCCGAACCAGTCGACTGCAAGTAGAACAGACCAATATTTTAGACTCTATTAGACCAACTGACTGGAACAAACCAACTATTCCAGAAGGGAACAGACCAGCTGATTCAGACTGGAACTACCAAATAACCCATACAAGAACAATCCACACGAGAACAACGTAGACAATTAAGTTTCTTACTTCTGACACACAGACTCTTCAAATTAAATGTCACTGACAATTTAACCAATTAAAAATAAAATAACCGATAAAGAAGATGAATGACATGTCCGTCAGAAGATGTACTGTAGACCAGTTGTAGTACCTGGTTGTTCCACCAGGTGGAGCCTCTTCCTGTTTAATCCTGTAGAGACCAGAGGAGGCGTCACTCAGACTACAGTTCATGTTAAAGCAGAGAGGATTATGGGAGTATAGCTCACAATGGCCACCATGACAAAGACTTCTGTGGTAGTTAATGATCTCCAGCATGACAGACAAACTAGATTGATTTTAATACTCTGATGTACTTAAAATGTGTAACATGTTGGAAAATAGTTTCAGATTAAGACTCTGATTGGATGAGTATTATTGTTCTCATTAGGGATGTCCTGGGCAAAGTATTTTCTGCTCCCCTCTAATATTACATTTACTCTCTAATACTACATTTACCCCTATGGGAGTTTAGCTAGCAACGGGCACTATGACAAAGAATTCTGTGGTAGTTAACGACCTCCAACCAGTTCGCAAATGATGATAAAAAGCAGAAGTCCTGTAAGACAGCATTTTAAGTCCCACTTTGACAATGAAAGCGACAAAATCAGAGTTGTAAATACCTTGACCAGTGTACTAAAAACTGAACCGAAAAACTGACGATTGATCAACTATCATTGACAACATGACCATCAATGTGTAAAAGTTGAATTCCGATCTCAAACCTTTAAATGTTCAAGCTGCTTCAAATCAAATAAAAAATAAAATTCCAGATTGGAACAAACCAGGTGGATGATTAAATTTCTCTTTTTCACCGCATAGATTGAAAGAATTCAAACACTATATTGTCATATTCAGCGATAAGCAATTATCAGTGTAATGAACTTCTTGGTTGTGTCTCTAGCTGGTGCTGTGTTAACTGATATAATACCAGAAGAGTGCAAAAAAAGGACAGAAACACAGTAAAAAAAAAATCTGTCCATAGAATAAACACAAAGAACAGTATAAAAAAGGTATGTGCAGGAAAAGCTGCAAAAAAGCATGTGAAAATCCACAAATCTTCATGTTTCGAAGGTGTTTCAAACTGCAAATGTTGTTTAGAAATGAAATAAACTCAACAAATAAAACAAGTAGAAATAAATGAACCCTGTTGTTGGTGAGTCGGGCTGCAGGGTTTACAGTCACACAGGAAGCAGTGGATGACCTGATATAACCTCCACACCTCCACCACCATCACCATTAGTCTGACCGGAATAAAGTGAGACGGAGTGCACGATGCTACTGTAACACTCCATTACCTGCATGCTGGACAAACAAATGAAGCGTGGAATCCAATCTGTGCTGTGATTGGCAATCAGGAGAGTGAGAGAAAGGAAATTATCTTTCCATCCATTTTCTCTGAGAGGCTGCAGACAGAGAACTGGTAAAAGTAATGGAGCTTCTATGAAAGTGGGAGGTTTACACAGTGGACAGAGTGTTACATGTTTCCTAATGGTTGCTTCCACCAACAACAACGCAGCAACAGAACGCCTTTTATACTGTGTCTACTGATTGTTTTCACCCACACAGACGAGCTCACACGTTCAATAATAGCAAATCCATAAACCGAGACAGAAACGCTGCTTTCTCTGAGGTCATTCCTGCTCTGCTGCTGTTATTGTTATGTTACAAGTTATAATTCAAATCTAGACAAAAACAAAAGCTTATTCAAGTCTTTTCCTCCCAACTTGCTGACATGTTCAATATCAACATATTTGCAACTTGCCAAATATGTAAATTAACCACATTTCTAGAAAATGGAATTAGGTCACGTAGAGGTTCTACAGGGACGGTTCTTGTGGTCGGAATATGCATGAATGTTTGGGGCAACTTAAATAATCTGCATGTTTCTGCAGTGGAAAACGTTCTGTGTAGATCAAACAACTAATCAATTAATCTGTAAAATAATCATTAGTTTTAGCATCAGTCATTGGTGCTTCATATGTTTTATATTAGAAAAAAATCTTAAATCGTACAGTTTAATAGAAAACGTCCATTCTAGGTGGGTCATTTCTATATTTTTGTTAGAGATAGAATCCGACAAATGTTAAAAAGATTCATGTCAAAATCAGGTTGTTTGAAAAGAACTTATAAAAAGCTGATATCAACTGAAATCATTCTTTAAAGTTATTGAATGATGACAGTTAAAATAAACCAATGCCAACTGTTGGTGCTAAACAGGAAATAAACACATCAAACTGACCCGTCCATCCACCCCGACCTCCTCCCTATAGGACGTCCTAACATCCGGCTACACGTTTAGCAGGAAACAGCTTAACGTTATCAACCCTCACATTCATCAGTGGGTCAAAAATGAGCCGGTGAGGTCATTTTCTTGCAATATCTTTGTGATGAAAAGCTTTTATCATTTCATTTTTCAAAAATCATGTTTCTGATATCATTCTGTTTAAATTTTTACGTTACCTTTTATACATCTAAAGAAATTATAATATTTGTTTTACTGCCCCAAGCTCATATTACTGATAATGTCATGCAAGAGGTGATGCAGTGCACAAACTTTGAGGAAAATAGTGGAAAAATGTCAACAAAATGGATGCTGACATGCTTCTATTGCTGTTCTGTGTAATATTCTTCTTTTTCAATCATCAAAATGTTCAAAATCTGTTATAAAGTGAAAAATAAACACATTTCAAACATGAAATCTTCCTCATGTGGACAAAAGTATTATACAAACAATAATACAAATCATTATTCTGAACCAAAATGACAAAAACGGCATAAAAACACATTGATTCTTATACGGGTCATTTTTGACCCACTTTTGGAAGAGTGTTCAGGAAAACCGACATTCTGATTAAGCTCATCAATCATATTTCTACTATTAATTTAACTGAAGAATGACCTTAAAAATGACTTCTTCTGTGGTTTTCTGTGACTGAAACCTGACGCCGATGCAACTCGTCAGCTACGAGGCTAAAGTTATCTTTAATTAGCTGATTTGTTTGTCCAGATTGATGTTTTATGTGCTCTTAAAGGTCGTGTTATGAGCGAGGCCCACCTGTAGAGCCCTCCTCCTTCCCGTTAATCCACTTTCCATCCCCGGAGCCCAGCCGAGGCTCATCCCTGCCAGGCTCCCCACGGCTCAGGACCACCCCCGAGGATTCCTAACAACCAATTTGCCTGCGAGATTCAATAAAGAGAGTGCAGACGATGCATTTCTGACAGTTAATTTGCTGGGCGATATGCAAACACTGGTGGGAAAGGACGGCGGCGGCACGGCGTTAATGACTGCAGTCGCAAGGACAAGATGAGAGACGGCGATCTTTACTCCGCCGAGGAAGTTAGGAGGCTCAGAAATGAAGGAGATCAGCCGATTGTTCTCCTCCGTCTCACAGCTGCTCTTTTCACTGGAGTGCTGCAGAGCTTTAGGAGTGCAGAGGTAGAAATAAATTCAACTGCTTCAGCCTCCAAACCGCCTTGAGGAAGAATCAGCTTCCTCTGAAAGTGGAATCCTATTATGTTTCCTGTCAGTTCGCTGGGTTAATGTAGCAGCGCCCATCTGAGCAGATTAGATTTATGCGATGACCTCGAAACACATTACAGCCAAATCATTCACAGAAAATGTGGCATTAAAGCATGTTTCCGGCTTTATGAGGAGCCTGTTTACTTAATGCAAAGGATCAGTGAACCGGGCAGCACAGAACAGCAGAGGAATAGATTTTCTGAGGTTATAAGCTGCATAATTGGTGGATCTGTAGCGTTCGGTTGATTTGTTGGTCGATACGTTCTCATGTGACCAAATTCTCATTGGTCAGAAAACCTCCAGTGTTCCTTTCACAAGGAAAAAAAAAGTTCTACATCAACAGTCTTCCAGGATTAAACCATTATTGTGGCAGCAGGAGGAACAGACTACATCTGAACACGCCCATGTTTTCACAACTTTAAACCAGTCCAACCTGGTGGAGACTCCTAGATCTGACTTACAATTACAAGCTTTATTGTCAACATAATTCAGACAGTGATGCAACTGAAATTTGAAGTTATTTTCTGAGCAAAATAAATGCAGAAAAACATCTCTAAAAGACATTCTCAAAAAGTTAACAACTGGATACTTTAAAACTTATTTAAAGTTTACTGAATGTTTACTCAAATTCAACTCCAAATTAACTATTGTCAAAGATCTCGTGTTTCTGCATTTTGCTCAAACTAATGGATAAAAAGTTGAATATAAACCCAATGGAGACTCCTAGATCTGCCTTGGAATTTGAGTTAGAAGTGTTACTGTCATCATAATGCAACATCATTTGAGGGCGCTTTCTGAGTGAAATTACTGCAAACCAGAAGAACAATAAAAAGACATACTGAAAGAGTTAATGAAGCTTAATAAACTTATTTAACATTTAATTAATCTGTAAAATGATCATTAGTTTTACTGTGACTCATTGGTGCTTCATATGTTTTGTATTAAAAAATCTTAAATCGTACAGTTTAATAGAACATGTCCATTCCAGGTGGGTAATTTCTATATTTTTCCTACAGTTAGACTCCAACCAAACCTTTAAAATGATTCATGTCAAAATCAGGTTGTTTGAAAAGAACTTACAACAAGCTGATAACATCTGGACTCATTGTATAAAGTTAATAAATGGTGACGTTTAAAATAAAACGATGTTAACTGTTGGTGCTAAACAGGAAATAAATGCATCAAACTGACCCATCTATCCACCCCGACCTCCTCCCTATAGATTCCGTGGACATCCTAACATCGTGCTATACATTTAGGAGGAAACAGCTTAAAATCATTCAGGAAATCTGACATTTTACTCAAATTCGACCCCAAACTAACTAATGTCAAAGAAGCTGCCGGTGTTTCTGCATTTTGTTCAAACCAATGGACAAAAAGTCGAATATAAACCTGATGGACACTCCTAGACGTGACTTAGAATTAGAAGTAGAAGTGTTATTGTCATTATAATGCAGTGAAAGACACCAATGCAACATCATTTTGGGGACACTTTCTGAGTGAAATTAAATCAAACCAAAAGGCCTATAAAAAGACAAGCTGAAAAAGCTAACAAAGACCTTTTGATGCATAAGTGGGCCAAAAATAACCTGTTGACTTCATTTTCTTGTAATATCTTTGTACTGAAAAGTTGTTATTATTTCATGTTTCAGGTATTCCTCAGAAAAACATTTTTTTAATATCATTTCATTTAACTTTTTACCTTCCTTTTATACTTTTTTTTTTAGAAATTATAATATTTGACTTATTACCCCAAGCTTCCATAAGAGGGTCAAAAATGACCTGCATGCATTTCCCACAGAATCTCATGGAAATCCGTGATTCTTATCAATTGTGACTGTCAGGAATATATTTACTGTGGAGCACACACACTATGTCAGAAGTGTCATTGATCAGGAAGATTATTTCGCACAGTAAGACCTGATACATGTAAGCATTATTTACATTTTTCACCTCAGAAAAAATAGATGCTATCAAATTGATATTTTTCAACATACATGCACATTCATGACTCTTGTGTGAAAGACTGTGTTATTATTATGTAACATCAAATTAGCCCACTTAATGGTTAGCTAACACTAGCTAGCTAGCTAACTAAGCTAGCCAACATTATGTAATGTTGTAAAAATGTCAACAAAATGGATGCTGACATTCTTCTTTTGCTGTTCTGTGTAATATTCTTCTTTGTCAATTATCAAAATGTTCAAAAATCTGCTCTAAAATGAAAAATAAACATATTTTTCAAACATGAAATCTTCTTGTGTGGACTCAAAATATAATACAAAGAATAATACTAATGAGTACTCTTAACCAAAATGACAAAAATAGTATAAAAACACATTGATTCTTATATGGGTCGTTTTTGACCCACTTATGGAAATGGAGTGTAGGGTCCAATCACTGGAGCATCTAAAGGCTAATACATTTATTGAACGTTTAATAAAAATTTGATCAGAGTTGACTCCAAACTAACTTATGTCAAAGAAGTCATCAGTGTTTCTGCATTTTGTTCAAACCGATGGATAAAAAGTTGAATATAAACTTTTCAATCAACCATTTTTATCAATCACACTCAATTATGTTAATTAAACGGAGTGAAGTCAACATCGTAACATGATCCTGACTATAAAACTGAAAACATTTAAATTCCTGAACTGTTTCTCAAGTGTTTCATTTTGCAGTTAAAGGTCATAACCTTCACACATGTCCAGTTTTACTGAGTGTATGAAGACAGTTTGGATAAAAGACTGCAAAATGTCGGGTAAACTGGTGTGCAGTTCGATTTTTATGTCTTTTTCATGCAGCTCATAGAAGATCTGACATGCTGCACTTTAATCTTTGATGCCTGATAAACTAACACAGCAGATGATTGATGTTTTCTCCTCCACTCCGGCTCTGTTTGCTCCGACTCTGCCCTCATGCTGGGCTAGCGATGGCTCGATAGATGGATTATTTATCTTTTCATTTGGTCTGAGTTCAGAATGTCAGGAATCTGCAGTACTTTGACCCTGAATCCACCTCTCAGTGCTGACAGGAGGTCACATTTGCAGCAGCTTTGCCGTGATCCCGGCAGAAAAGCATGTTGGGAGTGATGGAGTGATGTCCTCCCCAGCAGTGAGGGAGGACGGAGGGTGAGGAGGAGGAAGATATTCAGGCTGTGATTTGGGGATTTGCTGATCAGGCAGAACACAGTGTTTGACCAGGAATATGTAAACATGTCGATGTGGGGTCCAGCTGTCGAGCTGCAAATGACAATCTTCACACTGACGCTCCATTATTTCACTGCATCATTTTTAGACTTTCATTTACAGCCAAATATATTTATAGAATATCTTCTGGAGATGGGAAAACAACTGCGCTTAGTCATAATCTTTTTCTAACGGGCTCAGAAACTTTATTCGTTAATTTCACACGAGCCATAAAACCCCAAAACTTGCAGAATTCGTCAAATATTTGAGCTGAGGAAAAAAACAATTTCCTTTTTGTCACAGTTATTGCAGTATTCTATTTCCAGAACATAATGCAGTTTTGTTGTAGCTGCAGAAATGTGTTCGTACCACCTCATTTACAGCATTTTGCAACCATTTTTGGAGACAGTGACACTAAATCTTATAACTCTGAGCACCAGTGCACTTTGCAAATATGACCCAAATTTTATACCTTTAGTTTTGTAAAATCTTTATCATATATTATGCTGAGTTTATGTATTCTCCATGTGTTTTGGGCAACACACAACTGATCCAAATTTCCAAAAGACTCTATGACCAGTACGTGTCACCTACAGCAATGAAATTTGGTACGCATAAGTAACTCATCAAGACGCACAAAAATGTATTTCACAATCATACCGAAAACACAACAGGAAGTCGGCCATTTTGAATTATGTGTCATATTTTGGACCATTTTGGACCAATTTTTGCACATTTTCAAAAGCTAAAAAAATCAAGGAAACCTTGACAGAGCTCAAATTTGGCCAGGATGTACTCCAAGCATGGGTGATCAAAAGGTATCAAAATGCACTGCAAAGGTCTTGAGGACATGGAAATGGTGGCCTCCAGAATTTCGACAATTCGCCATAACACAGCAAATGCTGTCTAACTGGCCTGTAGATGCTCCAGTCTGCCTCAAACTTGACATGTGTGATCAGAGTCCGGCCTTCATCACATCCATATGCTGAAATACACTCTCAGACGCATGGCGACCTGGTGGACATGGTTGGATTCGCTGACCAGCAAGGATGTGAGGACCCAACCAATGCTGCTTGCAGCTTTAATTAGGGTCCGAGCACCGCATGGTGCCAAAACCCTATTGTAATGAAAGGAATTATTATTCTTTCTTATACCGACTTTTGAATTGCAAATTTGAAGGCCTAAAACTACTCAGAAACACGTGAGAATTTGCACACACATCGGGACCAGTGGAAAATTTGATATTTTAGAGAAATTGCATAGCTGTGAGTCAAAATGGCTCAATAGGAAATTTTCAAACAATAACTACAAACACCACGTCACTGACATTTATGCAATTTGGGACACATATGTAACTCACCAAGATGCACAAAAATGCAATTGACAACCATACCTAAAACACAACAGGAAGTCGGCCATTTTGATTTATGTGCCATGTTTTGGACCATTTTGGACCAATTTTTCCACATTTTTATAAAGTCAAATGGGGTAATTCCAACAGAACTGAAATTTGGCCAGGATGTCAAGCAGGCATGGGTGATCAAAAATGACCAAAATGCTCCACAAAAGTCTGAAGGCGTTGAAATGGCAGCTGGCGCAATTTTGACAATTCGCCATGATACAGGAAGTGCCATATAACTGGCCTCTACACGCTCCAATCGCCCTCAAACTTTACATATGTGATCAGAGTCTGGCCCTCATCACATCCAGGGGTTGAAATACACTTTCAGTCATAGCGCCACCTGGTGGACAAACTTATATTTGCTGATCAGCAAGAATGCGATGACCCGACCGATGCTGTTGGCAGCTTTAATTTTTTCTGTGATTTTAATAGATATTACCTGCAATTTAGCAAAAAAGGGAAAATCTGTCAAAAAATATAATAACAGATAACTGTTTAACAACTTCTTGTGAAATGGTGTTGCTGTATTCTGGACAGCATTTTGAAATTGAAACTACATCATTTTTAGATAGCAATAGCAGCAGCAACTATTGCTTTTGATTTTGCACCAAAAATTTGCGCTACTTTTCTTGTAGATCTTCACTTGTCTTTATGAAACCGTTTTCACCATATTAACAAAATGCTTCTGGGCTTTTGGTTTTAACATTTCCTTCACAGAATTGATATAAAAACGTTCATATGTGATTGCAGAACCATCTTGGTTTGACATCTAATTGAATGTAGTCTGCGTGTTTACTTGCTCCCTGACTGATGTTTGAAGAGTCCTAACGAGCTAATTAGTCCAACTAATCTGATTCATTAAAGCCAATTAAGGAACATTTGTTAATTGGGTAGAAAATGCCGCAGCAGCAGCAGCTTCACATCAGAGGGGTTTTTCTTTGTTCCTGCAGCAGCTGAGAATGACAGCGATGCTGATTAATCGTCTACGTGCCAACCGGAGAGTTTTGGCTGCTTCCTGTTGGACGGCGAAGCTCCACGTCCTTGCGAGGAGCCAATCAAATCAACTCATGCAGCAACACCATGAAGTCATCTGCAGCCTCGTGGGACTGAACTTGGCGGCTGGAAGAGATCAATGGAGCTCCAGTTTAATCTCTCCTTCTGTGTCTGCTCAATAGAGATTTATGGGAGTCCGGCGCTCGTCTCTGTGATGTGAACAAGGTCGTCCGGCTTAAAAACTGTTTTAGCGGCGGATTAGAGTTGTCATGCCGCTCTCGGTTCTGGTTTCTGATGACACGATGAGTGAGGTTGCACTGTGTCATCGTTAACACATCTTTTCAAACTGATTTAAGCTTCAAATATGAGCGTCTGGTTCATTTGTGTGATTCGACGAATCTCCAAACTATTCATCTTTCACAATGTTCTAGTGTCAACATGTCAAAAATGATAAACAATGATGCCTTCCTAATGTTCTTTCTATAGAAATCTGTCAGATTAATGATCAGGAGTGTCACTGCTTTTTATTTCCACAGTCCACAGAATGGAAAGAATCCTGTTTTTTTTTCCACGTGTGACCTCAGGATGCTGCTGTTTAATGTCAGTTATTAGAAATTAACACAGAAACATGGACTTAAAATCCTGTCATTGTCACAGTAACATGATGCTGCAGCACCTGAGCAACAGGTTTACTGCAGAACAGCATTTTCTATGTTATTTAAAGATCTTACTTTGCTGATTTAAAAGCAGAACCAGAGCATGAAAATGACACAGCTGAATTAGTTCTTTATTTAACTTGACTGACTAAAGAAAATACTGTTTATTAACAGGTTAGTTCACAGGACAAAAAAATCGGCATGTTGTCTACCTATAGATCCAGGGTGTCAAACTCATTTTAGTCCAGGTTCCACATTCAGCCCTATTTGATCTTCAGTGACCAGTAAAATCACAGCATAATAACCTATAAATAACCACAACGCCTAATGGTTCCTTTGTTTCAGTGCAAAAATGTTCACATTCAAGGAAATGTTTTTTGTATAAAACATTATAAACAACATGAAATTTCTTAAGAACGGTAAATTCAGTTTCAGCAACATTCAGCCTGTTTATCATTTCCACATTACAACTTCCAGATCACAGAGTGTCTACAAAGAAACACAAGACAAAACATCATAAAAATGAGACACAAAACAACAAAAGCGAGACACAAATCGACCAAAAATGAGACAAACAGACCAAAACAAAACAAAAAAGAGATTAAAAATTAGACAAACAAGTTACAAGGTGGCAAAAAAATGGACAAATGACAAAAATGAGACAAAAAATGACCAAAAAATAGACAACTCAAGTGCAACAAAAAAACCCCACAAAATGACAAAAATGCTGTACAAAACAACGAATAAAGCGAAACACAAAGTGACAAAAATAAGAAAAAAAACACAAGCGAGACAAAAACGAGAAACAAAACATCAAAAGTCAGACAAAAATGACAAAAAACAACAAAACAAGACAAAATATCACAAAAATGAGACACAAAACAACAAAAATGAGACAAAGGACATGAATCAAAACAAAAAAGAGATAAAAAAAAAATTAGACAAAAATGTTACAAAGCTGCAAAAAAATGGACAAAAAACAAGCAAGACAAAAAAAAACAACAAAAACGATGCTCAAAACAATGAATAAAGCGAAACACAAAATTACAAAAACAAGACAAAACACAAGCGAGACAAAAGGGAAACAAATACAGACAAAAACGAGAAACAAAACGTCAAAAACGTGAGACAAATGACAAATGTCAGACAAAAAAAAGACAAAAACAACAAAAACAAGATAAAAACGAGACACAAAGCGACAAAAGAACAATGAACAATCTAGTATTTTACTTAATGATCCAAATAACTTGTCATGGTCCAAAAATGATTTAAAATTTATAGTTTTACTAATTTACAATCCGCAGTTAATGTCTTCCCTGGAATTTTTACACTTCCCCCTGCTATAGATGAATTAAATGCCGTTATAAGCCCAAATGAATTCTGAACTAGCATAGCTAGCTGGTATTTGCAGCACACTAAATCAGCGTAACCTTCTTATTTTCTACTAAAATGATACGAACTGACAGGAAGCAGAGCAGCTGCAGAGATTCACTTGATTTCTGAAAATACGACTACATCTCTGCTGTCTGCAAAGTTTACACTCAATTCTTTGTTTGGTTGTTTGGACAAAATTCAGCCACACAGACGACTTTTTTTTAATTAACACAATCTGTCCTTCTAATCCTGAACCTTTCACTTTATGTCCTTTTACAGCTCTTATGTGAATTTGTTTTATGATTGATTAATGTTTGAATTCTTGGGAAACTTTTGATCGCCAAAATCTGATGAGTTCCTCATTGAGTCCGACTGAATGTTTGAAGAAACTCTCGTAAGACTTTCCTGGAATGTGGAGTTCATTTAAATGGGATGGACAGAAAAGAAAACAGAAGAATTACACTACATAATGCAAGAATTATGGTAATAATTTTAGAGCTTGTACCATAAAAAGTAGAGAAACATCTTAACCTCATAACAAGCAGCAATCCAGCAGGTTTGTCAATAACAACTTGAATCCAAATCTTTGCTCAAACCCACAAAACCAAAGTCTGAAAATCTACTGTTGATCCCAAAAGTACCAAATCCACTAAAATCCCAAATTTTGGTTTCCTGATGTCACAGATAGATAGATAGATAGATAGATAGATAGATAGATAGATAGATAGATAGATAGATAGATAGATAGATAGATAGATAGATAGACAGACAGACAGACAGACAGACAGACAGACAGACAGACAGACAGACAGACAGACAGACAGACAGACAGACAGACAGACAGATAGATATCCATGGGTTCTGGTTGGTCGATGATTATGGTTTAGTTGAGGGGGTTAGAAGTAGAGTGGTCTAACCCACAAAACATCCAAACTGAGTTTTATATCATTTCTTTAATATTTTCTGGTCTAGATTTTAGTGTCAGAGTGGTCTAACCCACAACCCAAATACAGTGTTACAGTGGAATGTTAGACCATTCTGGAAAACACTAAACTTTGAATTACTTTTTCTCAAAAATTACAGAAAGTAGGTCAAACCAACCCTTCAGTTGTGGTTGAAGGTTGATGGAGGAATTTAACCTGAAGTTTTGAAGACGTATTTGACTGCTGTCAGTAAAATGGAACAACCTGAAACTGTCTGCAGGTGAGATATTGACGACAGTTTGAGCAAACGTGAGGAATCTTTAAAGTGAAACCTCTCTGCAGATGCAATCTGCTGCTGGGTCAGAACTTCACTTCACTCTGCCACTGATACAAAGCGACAGACGGAGGCAGCAAACACGAATCAATCACCGGCTGATCGACCAGAGAGTTCAGATCAAGGAGGTTTTCATTCCAAACATCGTCGACGGCCTACATCCGTCTAGGATCTCTAGTTAACGTCGTAAACCGATGAAGAGACTCAGATCTGTGAAAGAACTGCAGAGAAACACTCGGCCGACCTCACCTTTGGGGAGCCAAGGAGCAAATCTCAAATCCTGAGAGCTAATTATCTTAGATTTCCCGGCCGTATAATTAGGGTCATTCCAAAGGAAATGAGGTTCGGTGACGTCTCCATGCCGACGGACGGACGGATGGACAAGGACAAACATGGCCGCCGCAGAGAGAGGAGTCAAAATGTTCCTGAAATGAAGCTGAACCAGGACAGAAAAACAGAAAAAAGGAAGGAAATAACTGAGGACAGAAGGAAGCAAGGTAAGGATGAAGGACAGACGGATTTTAGATACAAGCAAAAGGAGGAAGGACTTTAGGAAAGAAACAAAGAGAGGACAGATTTAGTGAAGGAAACAAGGAAACAAGGAAGGACAGAAGGGTTTAAGGAAATAAGGAAGGATAAAGGGTTTAGGATAATGGAGTCAAGGAAACAAGGAAAGAAGGAAGGACAGAAGGATTTTAGATACAAGCAAAAGGAGGAAGGACTTTAGGAAAGAAACAAAGAGAGGACAGAATTAGTGAAGGAAACAAGAAAAAGGAAGAAGAACGCAAGGACAAAAGGAAACAAGGAAGGACAAAGGACAGAAGAAGTGAACGGAATGAGGAAACAAGGAAGGACAGAAGGGTTTAAGGAAATAAGAAAATGAGGTTGGATAAAGGGTTTAGGATAATGGAGTCAAGGAAAGAAGGAAGGACAGAAGAACAGAGGAAAAATAAAGACAAAAGGACAGAAGGGTTTAAGGAAACAAGGAAAAGAGAAGAAGTTCTAGGAAATTATGACAAGAAGAAGGACAGAATGAAGGAAAAGACGAAAGGATAGACAGAATCACTGAAGGAATCAAGGAAAGGATGAAGGATAGAAGGGTTTAAAGGTGTAATAGAATAGAATAGAATATTCTTTATTGTCATTATACAATGTGTAAGTGAGTGTAAGGAATGGAAGAAGGACATGAGGACTGAAGGAGGTAAGGAAAAGAAGAACTGAAGAACTTAAAGAAAGGAGGAAGGACAGAAGGAAATAATGGAAGAGAAAAAGGACAGAAGCATCAAAAGAAATAAGAACAATAGGAAGGGCAGAAGGTTTAAAGAAGTAAAGACAGGAAGCAAGGAAAGGAATAAGAACATAAGGACTGAAGGAAGTAAGGAAAGAAATAAGGGAAGGTAAGATAAGGAAACAAGGAAAGGATGAAGAGTTTAAGGAAATTAGGAGAGGAAGAAGGACAGAATGAAGGAATCAAGGACACAAGAAAGTGGGAAAGGGTTTAAGGAAGCAAAGAAAGAGGGACAGAAGAAGTGAAGGAAACAAGGAAACAAAATGGGGTTTAGGGACAGAATCTCTGAAAGGATGAAGGATACAAGGAAGTGAAGAAGGACAAAAGGACTTGAGGAAATAAGAGGAGTTTAGGGAAAGAAATAAAGGACAGAGTGAAGGAAAAAACAACGTACTGCAGCAGAACATTACAGTACTTTAGTGCAGTAGAAGTACTCAGACACAGCTCCCTGGTACCCTAGATTATTATTATTATTATTGTTATTATTGTTATCATTATTATTATTATTATTGTGTGTTCGACCCGTCGCCGCCTCATTAATCCCCTCCCACTCCCTGGTTCATCAATCAGCAGCGACTTCCTAACGGAGAAGAATCTCACCGTTGAGCCTCCCGGAGGATCTTGGGTGTTTGTTTACCGCCGTTATGAAAGCAGACTTATTGACCCAATTCCAAAGCCGTGAATTATCGTCATCGCCTGCAGGGAGCAGCGTCACTATGACCAGCTGCCTCCACAGTACAACAAACGTCATTCATCCGACACACAAACCTACCAGGAGACAGCAGATATCAGAATAAAGTACGTTAAATTAATCCCTAATACCGACTCCACACTGGAAAATTATCACTTTCTGTGCCTAAAATCAGGAAATCAATTGACTCGAGATGTATTTACTTGTTTTTGTCATTTTGTGTCCTGTTTTTTGTGTCTTGTTTCTGTCATTTTGTATCAGATTTTTTGTCATTTTGTGTCTTGTTTTTGTCGTTTTGTGTCTCATTTCTGTTGTTTTCTGTCTTGTTTTTGTCATTTTATGTTTTGTTTCTGTCATTTCATGTCTCGTTTGTTTCAAAAAATGGAAAATTCACTTTTCTTTCATGGCTTCTGTCAACTTGAAATCATATTTTGATTTTTGTTATTTTGTTAAACTGATAATTTGAGCAAAAATGCAAAAAAAAAGCGCTCAGTTTTTTTCTGATGCACTTCAACCACAGGTTTCTTCTTAACTGTGTGAGTTCAATGAGTTTAATGACAGATTTGTGTTTTACATTTGGGCAAACCAGTACTTACATTTGTAAGACTGGAAACTTCCCAGTCGACTTTCCTTAAAATGAAGTTGCAGTAATGCTCATTTAAGAGGAATTGCATGGTTTGTTTGTTACCAAACGAGAAAAAAATAGGAGTCATAGTAGCACTAATCGGGAGGTCTAGAAGGAGTCATAGTACCACTAATTAGGAGGTCTAGAAGGAGTCATAGTTCCACTAATCAGGAGGTCTAGAAGGAGTCATAGTTCCACTAATCAGGAGGTCTAGAAGGAGTCATAGTACCATTAATCAGGAGATATAGAAAGAGCCATAGTATCTCTAATCAGGAGGTCTCGAAGGAGTCATAGTACCACTAATCAGGAGGTATAGAAGGAGTCATAGTACCACTAATCAGGAGGTCTAGAAGGAGTCATAGTACCACTAATCATGGTTGCAGTGGATGAAGATCAATGAGTTGGGCTCAGGAGTCCAGATGTTTGGTGAGAACCTGACCAGGGCCACCACAGTGAATGCACAGTCAGACAGTGAAGCACGAAGGCATTTTGTGTGAATGTGTTGCCCTTTTTTGTGTCCATGTAGTCATTTTGTGTCACTTGTGGTTGTATTGGGCCTTTTTGTGTGTCCCTGTGGTCATTGTTG
The DNA here is from genome assembly GCF_022539595.1 of Amphiprion ocellaris. Lineage (NCBI taxonomy): Eukaryota > Metazoa > Chordata > Actinopteri > Pomacentridae > Amphiprion > Amphiprion ocellaris. Next base: position 35,405,947 of record NC_072775.1, read on the forward strand.
CCTCTCCTAGAAAGAACCACCTCAGTGAATGCATCGTCCCGACAGTGAACAGCAGCATGTTATGTGTCTTTGAGGATATTTTGTGGCTTTTTGTGGTCATTTTGTGTCTTTCCTGTCCAGAATATTGTTTTTTAAAAAAAAAAAATTTTTAAGTATTTTCACAAAAAGTAATTTATTATCTCTTCATGTTTGACTGTAAAATCACTGTTTTAATGTCTTTAAATCTGCAAAAAATATTGTAATTTCAGTTTTTAGAGAATGTAGTTTTACAGTGTAGCAACACTTCAATTGGGTAGTTTAAACGTATTTAAGTGGTATTTTACTATATTTAGAAGATGTTTTCTCATGGCTAAAATCTTACTTGTGTGTATTTTTGAATTATGTTGCTTTGGGAAGTTTTGCTGCCGGTTTTGTTTACTACTTCCTGTTGTTTTGCGGTGTGCTGTGTATCAGCTTCCATCAGTTTCAGCTTCTTCCGCCTCCATCCTCCTCATGCTCTTCTGTCTACCGGCCAGATGTTTCGATGACTCTCGGTCCACAGCTGCGTCTTTCAGCAGGACGTTGGACGAGCCAGGAGCTTTTCAGCGGCTTTAATTAGTCACCTGAGCGCCCTCGAGGCCGGGGAAGCCATTAGCGTCCTGGCAGGAGGAGCTGAGAGCAATCATCGGTCCGTCTGTCCGTCTGCTGCCAGGAATCGTCCGTGTTCGGTCGCATTAAACGACGGAAAAGCTTTTTACAAACAGCAGCACAATGAGATGCTGAAAATCAACAACAAACCCTGCAGAGGATCCTCGTATACGAGTCATTAAAGAACTGGAGGACGTTTTTGTTGTTTTGTGTCTCATTTTTGTCATTTTGCGTCTCATTTTTGTTTTGTTTTATGTCTTGTTTTAGTCATTTTGTGTCTTGTTTCTGTTGTTTTCTGCCTTGTTCTTGACATTCTACGCCTTGTTTTTGATATTTTACATCTTGTTTTAGTCATTTTGTGTCTTGTTTTTGTGATTTTACATCTTGTTTTTGTCATTTTATGTCTTGCTTTTGTTATTTAATGTCTTATATTTGACATTTTACATCTTATTTTTGTCATTGGACAACTCATTTTTGTGGTTTTATTTTTTGTTTTTGTCATTTTACGTCTTGTTTTTGTCATTTTATGTCGTCTGTCATTTTACGTCGTTTTTGACAATTTACATCTCGTTTTTGACATTTTACGTCTTGTTTTTGTCATTTTATGTCATTTTTTAAATCTTGTTTTTGTCATTTTATGTCATGTTTTTGCTTTTCATCTTGTTTTTGTCATTTTATGTCATGTTTTTGTTTTTCATCTTGTTTTTGTCATTTTATGTCTTGTTTAGTAACTATGAACTGTTTTTGTGTTCAAGCGTTCATTTCACTACTGAAAAAAATGTGAAAACCTGCAGAATGGGCGAAGCAAAGTGTGATGGATGAACCCTGTCCTGTTATGTCTTGTTTTTGTCAGTTTACATCTTGTTTTTGTCATTTTACATCTTGTTTTTGTCATTTTACATCTTGTTTTTGTCATTTTACATCTTGTTTTTGTCATTTTACATCTTGTTTTTGTCATTTTACATCTTGTTTTTGTCATTTTACATCTTGTTTTTGTCATGAGAGGGAAAAAGAGGAATATTTCAGTGATTTATCTTCCAGTTAGTGGAGGAAGAAGCGAGTGGGCGGTTATTAGATTTCTGCGTTCTCAGTATAAATGTGGTTTAGTTTTAAGTTTATTATATGAAACAAACGAAGGAACGTTTCCACCGGACAGATGGAGTCGGCCGGTTTCTTTTCCAGGAACCTCAGCGATGAGGTTTTCTACCAAACGTCGATCGCTGGAGACGTCCTGTGGGTCAGTTCAACGCAAACAAACTGTTAGTTTCTGTTAAAAACACAAAGAGCAGCCGGTAAACAGCTGCTGTTTGTGTTTCTGGTCGACATGTGGAGCCGAACAGAAAACTGCTGCCGGTTCATCGACGCTTCGCTGGTGTTTCTGGAAAAACAGGTTTAAATCTGCAGCAGCTGTTTGTCTTCTCTGAGACGCTGCAGAGTCTCTGTGTCCAACAAATTAGATCTTCCACAAATGAAATTTACAGGAAATAATGAATCAGAGAGAGGAGTACGCCTTTTTTAAATGTTTTTGTTTGGTCCACTTCCTGTTTGATCACATCATGTCTAAATATTCTGCTTTCTGTGTCGGTTTTACATCAGTTTTTGTTCATTTTCCATCTGGTCCTCATAGATTTGAGTCTCTTTGTAGTTGTTTCTCACCATTTTCTTGACTGCTGGTATTTGTTTTAAGTAATTTTATGTGTTTTGGTGGTTATTTTCTCTCTCTGCATCAGTTTTACATCAGTTTATGCTCATTTTCCATCTGGTCCTCATAGATTTGAGTCTCTCTGTAGTTGTTTTTTTTCTCTTTCCGATCATTTGTGCGTCTTTATAATTGTTTGTCGCCCCTTTTTAAGGGATTTTCATTTTTGTTTGGAGTAATTTTGTGTGTTGTACCGTTTTTTTTGTTTTGGCCTTGGTCTGCTGTCTTGGTTTTGCGTCTGTTTCTGTTCATTATCTGTGTCTTTACATCAGTTTTAATCCTCTTTTGGCTCATTTGATGCATCGTTTTGCATCTTTTTTTCTCAAAGGTTTTGTGTCTCTGGTTCTTTTTGCGTCTTTGCAGCTGTTTGTCATCTAGCAGTCCTTTAGTGCATCTGCAGGGTTACTTTTATGGTCGATTTGTGTCTCTTTTGTATCTTTTTAGCTGTTTTTGCATCTCTTTCCTGCTGTTTCATCTGTTTGACTTTGGGGTCTGTTACTTTGGAGCCCAGTAAACATTCATTTAACATTAAATCAGTTGCCAAAATGTGTTTCTGAAAACATTTGAGGCCAGAACTAAGCAGCTGCTGCATCAGTCTTTGTTTTCTATCAGCATCGGTTGTGTTCAGGTTGAATAGAAGTCGTCCTGCAGGGTTCAAATGGGGTCAGATCATCCAAGTCGAGCTCTAGGAGTCTGAATCCTGACAGATCGGTCAGCAGCAGAGATGTGAAGTAAATCAGAGAAAGAGCAGCTCTGAGGTCAGCCAGCAGCCACAGATCAGCTTCATTACAGTTTTTCTCAATTGATCAGACACTAAATTCCATCCACTGCAAACAGCCACCAACTGACTGCACACATTTGTCAAAAACAGGACTCTGCTGTCCACATTTTGGACACTATTCATGGTTTGGACACAGTTTCCAAAACTCTTGCACTCTTTTTGCAAAAGACTGACCACATTTTTTACTCATTTGAACACACTTTTTCACTCATAGCACATATTTTTCAAAAAGTGAACACTAGGAAGCAGAACTGGGACACTGTTCCAACACTGCTGTCACAATTAAGACACAACAGGTCAAAGCTGAAAACACTTTTACCAATGAACTGCACACTATAAAACCTGCTGGGAAGCAGAATTAGCTGTTCAGAATGTAATCTGTTGTTGAGGTCAGCAGATGGTAAATATGGTGCATAAAGTAAATGGTTTCAGGTTTACTGTGGTTTACTTTACATGTATGTAAATGTTGTTTGTCACTTCAGTGACATGTTTATACTGGAACAATACAAGCAGTCAGAAATGTTCTGAGAATACTGTAAAAAATCTAATGTATAATTCTGCTTCACAAGTGCTGGTAAAATTACAGAAAGTCTACATGACTGACTTTTTCTCTGTTCCAGAGAGTTTTTCACTTGGATTCTGATGATACACATGAATACATCTATGTGGATGAGGCTGGTTTCAACCTTGGACAACAGGCTATAGTCAACGTCCAGGTCAGCGTGGGGCAACGGAACCCTCTGTGCTGCAATAAACAATCTGGGAGTAACTGACCATCATGCAGTTCTGGACCCATAGAACATCCAGCATTTGTTGACTTTCCTAGATGGACTTAGAGGATCTACTGACATGGATGCAGCAGGACGTTTGGCAAGAAGACACAGTTTTTGTTGTTGTCTGGGACAATGTTAGTTTTCATAGAGGACTATTGATTCAGGAATGTTTCAATATGAACCTTCAAGTTATTGTGGTTTTTCTGCCACCATATTCTCTATTTCTGAATCCTATAGAAGAATTCTTCTCTACATGGAGGTAGAAGGTCTATGAGCAGCAGCCATACATTCAGGAAAATCTCTATCAATCAGTGGTCTTGGCATGTGGTGATGTTTCTGTTGATGCATGTCAGGGATGGATCAGACACATTAGATCTTTCTGTCCAGAGAAAACACAGCTTGTGATGTTGATGAGGTCCTGAGGTCTGACCAGGCTGAAAGAATTGATGCAGACGTGGTGTAAATATCTACATACTGTACTGTGTACAATACAGTGCTGGATTTATTGTCTAGCATTATTTTATTTTATAATGTACAGTCAGGCACTGCAATGGCCTCTGATTTATTTATAGGATGCATTTGTGTTTAAGTTGTCATTTTTGAGGACTGTATCATTTTTTTATACTTCATGTGAAAACACAGTGAGAGAAGAGTGTTTTGTATTTAGCAGTGCAGTGTCCTAGTTTTGCTTTGTGTGTCTTAATTTTGAAAACAAAGGTCAGATTTTGACAATAAAGTGCGCTTTTGACACAAGTGTGCAGTGCTTTGTGAATTGTGTTCAAATAAAAAAAAACAGTGTGCAGTGTGTTGGGAAATGTGTGCTATTTTTCAGGAACAGTGTCTCATCAATAGAGAAAAACTGTATTAAACACTGATCTGACCTCCATCCTCACAGAAACATCGTTAATCCTGACGGATGGAGTGGAGGTGATAAAGGAAATCATAAACCTCAGAGATAATTAAAAAGAACTACGGCCTCAATAAAAAGTATTCACCTCCCAGGAAGATTCCCTTTTACTGCCTTTCAACATTAAATCTATTTAATTTGGCTTTTTGGATGAGAAAAAAAGATCTAATTATACACTAAAAACTGCAAAAGCAAACATACAGAGATTAGTTGAGTTTCACTGACCTTGTAAAAGGAACAACTCTGGAAATGAGGTGTATCTGTTGATCTCTTCTATTTATCAGATTTTCATAACACTGTCAGCCTTCATTGAAGTACTCAGACTGAGCTGGACTTCTGTGATGTGATTTAAGATCAGCTTTTTCCACATTTCAGCAGCAATATTCATCCAAAACCATCACAGACAGTTTACTGCCAAAATCCCAACTCGTCTTTCTCATTCACTTTGTTTTAGAATTTCAGATCTATTCATCGTGTTGTTAAAGTTAAACTTCACTGAATAAATAAATATTGTTCACCACAAGATGCTGATAGAGGCTGAGACGGTTTAACGGAACTGAAATGTTTTTGTCTTCACACCTTTTGTAAAAAAACGTTCAAACATTCATTTCACTGCCGAGAAAACCGTGAAACGGGCAAAACTAACTGTGATGGACAAAGCCTGACCTGCTATGTCTTGTTTTTGTCATTTTATGTCTCGTTTTTGTCGTTTTGTGTCGCATTTTTTACATTTTACGTCTTGTTTTTGTCATTTTATGTCTCGTTTTTGTCGTTTTGTGTCGCATTTTTTACATTTTACGTCTTGTTCTTGTCGTTTTGTGTCTTGTTTTTGTCTTTTTACGTCGTTTTTGTTATTTTGTGTCTCGTTTTTGTCATTTTACGTCTTTTGTCATTTTACGTCGTTTTTGTTATTTTGTGTCTCGTTTTTGTCATTTTATGTCTTGTTTTTGTCGTTTTGTGTCTCGTTTTTGTCATTTTACGTCTTGTTCTTGTCGTTTTGTGTCTTGTTTTTGTCATTTTACGTCTTTTGTCATTTTACGTCGTTTTTGTTATTTTGTGTCTCGTTTTTGTCATTTTATGTCGTTTTTGTCGTTTTGTGTCTCGTTTTTGTCATTTTACGTCTTGTTTTTGTCATTTTATGTTTTGTTTAGTAGCTGTGAACTGTTTTTGTCTTCACACCTTCCATAAGAATCAAACATTCCTTCCACTGCTGAGAAAACGGTGAAACCTGCAGAACGGGTGAAGCTAACTGTGACAGACGAAGCTAGATGTCCTCAAACGAGACAGATCGTGACGTGGCAGCTCAAACATCTGGACGTCTGTCCGAACGTGACCTCAGCTGCAGAGGAACAGGCAGAAATGCTGAAACCGTTTTCTGTTTTCCACAAAGATGACGCACACAAAACAACAAACAGCCTGTTCTGGTGCCGTAAAACCAAACGATTAACGTCAAACTGCTGTTTTCTGAGCTGGAACTCGACTATCTAGACATTCCTTTGAACACTTTGACACCCAGAAGTTTAAACTGTCTTTTTATGTTGCTGAAACTACAGAAACAAACGTTGTGTGAAACTCGAAGCGTCTGCTGAGACCTCAACTCTCCAACCACACAGTTTAGCTTCTAGCAGCAAACTGTGGTTAAACTCATGAGCAAACAGAGATACAGACACAGTTATGTAACTTTCAGACTCCAATAAATGTCATCTTATCATCCATAGCACTCACACATCCTTCTGTCATCATCTTTATACCATCTTTAACCACAGAAGTTCAAATAAACCAAAGTTTACCTCAAAAAAACAACAGATTAACCCAAAAAAACACAACAGCTGCTTCTATGAACAAACCAGACGGTAAATAATGAATGTGGTTGGATTCTGACGTCCGTTAACGTCCACCATCATCATCATCTTTGTGGACGTTTTGTGGTTCTTTGTGGTGTTTTTGTGGTTCTTTGAGGTGTTTTTGTGGTTCTTTGTGGTGTTTTTGTGGTTCTTTGTGTTTTTTTTGTGGTGGTTTTGTGGTTCTTTGTAGGTCTTTGTGGTGTTTTTGTGGTTCTTTGTGTCTCTTTGTGTCTCTTTGTGGTTCTTTGAGGTATTTTTGTGGTTCTTTGAGGTGTTTTTGTGGTTCTTTGTGGTGTTTTTGTGGTTCTTTGTGTCTCTTTGTGGTTCTTTGTGGTTCTTTGTTGACCATTTCTTGGCCGTTGGTTTTTGTTTTGAGGAATTGTGTGTCTTTGTGATTGTTTAGTCTTTGTTTGTGTTGTTTTTAGCCGATTATTGTACTATTGGTTTGAGTCGCATGAAAAACATACAAACCAACTTTCAGAACAGAAAACTCTGGATAAGCAGAACTTATTTAATTTAACTTAATTAGAGTTTCCTGTTATATTGTCGAGTCTTAATGAGACACACTTGGACACAAAGGGACGGTCGTTTCTGTCATTTTGTCTTGTTTTTGTCGTTTTATGTCTGTTTTGTCATTTAATGTCTCATTTTTGTCATTTTATGTCTTCTGCAAAGCTATGTCCTCTCTTCTGTTTTTCATATTTTCAGAACATTGTCAGCTTTGATTGAACGTCTCCCTCTACCTCATATTATCAGGATCAGACTCATTCTTTTCTCTTCTCTTTCTGGTGGTTTTGTCCGCATTTCCAGTTGTTTTGTATCTCTTTGCTGTTATTTTATCATCTTCACATGTCGGTCAGTTTGGAGTCGAGGAAACGTTCAGTTAAAAAAGTCTTGATGAGGCTGTGAGAACATGGAGGCTGTCGGTTCCTCCTGAAATAACGGACTAATCCTGCTGATGTCGAGCTTTAAACACCTTAGATTGATCAGCAGCGAGGATCTGGAGAGTCTGATGATTGAGGGTTGAATTCTCCTCTATTTTCTGGTGACGTTCTCGTGTCAGAGCGATTCCAAAGCCAGAACATCGCTGTCTGAAAGCACCTTAAAGCTCCGCTGATTGAAGCGGAGGCTGTTTCTGCACCACATTAACACATATATCTGCCTGTTAAAGCACAAGTACACACACTTTCCTCACTTCTGCCCACAGAACCTCAAACCCTCCTCTCTGCTCGTCGGTTATTTGGCTCTCGGGGAGTCAGATCCTGAAAATACACCGACCTGCTGACCCGTTTCCAGCATCGAGGCGGTGAGATCCTCTGGTGGGCGACTCACGGCCCGTCCTCAAACAAAAACTGAAAACTAGAGGTGCGTTTATTGATCTTACTGCTGCATTTCGTCCGTCTGTTTCTATTTAACCACCTTCTTTAATCGTTGTTTCTGTAAAGTGTCGTGTTTTCTGTTGTTTGACTCGTCTTTTGATTCCAGGGCAGCAGCTGACTGTAAACATCAGGTTCTGGTGGAAACAGGACAGTTTGTCTTGTAAACACCTGATGCAGCTTGTGTTGAGAATCATCTGTTGATGCAGGAAATAGAGGCGAAGAATCAAGACCCAGCCGTCATGACGACTGAGATACAGGAATGACTGTAAATTAAACGTAGGAAAATCTCTGAATCAAAACAAGCAGATAATAGATCAGATTAGTAAATAAAGAAACAGCAGTGACGCATGACGTCTTCCTGTGGATCGTTTTGTCCAAAAATTGCACCAAAATCCAGCTTATTATCAGAAAAATGAGCAAAACCAGCAGAAAGAATCCTGAATGTGAGATTTTTTTGAATCTTCCAGTCAGCGTTTACAGATTTCTTCTCTGCTGCATCACGGCAGACGCCTCTTTGTTCCGCCAAGCGTTGGGTGACATGCATCGTGCGTCGCCATGGCAACAGGCTGCTCGCTCGCCGGAGTATCCCTCCGTTTCCAGATCACCATGGCGACACCTGCTTGCTCCCCCCTCCTGTCAGGGATCACCAGTCGCACCTCGTCTGCGAGCGTTTCCATGGCGATGCTCGACAGCAGCCGAGGTGAGCGGGTTCAAGCTGCAGCAGATTTCATGTATTTCACCACAACAGAGTAATAATACCACAAAAAATACTACATTACTGTAAATATAGATGCAGTACAAACACCGCATCCTGAATCTGAGGGACGAGTTGATGTTTTTATGAAATAAAATGAGCTTTTAGCTGCAGAAAAACGGAGGAAACCTGCAGAAGGACGTCATGATTGACAGGTGTTGAAGCTCTTCTTTGTTTCCGTCAGTTTCAGCCTCCATCAGGTGGAGTTTTACCTCCACGACCAAAAATATACAGCAGCTCATCACCGGTTCAAACAACGGATGCTTCCATTGTCAGTTCATATTTATACTGTTTATCTCTGAACCGACACTTCAACTCCTTTCAGCGTTTTCGTGTCAGCTGGTAGTACAACTTCAAGTCATTTCAGGTCATCTGAATGTAGTGAACGTCAGCGGACGCTTCGACTTCCTTCAGTGCTTCAGCTTTCTTTGCAGTACTCTAAAAGTTTGATCAAATGTGTTCAACTTCAGCTACACATTCAACTTAAAGCATTTCAGGCGCCACTTCAACTTCTTTTTAGAGCTTTTAGCTTCCAACACTTTTCCAGCACTTTTCTTTAAAACGTCACTTCAGCTTCCTTCAACACATCGACTTCAGCTCCACCTTCAGCTACAACTTCTACTTATTTTAGTGATTCTATTTAATTTGTCATTTCAACTTCTTTCAGCTTCAAAGTATTTCTGCACATTTGTTTCAGTCACTGCTTCAATTTCTTTTCCTTAAACTTCAACTAAACCTTCAGACTCTGTGCTGCTCTTTCAATCACCACTTCCACTTATTTTAGTTATTGAACAGTTTGAAATTCTTTCATTGTTTTGAAAAGTTAACTTTTATATTTGGACACTTCAATGTCATTCAGAGCTTCAGCTATAACATTGGATAATGTGTTCTAGTTACCATTTTAACTTCTTTCAGCTACAATTTCAGAATCTTTATTTCGTGCTTTGAGTTCAACCTGGAATTCTTGCAGTATTTCCATTTAACCGACACTTCAACTTCATTGAGAGTTCCTTTTTAAACTAGAACTTCAACTTGTTTCAGCTAATATGTCATATTCTTCACAATTTTTTAAATATTAAATCCTGCTTCATCTTCAGCTCAATCTTCAAATTACTTCTACCCTTTTACCTCCACTTCAACTACTTTTAGTGCTATATTTCATCTGGAAATTAAATTTTTTTTACGTGATTCTGTTTTAATTGACACTTTAACTTCAGATAACATTCCAGCTTCAACTCTTTTACCACTTTAACTCCTCCTACTTCATACTCTGTCGGTGCATTAGTTTCAACTGTCGCTTCAGTTTCCTTCAGCTGCGACTTCAGTTTTTTTGTCGTATTGTTTTAACAGCCACCGGAACCTCTGCAGATGCTGATGTTTCATGCAATTATATTTCCAAAGCGCCACAAAAAAACAAAACAAAACAGACATGTAAGGCATTTAAAGCAGCACAAAGATTGGTGGAAGTTGAAGTGGCACAAATTAAATACTATTTTTAATTTAACATTTAAGCATTTTTAGTTGGAATGGTCCAATAGATATCTTAAATTCTGCTGTCCGTCTTAAATCTAGCAGCCTTGAGTCCCGCTGGAGTCGTCCCGGCTTCATGTCGGAAGCATCCGTCTGGTTTCTCTTCGTCTTGGTCTGCTGCGTTATCGACCTGAACTGTGGTTTAATGAAGGGAACTTCAGACGCGGGACGTTGGACGTTTTCCTTCGTGTTTGTGTCCTAAAGGCGACGTGAGCCGAATCCTGATTTCCTGCATCGATGAGAAACCTCTAGGTCATTCTGGGACGCTGTCGAAGGAAAAAAACGCCACCAAAGCAAGAAAGGCTGAATTTATCACAACACAAAGGCAAATAAACTAAATCAATCATATGAGATGCTGTATTGATGATTGAACCGGGCAGGAAATCTGTCACACGTCGCATTTTTTTCCTTGTTGTGTCTTTTTACGCTAATATTTAGACTAAAAATTAAAAAAAGACCTGCAGGATGTGTCTCTGGCTGCCGTCCTGGAACGTTACACAACTTTAGCATGTGGTTCAGAATAGATGCTAAAGATAACCAGCATTGGCGGAAACAGCCGATGCCAGATGTCTTTAGCATCTATCGAAACAAATGCACTGATAGAGTTTGAAGTTGGAGGAGTTGAAGTGCTGATGGACAGAAATCGGATAAATCTGAGACGGTCAGACGTGAAGTTTTTTTTTTAATTTGCTGCATCAAGGTAGAAACAACCGCCATCAGTCTTTAGCATCTTTAGCATCTATCTATTGCATCTTTAGCTAAAGATAAAACCGGCATTTGTTTCCACCAATGCTTGTTGTCTTTAGCACTATCTTTAGCATCTATCTTTAGCATCTTTAGCTAAAGATAAATCCTGTATCAGTTGTTCCCACCAATGCTGGCTGTCTATTTAGAATCTGTCTTTAGCATCTTTAGCATCTATCTTTAGCAACTTTAGCTAAAGATAACCGGCATTGGTGGAACAATAACCATCGATTTTTTTCCACCATTGCTGGTTATCTTTAGCATCTACTTTTAGCATCTTTAGCATCTATCTTTAGCATCTTTAGTGAACGATAAAACCAGCATCGGTTGTTTCCACCAATCCTTGTTGTCTTTAGTATCTATCTTTAGCATCTTGAGCTAAAGATAACTGGCATCAGTTTAGCACTAAAAGTAGTTGAAGTGGAGGTGAAAAGGTAAAAGTAATTTGTAGATTTAGCTGAAGATGAAGCAGGATTTTTATTTTTAAAAACTGTGAAAAATAAGACATCCTAGCTGAAAAAAGCTGGTTTAAAAAGAATCCCTGAAAGAAGTTGAAGTGGCAGCTAAATCGTTATTTCAGAGTCACTGAAATTTTTAATTGCAGCTGAAAGAAACTGAAGTGACAGTTGAAATAATTGCACCGGCAGAGTTTGAAGTTGGAGGAGTCAAAGTGGTGATAGAAAAAAAAATCTGACGTTTATTTTTTGAATTTGTTGAAGCGAGGAGGAATAAACTTTTCTACAGGTGATAAACGGAACCGTGGATCGATCAGGAAATTCAAACCTGACGATCGCATGTCTTTGCTGGTCTGTCCGGTTCTGGCCCGGTGCATTCTGGGAACAACCGTACATAAATAAAGCAGCTGAGGACCTCAGCCGACGAGCGTCTCGCTCAGATTTATGACTCGGCGAGACACCTGTGAAAAAGCTATTTCTGCCGCTTTTAACAGTTTATTTCCCATGATAACCAGCCGCATATATCACAGCCGCCGAGCCGAGGGGAGTGTGTTGCTGTGTGTGTGTTGCTGTGTGTGTGTGTCGCTGTGTGTGTGTCGCTGTGTGTGTGTGTGTGTCACTGTGTGTGTGTCACTGTGTGTGTGTGTGTCGCTGTGTGTGTGTGTTTGTGTTGCAGTGTGTGTGTCGCTGTGTGTTTGTGTCACTGTGTGTGTGTCGCTGTGTGTGTGTCACTGTGTGTGTTTGTCGCTGTGTTTGTGTCACTGTGTGTGTGTGTCACTGTGTGTGTTTGTCGCTGTGTGTGTGTCGCTGTGTGTGTTTGTGTCACTGTGTGCGTGTGTGTCGCTGTGTGTGTGTCGCTGTGTGTGTTTGTGTTGCAGTATGTGTGTGTCGCTCTGTGTGTTGTGTCACAGTGTGTGTGTGTGTGTGTGTCGCTGTGTGTGTTTGTGTTGCAGTGTGTGTGTCGCTGTGTGTGTTGTGTTGCAGTGTGTGTTTGTGTCACGGTGTGTGTTGTGTTGCAGTGTGTGTCTGTGTCGCTGTGTGTGTTGTGTTGCAGTGTGTGTTTGTGTCACGGTGTGTGTTGTGTTGCAGTGTGTGTTTGTGTCACTGTGTGTGTGCGTGTCGCTGTGTGTGTTTGTGTCGCTGTGTGTGTTGTGTTGCAGTGTGTGTTTGTGTCACGGTGTGTGTTGTGTTGCAGTGTGTGTGTGTGTCGCTGTGTGTGTTTGTGTCGCTGTGTGTGTTTGTGTTGCAGTGTGTGTTGTGTCGCAGTGTGTGTGTGGGTGTGTGTGTGTCGCTGTGTGTGTTTGTGTCACTGTGTGTGTGCGTGTCGCTGTGTGTGTTTGTGTCGCTGTGTGTGTTGTGTTGCAGTGTGTGTGTGTGTCACGGTGTGTGTTGTGTTGCAGAATGTGGTGGAAGGAAATATATTTCAGCCCGGAGAGGAGGAACAGGACACTTTAATTTGTCTTAGAAGAAGAGATGCTGCTTTCAGGTCTCAGGAAGAAAAACGCTTTCTGAAACTTAGAAAAAAAATCTCAACACCTTCATGTTTTTCTACGTCTTCCGGTTTATCTAAGCGGTCTTAACATGTTCAGATTTTGTATTCATTAAATTTGCCATTCTTGTTTTTGATTTTCAATATTTTGTATCACTTTTGCTTTAAAAGTGTTAATCCTGTTTCCTGTCTTGTGTTTTTACATGTAGTTTTGTTGTTTTTTTTTGTCTGGTTTTTGCTTTAGTTACTGGTTACAGTGAATCAGAACATAATCTTATAAAAAGTTGCTCATAAATGGAAACTAAGATCAAATCTGAGGCTTAATATTTAAAAATTTCTTCCAAATTTTACAGTGGACATTTGTCTTGAGCTAATGTTGCTGTTTTAGCCGACAGAAACAGTATTTAGGCTACCTGGAGGTCATTAACCTCCTCATTAATCTTTGTCATGGTGCCCTGTTGCTAGCTAAACTTCCACAATGCTCTCTGCTTTAACATGGACTGTAGTCTGAGTGACGCCTCCACCTCGTGGAACAACCAGGAACTACAGCTGATCTACATTTACTGACATCTTGGAGAGAAATCAGGTTTACTACAGTACATCCTACCATCTAGTACTACATTTACTCTCTAACACTACATTTACCCTCTAATACTACATTTACCCTCTAATACTACATTTACCATCTAATACTACATTTACCCTCTAGTACTACATTTACCCTGTAATACTACATTTACCCTCTAACACTACATTTACCCTCTAGTACTACATTTATCCTCCAGTACTACATTTACCCTCTAGTACTACATTTATCCTCCAGTACTACATTTACCCTCTAACACAGATAGATTCGGTATCTGCAAACATTAAATAACTCAAGACTAAATTGGGTACAAAAACCTTGATTAGGAGTTCCTAATTAAAAGTATAATTTCCAGTTCTCCTTAAAGAGTCCTCCATGTTCCTAAAAATCCAACCATCCCGGTCTACAATGAATCTTGGGTTAAGTTTGGTTCAAAGGTTCCAACAAACAACAGCCTTTGACAGAAGATGTTTAGTTAAACCTAACAGAATGTTGTTTAACCGTCTAGGAAAGTGTTGATTTCATGTATTTGTGAAGGTGTTGATGTTGAAACAAGCCGGACAGCCAGAGAAACATGCAGTAAACTCCATGAAACCACCAAACACAAGGACAACATGACTCCACACAGAGAGGACATGCAGCAGCTATTCATCACGTCTGCCATGACCTTCTTCTGCTCAAAGTTCCACCTCGTCCTTCCAATGACTCCAGACTGCAGGTTTCTGTTGTCTTTTAACAACCGCTGATTAAGACAACAGAAACACAACAAACGTTCCCCCGAGTGGTTCTAAAAGCGCCGGTAAAGATCTCCGACAGATCAAACTGTTTAATGTCTGTCAGTGAAACGCTGATAGAGTCTGACGGTCGACGTGTCGATAAATCCTGTTTTCAGCGAGTCGACATCGACTCAGCAGAGAAACAACCTGACTGAAGACCTGTAGCTTCACTGAACGAACCTGTAGCTTCACTCAGATCTGTAGCTTCACTCAGAACTGTAGCTTCACTCAGAACTGATCTGTAGTCACAATAAAGTCAAGACTTATTAAAGTCCAACAAGCAGGAGGTAACAGAACTTTGATATGTCTTCACTTCTTCATGTCTTAATGTGTCTTTATGTCTTCATGTGTCTTCACGTCTTCATGTGTCTTTATGTTTTCATGTCTTCACGTCTTCATGTGTCTTTACGTCTTCATGTGTCTTTATGTCTTCATGTGTCTATGTCTTTGTGTCTTCATGTCTTTACGTCTTCATGTGTCTTGCTGGCTTTGTGTCTTCACGTCTTCATGTCCTAATGTGTCTTTATGTCTTCATGCTTTTACATCTTTACATTTTCATGTGTCTTTATGTCTTCGTGTCTTTGTCTTCATGTCTTAATGTGTCTTTATGTCTTCATGTCTTAATGTGTCTTTATGTCTTCATGTCTTAATGTGTCTTTATGTCTTCATGTTTTTGTCTTCATGTCTTTAAGTTCTATGCTTTTTGTTTTTCGTCTTTATGTCTTCATGTCTTTATGTCTTTATGTCTTCATGTCTGTTTTTACATCTTGATGTTTCCATGTTTTCACCTCTTTATTTCTTTATGTTTTTATGTCTTTACGTCTTTGTCTTCATGTCTTTAAGTCTTTATATCTCCCTGTTTTTATGTCTTTATTTCTTGGTATCTTTAAGTTTTTACATCTTTATGTCTTTATGTCTTCATGTTTTTGCATTTTGATGTCTTCATGTCTTTGTCTTTATGTGTTTGTGTTTTTATGTCTTTATGTCTTCATTTCTTCATGTACTTATGTTTTTGTCTTTATGTTTTTACATCTTTATGTCTTCATGTCTTTGTCTTTTTGCTTTTATGTCTTTATGTCTTCACGTCTTTATGTCTTCATGTCTTTAAGTCTTCATGTCTCCATGTTTTTATATCTTTATTTCTTGGTGTCTTTATGTTTTTAAATCTTTATGTCTTCATGTTTTTGCGTTTTGATGTCTTCATGTCTTTATGTTTTTGTGTCTTTATGTTTTTACATTTTTACGTCTTTATGTCTTCATGTGCAGATAGAAGCACCTAATTGCAGCGATTGAAGTCTAAAAATTCTTCAAAGAGAATATCTGAGCGCGACGATGACGACAGCGGAGCGTCAAATTCATCCTCCAGAGCTGCAACAAGCTGCAGCGACGAGAAAGCAGGTCAGCCGGCAGTAATCTGATTACTGCCGTCAGTAATCAGATTACCGAGGAGCGAAGGAGGTGAACAAGCAGCGAATTCTCAGTCACAGCTGCAGAACAGGTGGGATGAGCGCAGAATTCTGGGTAATGAAGTTCATTAAAATCAGTCAAACTCATGTTAACGAGACAAACTATGAACATGAAACAGCAAATATCTGTAAAATGACTCCAGTTTTAACTGTTCAAACACACACAACTGAAATGAAACGTCTTTAAAATGAAATTACTTCAACTTCAGTCAACAAACCTGCAGATTTTCATGAAATTCAGTTTCCTAGAAGCTACAGTGACACCTTAAAATGTCTCATTTAGTCCAACAAACTGTTTAATTTACCATCATATATGACCGTAATTCTCACATTCAGAGTTAATTTATGCATTTAAATCAGTAAAACTCACAAATTTAAGGACGCAAACTATAAAATATTGTCTTCTTTCAACTTAAAGATGCTGTTAAATGTAAAAGAGCTCCAGTTTGTTGTTAATTCGATGATTTGGAGCATTTTTCAGTTGAAGTTTGATAAATATGGAGCCTTAAATTATAAATAAATAAACAAACTCAGGTGTAACTGCTTAATATGCTTGATAATAAACCAGTAATAAAGAATATTCTCAACTTATCAACCTTCAAATTCAATAAATTCTGCTAAATAAAGACGCGGTACCGAGGATTTTAAATGATGCTTCAGGTATAGACAAAATCTTCCCAGTAATTCTTCTAAAAAAAAAGATTTTAAAAAATTAAATAAAGTAGATTCTTTTTGTCATGCAGCTGTGAATATTATGTTTTCAACCTTGTAAGACCCAAATAAAAAAACAACGAACAAAAACAGATTAAAATAAACCATAAAATCACATGTACATTACTTATATATAAATCCCAAATACAGAAAAAAATTTGCAAAAAGATAAAATTAAATAAAATTAAAAATATAAGCAGTCATTTATATATATATATATATATATATATATATATATATATATATATATATATATATGTATAGAGAGAGAGAGAGAAAATAGCAAAAAAATATAGCAAAAAAATATAAATATAAATACAAATAATAGAAAATAATATAAAAATAATCAAATTGCTGTTGTATTTTCCCCCAGGGTGGTTTTCAGGGTTAAATGCAGGAAATGAGCTGAAACCTGCAGAATCTGCGGTTCAGTCGTTCATCCTTGTTGCATATTTAAATATATTCATCGTTTATTAATATTCAGACTTCCAGACCTTCACTGTGACCTTCAGCTCAACGTCATTTATCTCATGGATCCACTTCAGACGCTTTTATTCTCCCCGAGGCTCATTTTTACTTCAAATATGGAGAAAAGGTCGAATCTTTAAACACAGACACCTCTAATTTTAATCTATTAATTTATCTAATTTTAGGCCTTAAATGAAAGATGAGGTGTAGAGAGAAACTTTTAGAACATTAAACTGAACATTGGCTTAAAAATACCAACAAATATAATTATTATTTATTAAAAAATGCAGTTTTATTGCTGTGGATATTATTTTGGCCTGTTTTCTAACTTTTTTTTTGTTACAATATTGTAAATGTAAATTAATACCTTTTATTCTGTGATTTTATTGGTTAATATCTGCAATTTTACAAAACATTAAAACTACTTTTTTTAGCTTTTTTATGTTTTTGTTTTTTTATCCTTAACACATTTAAATTTTAATGTGTTAGTTTATTATCCATAATTAGACAAAACAAAAAGAAAAATATAAAATAATGTATGATATAAATTTTTTTAAATCATTTTTCAATCTGAAACATAAATAAGTCGCATTTTAAAAAACAGCAAACATCTTTTTGGCTGATTTAAATACAGTAAAAAAAATGAAAAAAGAAAGAAAAAACAAATTACTATTTATAAAAATAGCAAAAACGGTGGACGGACAGGACATCCAATGTTTTGTGGTCCCATCCGTCCACCCCGACCTCATCCACCTCATTCTGACTGTTTATTACTGAAAAATGAGACATCAGCATTTGATAGATTCATTCTTCCTGAATAAATAAATAATCTGTCCTTTCACTTCTACGTGTTTCTGGTTTGCTTTTATGTTTAATTTAAAATGTAATTGGTTTAATTCATCCGAGCATCTCTGTAGTCAGACTTTAATGGAAACTCAGCAGCAGCGTTTCTGTCTTCTTTAATTGTTTTTTTTCTCTGTTTGTTGTTTCTGGAAAATGCTGCATGTTTGTTGAATCGGTGAAGTCGTTTGTTGTTCGCTGCTCATCAGAGACGTTAAGTCCTTTAATGAATCTGGAATGAGGACGAGGAAACTCTGAGGTCACAAACCGAACACGGAAAAAAAGACGTTTGTTCACGGCTGATTCACCAAAAGACATGAACTCACGGTCTCTATGGCAACGCTACCTCCAGCCCAATGCATGATGGGAACTGCAGTTATTAAACCAAACCAATCCCACCATCAGCTTTCAGTTGAGTCACATGAGTCTCTTCAGCTAAAAGTCAAAAAGACAATCAATCAGAGACACACAAATCACAATTTACGATTTTTTACCAGTTTTATATCTTGGAAATCTGATCATTTTTTTTTTTGGTTAAAAACATCCAACCATCACATTTGTGTTGTTTTGTCGTGTTTTATAGTATTTGGTGTCTTGCTTTTGTGATTTTATATCTAATTTAGATAGTTTTCTTTTGTCATTTTCTGTCGCATTTCTGTCAATTTGCCATTTTTGGTCATTTTTTTGTTATTTTCTGTCTCATTTTGTGTCATTTTGTGGTAATTTTGCCCATTATGCTGTTTTGTATCATGTTTTTGCCATTTTTTTGCCTCATTTTCTCTAATTTCTGTCGTTTTGTGTTTTATTTCATGCTCCAATCTGTCTCAAACTTTACATGTGTGATCAGAGTCCAGCCTTCATCAGATAAATAAGCCGAAATACATCTCAGTCACAGCGCCACCTGGTGGACATGCTTGGATTTGCTGACCAGCAAGGATGCGAAGACCCGACCAGCACTGCTTCATTGTTTTCTGAAGGTTTGTAGAGAAAATGAGTGAATAAATCAGGGATCAGGAGATACTTTTGTTGTGGGTTAATTAATAATCTAAGTTATTCTATTTTGCTGTCAGCTTGTAAACAAAGAGAGAATAAATGAAGCAGAAAGGTTTGTTTGAACACATATTAGGCTGAGATTATTAGTGAAACACCTGCAGTCAGAAGTCGCTGAATTCAACCTGAATCCTCTGAGAGTTCCACATCAAGAGACAAAATATTTGACCTGAATAGATAAAATCCAAAGAGCCAGAAGCACAACTAAAAATAAAGAGTTTTATTCTGGGATTTAAAGGAGAAAAAGACCTTCAGCAGAAACTCCACGACGAAGCTGCAGCTCAGAAACTCAACACATGAGAAGGTTTCTTCATCATCACCACCATCATCATCACCATCACCACCATCATCATCATCATCACCACCATCATCTTCATCATCATCACCACCACTATCATCATCATCATTGCCATCATCATCACCACCATCATCATCATCACCATCATCATCATCATCATCATCATCATCATCATCACCATCATCACCATCACCACCATCACCATCATCATCATCATCACCATCACCACATCATCATCACCATCATCATCATCACCACCATCATCATCATCACCATCACCATCATCATCATCATCATCACCACCATCATCATCATCACCATCACCATCACCATCATCATCATCACCACCATCACCATCATCACCATCATCATCATCACCACCATCATCACCATCACCACCATCATCATCACATCATCATCATCACCACCATCATCATCATCACCATCACCATCATCATCATCATCATCACCACCATCATCACCATCACCACCATCATCATCACATCATCATCATCACCACCATCATCATCATCACCATCACCATCATCATCATCATCATCACCACCATCATCATCATCACCACCATCATCATCATCACCACCATCATCATCACCATCATCATCACCACATCATCATCATCATCATCACCATCATCATCATCACCACCATCATCATCACCATCACCATCATCATCATCACCACCATCATCATCATCATCATCACCACCATCATCACCACCATCATCACCATCATCATCATCACCACCATCATCACCACCATCATCATCATCATCATCACCACCATCATCACCATCATCATCACCATCATCATCATCACCACCATCATCATCACCATCACCATCATCATCATCATCATCACCACCATCACCATCATCACCATCACCACCATCATCATCATCAGCACCACCATCATCATCATCATCATCATCATCATCATCATCATCACCACCACCATCATCATCATCATCATCATCACCACCACCATCATCATCATCATCATCATCACCACCACCATCATCATCATCATCATCACCACCATCATCACCATCATCATCATCATCACCACCATCATCACCATCAGGGAAAGCTGAGCAACTTCAATCAGACTCTTGCTTCATTTATCAACAAGGAAAACAGAAACCTCAGTTTTCAGGTTTATAACTTTTATTAAAAGTAAAGTTTCTTCGAGACGACAAAGTTTTACTCAAACTGGTAAAACTGAAAATTAAGCAGTGAGTTTTTGAGGAAAGATTCAAATATTTCTGAGATTATAAAATTTGGAATTTGAGAGAAAAACTCTGAAGAAGAAATAAAATGAAATGTTCCAGCTTTTCTTGTAAATTTACAAGAAAAAATTGACATTCTTTGGGATTCTAGTCATACATTTGTGAGAATAAACGCAGAAACTGGGGAAGAATTAACTCAGATATTGTCAGTGATAAATGACTGAATGAATAAATAAAGAGATAGATCAATGGATGAATGAATGAATGAATGAATTAATTAATTAATAACTAAACAGATACATAAATAGATAAATAAATGAATAAATAAAATGAAAATTTCAATTAAATAGATACATGAATGTATCAATAAATACAAAAACATAAAAAAGAAAAATTCAAATATATAGAGAAATAAAAGTTTAAATAATAAATAGATGAATGAATAAATATAAAAATGAATTTAAAAAATAAAAAATTCTAATAAATAAATACTTAAATAAAGAAATAAATTGATAGATACATAAATAAGTAAATGAATGAATGAATGAATGAATTAAATAAGTTGATAAATAAATACATTTTTAAATAAATACAGAAATAAAAGATCAAATAAATAAATAATTAGGTGAATGAATGAATGTATAAATAAATAAATGATTATGTGAACAAAGGAATAGTTATAAAAATAAATAAAAATAAAAATTCAAATAAACATAAGAATAAATAGCCCAAAAAAACTAAAAACCACAAACTGAATATAGCCGAGTCAAACATTTTACAACAAAAAGCAGCACTGAGTTAAAAAATAAAACCCTGCAGTGGATCAGTTCTGTACATGAATGTGAATAATTTATCACCTTAATGTCTTGATTTAAGGTTTTTTTTTTTCATCTTTCCTGCGTCCTGATTGGTGGACGGAGTCTTTCTACTTTAAATTCTGCTCTCTGGACTGAAACACTGACACATCTCTGACTCTGCAGCACCAAACATCACATCTCTTCATGTTTTTTTTCCTCCCTGATGAGCATTTTTCCCCGACGACTGCTGCGTTTGGCATTTCAGTTTCCATGGCGATAGGAGCCCGGCAACTCCAGACCTTCTGCCTTGATGAGCAGCGAGTAAATCTGGTGATTAGTTTGTGGAGGAAACGTTGACAGCTGCTCCGATTTTATTCTGCTGAAAATCAGTTCAGTCATCGTTTATCCAAGAAAACGCAGATTTTATACGAAAAAACAAAAACGGTCGCATCCTGACACCAAACTTTTTGATCATGGAGCAACTTTGAGTGGATTTTTTACAGCAGCATGTGTCCTTTTGTTAACCCTGGTGTCATCCTGGGGGTCAAATTGACCCGTTTTAAAGTTTAAAAATGTGGAAAAAATATATATATATATATATATATTTTTTTTTTTTCCACAGTGAAACTTCTGACGTCCACATTTTGAACATTTTTGGGAAATCTTTGAACATTTTTTGGTGGAAAAAAAGAAATGCTAAAAATCTCTTTCTTAAGAACATTCACAAAAAAATCAACCAAAATCCAGCGAATTTCGCTGGATAGAAGTTTTACTGATATATATGGAATCACTTCAGATATTTTTAGGATTTTTTTGGAAGATTTTTACTCATTTTTTGAAAATATTTACAAGAATTTTCTTGCCAAATTTGGAGGATTTTTTAAAAAATAAAACTTTGAAGAGAAACTTTAAAGGAATTATTGGAATTTTCTTCCTGAAGGTTTTGCAAATTTTCTGAAATTTGGGGAATTTTTTTGCTGAATTTTTGGATTTTTTCAGACAAGGAAACAATATTTTTTGGTGCCCGTAATTGAAGACA
Organism: Amphiprion ocellaris; assembly: GCF_022539595.1. NCBI lineage: Eukaryota > Metazoa > Chordata > Actinopteri > Pomacentridae > Amphiprion > Amphiprion ocellaris. The sequence continues at coordinate 35,428,206 of NC_072775.1, forward strand.
ACAGGAGGGTTAAATCCAAACAGGACGACAGCGTATTGGGATGTAAAAATAGAAAATTTCCAAGAAAACACCCGATAATCATCAGAGATTACAAAATTATAATTATGGAAGAAAAAAAATCCTCAAACATTTTCAGAGATCATAATGTAAAATTAGCAGTAAAAATCTGAATTCTACACCAACATTTTCTCCATCAAATGAGATGAATCCAGTGATCAGTGGGGCTGTTAATCTGTATTTTGTGCAGAAATTTTGTATCTGACCTGATCTTGAACATGTAAGAACCAAGAAAAATCAGCAGATTTAGTCGTTTTTCAAATATTTACAACCAGTTTTGTGTGTTTTCCTGACGAGCAGAGATGGAGGAGGTTGGGTTCAGTCCCATTCTTAAAAGTTTTCTCCTAAGTTTGTATTTAGTTTCAGCTCCTCTGAACCAAACAAAAAGTAAAAATCAATCTGAAAATGTCTTGGTGTCAAAATTCAACACCAGGATTGTCTCTGTTAAAAGAGATGAATCCAATAATCGACCAGACTGATAATCGGTATTTTAGTATTTGGAACAGAGCTGATCTGCTTCTTTTGGTTTTAAGCAACAAACCTCAGTTCCTGTTTGCTTCTTGAACATATAAGAACCAGAAAAAATGTACAAAATTACCAGTTTTTCAAACATTTGAAACAACTTTTGTGTGTTTTCCTAATGAGCAGCGATAGAGGAGGTTGGGGTTGATGGTTGGTTTGGTAAATTCAAGTTTTTTGACACAAAAGACAACATTTTGTCTCATTTCTTGCAAATACGTTTAAACCTATGAATTATACCTCCTCTAAACCAAATAAAAAGAAATAAAGAGTTGGTGCCATAAATCCTGCATTTTAGAGATTAACTGATGTTTTTTGTTTAGAATCAAGGAGGTCGATAAGAGATATTTGAATCGGATACATATTCCTGGTGAAAATCAGTCTCAAACATCTTGGTTGCAAAATTTAACAACAAAATTGTGTCTATTTGAGGATACAAATCCAGAATCAGTGAAATAACAATATCAATACTGGATCCAATAATCGATTAGGCTGATAATCCGTATTTTGTAGACCTGATCTAGACAACAACCCTAAGTTCCTGTTTGGTTCTTGAACATATAAGAAGCAGAAAAATTCAACAAAATAATAGTTTTTCAAACATTTAAAATCAGTTCTGTGTGTTTTCCTGACTAGCAGCGATGGAGGAGGTTGGGATTGATGATCGGGTCGGTAAACTCCTGAGTTTAAAAGTCTCCCTGAGTTGCTGTTTATTTTTACCTCCTCTGAACAAAAGATTGGCAAATAGAAATGAACTGTGGTCGTCATGAATCCTTCATTTTAGAGGTTGGTGGATATTTTTCAGGGCTGAGGAGGTTGGGGTTGATGGTTGGTAAGCTGACTTTCTTTAACAGCGAGAATCGTATTTGAATCCCATTTCTAACAAAGAGTTTCCTCTGAAACATTAGTTGATATTTAGATTCATTTCCTCTGGAACAAACTAAAATTTTGTTTAAGAAACTCAAGATTGGCACCACTAATCCTGCATTTTAGAGGTTGAAGGATATGTTTTTTTCCAAGCTGATACCAATAACCATTATTAGTAATCAAGGATTTATATTATCTACTGTCTATAAGGCGTCAATAACTCTCTATTTACAGTTAATAAATGCATTTTCGTTCACTTTAAAGATGCTTATTTACACGTACAGCTGAACACAAATTCTCCTTCTCTAACCTGTTGAACTTGTTTAATACATGTTTTATTTTGTGAGTCCTTGGAAAGTCCTAATAAAACTGATAAAAATGAACCTGATTTGTCACAAAAACAAAAAATCTTGGTGTGCATCTCCAACATAAACCTTCACAGAAATGTCTTTCAACATTTGTCCTTTGTATTTATTTATTTATTTGATAGGGACAGTGCACATTAGTGATCATCTATTTAGATGTGGAAACAATGCTAATTTACATCCACCTTTTTATCTAGGCAGGTAAAAAAAAGCATAACAGTGAAACACAGGACAATAGGTCACAATGAAATTCAATCGGGCACTGGTTAAAACTATGTTTAGAAAGCTGTTAATTAAAAAAAATACTGAAGATCAGATCTTTTAAGTGGCTGTTAGTGGCTGGTATTGATGTTAATGAAACCATCGTGGCTCTGAAGTAAATCAGGAACGCCATAGTGAGGTAGGAGATGATCTAAAATAGACGTAAGGTTTGCTGGCATGGACATATAAACTACTGAGTAGGTAAAACACACAGCAGACATTAAAACCGCTGCATAAAAGAAGTAAACACCAGGATTTAATGACATTGTTCTCCCAGATCGGAGCATAAAACAGGACTGTGCTCTTCTTTGTTGTTCAGGTCTTCAACGCGCCGCCAGCAAAGAACAAAGTTCAATAAATTCAAAGAACCTGCAGGAATGAAAATCTGCTCGTCCTACTTAAACGCAGATCCAGACGAGGACTGCATTTTAATTCTCTGAGTAAATGAGTTCACCGCGACGCGGGAGGTGAGCGGGAAGGTTTTAAATGGAGGATGAAAAGGTTTCAGTTCACAATCAAATAAATAAAAGAGACACAACCAGCCGACAAAATGTCCTGAAGCCAGATGATGAAAAGCTGCCAGCTCGCTTTATCCTGGGAAATAAGATAAAACACACAGCAAAGAGGCACGGGAAGGGATATAGATATAGATATATATAGATCTACACTACCAATCAAACAGTTGGACACACCTCCTCATTTGCTCCACATTTGACTCCAAATTTGTCCAAAATGACTTGAAACTTGCCTTGGCAATGACTCAAGCGATTGAAAGAAAATGTCGAAAATGACACTAAAAACAATCATTGGTAAAATGGAAGACAATCCAAAATGTTCAACCAAGGCTGGTTTAGTGTCTCCATAAAGTTCCTGTCACTGTATATCTATGGATGGATCCATATTTCTACTAAAATCCAGTCTTTGGTCCACATTTCTCCAACTGTTGAGGCTCTAACATCAGTAGAATCTGATGTGTTAAAGTTTAACCAGACAAGGTTCCAATTTTTAGATGTTTGGACTAAATGTTGATGTGGACTCACTGGTAGGAACCAGAACCTGGAGTTCATAGAGGTCTAGATGTTCATAGAGGTCTCGATGTTCATAGGGGTCTAGATGTTCATAGAGCTCTAGGTGTTCATAGAGGTCTAGATGTTCATAGAGGTCTAGATGTTCATAGGGGTCTAGATGTTCATAGAGCTCTAGGTGTTCATAGAGGTCTAGATGTTCATAGAGGTCTAGATGTTCAAAGAGGTCTAGATTTTGGTGTTCATAGAGGTCTAGATGTTCATAGAGGTCCAGATGTTGGTGTTCATAGAAGTCTAGATGATCATAGAGGTCTAGCTGTTCATAGAGGTCTAGATGTTCAAAGAGGTCTAGATTTTGGTGTTCATAGAGGTCTAGATGTTCATAGAGGTCTAGATGTTCATAGAGGTCTAGATGTTCATAGGGGTCTAGATGTTCATAGAGGTCTAGATGTTCATAGGGGTCTAGATGTTCATAGAGCTCTAGGTGTTCATAGAGGTCTAGATGTTCATAGAGGTCTAGATGTTCAAAGAGGTCTAGATTTTGGTGTTCATAGAGGTCTAGATGTTCATAGAGGTCCAGATGTTGGTGTTCATAGAAGTCTAGATGATCATAGAGGTCTAGCTGTTCATAGAGGTCTAGATGTTCAAAGAGGTCTAGATTTTGGTGTTCATAGAGGTCTAGATGTTCATAGAGGTCTAGATGTGCAAAGAGGTCTAGATTTTGGTCTTCATAGAGGTCTAGATGTTCACAAAGGTCTAGATGTTCATAGAAGTCTAGATGATCATAGAGGTCTAGCTGTTCATAGAGGTCTAGATGTTCATAGAGGTCTAGATGTTCATAGAGGTCTAGCTGTTCATAGAGGTCTAGATGTTCAAAGAGGTCTAGATTTTGGTGTTCATAGCGGTCTAGATGTTCATAGAAGTCTAGATGATCATAGAGGTCTAGCTGTTCATAGAGGTCTAGATGTTCATAGAGGTCTAGATGTTCATAGAGGTCTAGATGTTCATAGAGGTCTAGATGTTCATAGAGGTCCAGATGTTGGTGTTAGATGTGTTACAAACTGTTTCCATGTTGAAGTTTAACAACATATGAGGCTGATTTTTACTGAATCCTCTTAGGAACTTTCTGGGGTCACCATATCAGCCTCACATGAAAGTTCTGCATTTTTTTTCCATCTTAAAGGGTCACTAATTAAAAATTCTGGTTCACAGGATGAAGAATCCATCGTTCATTAAAGTAAAATCTCAAACTAAACTCCAGGAGCAACAGCTGAGCAGGAGGAGGAACAGACTTCTGGACTGAGGCTTCCTGCTGAGAGAAACAGCTGCAAGAAGAGGCGACTTTGATCAGCTTATCAGTTAAATCAGAGCTTTAAAAGACGTCCTCGGAGATGTTCTGACTTTGGAGAAGATGCACAAACACAAGCTAGGCGTTTAGTTTATCTTTCCTCACAGGAACGGAGCAGATTTTAAAGTTTGCAGTGAAACGCCTTCGGTTCATCTGCTTCTGAAAGTCTCTCCTTAGCTGCAAATAATTTTATTAGGGAGTCCAAGATGGTATGGAGCTTTAGAAACTGGACCGCACTGAAAAAAGTTCATGGAAATTTCGCTAAAACGTCTCCAATTTTACAAAAAAAAAAGTCAGTGATGGTGTTTAATTTAATGGAAGATGGACCTTTTTCAAGTAAATTCGGACTCAGCGCCCATTTAGCTCCCATATTTCTGCTTCTTGAGGCCAATATCACCTGGAATGAAAAAATATTTACACCCTAGAAACCATTTGTCTGAATTTTTTTCTCATAGACGAACAAACTTTAGCATCTTGGTTTAGCTAGGACGTCCACCTATTGATTAAACGAGTTCAAACTTATGAGAAATTTGAGGTCTTTTAATCTGATAGTTGCATAACTGATCTATAATGGACTATCTGCCATGTATGTAAGGTGTCAATAATCTATAGGTAATTTCTGTATTTTGCACAAAATTTTGGTTCGCTTCTGAATATGTTCTTTTAGGCATACAGAGTCAAACCCTAATGTTCCTTCTTCAACACGTTGCCATGTTTAAATACATGTGTGAAGTCAAATGTCTTCATTTCCCAATAAATCTGTTTTTAGATGAATAAAGTTTAGTTTCAAAGTAGAGTTTGGTTAGAGATAAATCTAGTCAGAAAACACATTTATTACAAAATTGAGAGGGTTTAATGTAAAAATGTAACTCTTGTTCCTTAATGAACTACATTTTAACATGAGTTTAATGTAACCGGAGACTTAAAAACTCCAAAACATTTAAAAAAATAAAACCTGTCAAGTCCATTTTTGTCCAAAATGTTCATGCTCATTTACAGTTTTTTCTATTCAGCGAACTCAACCAGAACTGGTCTGGACGTTTCTTTGAGTAGAAACATCCAAACAACAACCAACATTGGAGGCTAATAAACTATTTCTGAGGTTTTACGCCTTCAGGACAAACAGGATAAATCCTCTGAAGGTGACTCCTTCAGATTTCCGAGGACTCGTCCTTTAATCAGAGTCCACAGAGTCCAGCTGGTCTCACAGGGACTGGATCTAATGGTGCATTCAAGGACTCCGGGTTTACAACTGAACACCTGTAAGGGTTTAAAACTGGCTGCGTCTGTGAACGAGCCGCTGCTCAGATTTGGTTCAGAGTTTAATTATTTGGCACCTAAAACTAAGTTCTGTCGAAATATTCAAGCTGAATATTCAGCATGAGAAGCAATTTTTTTATGGTTTAATATCTTCAGAAATTTAACAGCCATGAAATCTGGTGAGGAAACAGAAAAATTTCCAGTAGATCAGAAGGATTGAATGGATCCAGCAGAGACTAAAAATTCTCCTAAATGACCCAGTTTTCAGTCATTTTGGACAATGTTGCGTAAGTGTGGACAATTTTTGAGTAATTTTTGAGTGATTTTGAACAATTCTGCATAATTATGGAAATTTTTTGAGTCATTTTGGACATTTTGACTGAGAGTAAATGCAGCATGGCTCACAAACAGTGAACAGAAGAGCAGGTTGTTGGAGATCCATCCAGCATGGAGGAACATCTTTCTACTGATGATGAGCAGAGTAGAGAGGAAAAGTCTGGAGACATGGAGATAGAAAATATCTACAGGATGAGGAGAGAAAACCATCGTAAAAAAGACAAAAAATGGAATAAACAAGATAGGAAACAACAGAAACGAGATATGAAATGACAGCTTCTGTAGGTAACTGTGAGCTTCCTGCACTAAACAGGTTGTTAAAAAACGGATGGAGGAGTTTTAATGCAGGTGAGCCAATAAACAACATTAATCAGAATAAAAATACAGAGAACCAACTCGTTATTTTTGATAAGCTGCAGCTGGACTGAACACACCAACATCTGTGGCTTCATGCTGACGGAGAAAAACAGAACAAATCACATATAAATGTTGTTTACAGAGCAAATTCTCATGAAAAAGCTACTTGTCAACAACAGAGAAAAGTGCGTTTTAACATCTGTCTGCTGGAATGTGTCATTTCTCCCAAAACTTTTTCACATTTCTGATTAAAACATGTTTCTGGAGTTTTGTCCAGGTGGCTGTGAGCTGAAAATCGACGGCGTTTCATAGTTTCTGTACCTGGTTTCGTCATTTTCTTGCTGAAAAAATCAAAGCTGGTTTCATCACCTGTTTAAAGGGAATAATTCAGGCCTATCAGATCAAATTATTCAATATCTGGAGCAGGTTTTTTATTTTCTGCAGCTTGAAGCTTCAGGGGAAGAATCTGACCAACTGAACAGCAGATGGAGGTCAGGTGGAAAAGTTTTAATTAATTTTAATAGCTTTAATGAATTAATCCAGCAGCATTTTCTATTTGTGAGATCAAGACATGAAGCTAAACTGTTGTTTTACAGATTTGTACAGGTTTACAGTTTTTCTCATTTGATCAGACACTAAATTCCATCCACTGCAAACAGCCACCAACTGACTGCACACATTTCTCAAAAACAGGACTCTGCTGTCCACATTTTGGACACTATTCATGGTTTGGACACAGTTTCCAAAACTCTTGCACTCTTTTTGCAAAAGACTGACCACATTTTTTACTCATTTGAACACACTTTTTCACTCATAGCACATATTTTTCAAAAAGTGAACACTCGGAAGCAGAACTGGGACACTGTTCCAACACTGCTGTCACAATTAAGACACAACAGGTCAAAGCTGAAAACACTTTTACCAATGAACTGCACACTATAAAACCTGCTGGGAAGCAGAATTAGCTGTTCAGAATGTAATCTGTTGTTGAGGTCAGCAGATGGTAAATATGGTGCATAAAGTAAATGGTTTCAGGTTTACTGTGGTTTACTTTACATGTATGTAAATGTTGTTTGTCACTTCAGTGACATGTTTATACTGGAACAATACAAGCAGTCAGAAATGTTCTGAGAATACTGTAAAAAATCTAATGTATAATTCTGGTTCACAAGTGCTGGTAAAATTACAGAAAGTCTACATGACTGACTTTTTCTCTGTTCCAGAGAGTTTTTCACTTGGATTCTGATGATACACATGAATACATCTATGTGGATGAGGCTGGTTTCAACCTTGGACAACAGGCTATAGTCAACGTCCAGGTCAGCGTGGGGCAACGGAACCCTCTGTGCTGCAATAAACAATCTGGGAGTAACTGACCGTCATGCAGTTCTGGACCCATAGAACATCCAGCATTTGTTGACTTTCCTAGATGGACTTAGAGGATCTACTGACATGGATGCAGCAGGACGTTTGGCAAGAAGACACAGTTTTTGTTGTTGTCTGGGACAATGTTAGTTTTCATAGAGGACTATTGATTCAGGAATGTTTCAATATGAACCTTCAAGTTATTGTGGTTTTTCTGCCTCCATATTGTCCCTTTCTGAATCCTATAGAAGAATTCTTCTCTACATGGAGGTAGAAGGTATATGAGCAGCAGCCATACATTCAGGAAAATCTCTATCAATCAGTGGTCTTGGCATGTGGTGATGTTTCTGTTGATGCATGTCAGGGATGGATCAGACACACTAGATCTTTCTGTCCAGAGAAAACACAGCTAGTGATGTTGATGAGGTCCTGAGGTCTGACCAGGCTGAAAGAATTGATGCAGACGTGGTGTAAATATCTACATACTGTACTGTGTACAATACAGTGCTGGATTTATTGTCTAGCATTATTTTATTTTATAATGTACAGTCAGGCACTGCAATGGCCTCTGATTTATTTATAGGATGCATTTGTGTTTAAGTTGTCATTTTTGAGGACTGTATCATTTTTTTATACTTCATGTGAAAACACAGTGAGAGAAGAGTGTTTTGTATTTAGCAGTGCAGTGTCCTAGTTTTGCTTCATGTGTCTTAATTTTGAAAACAAAGTTCAGATTTTGACAATAAAGTGCGCTTTTGACACAAGTGTGCAGTGCTTTGTGAATTGTGTTCAAATAAAAAAAAACAGTGTGCAGTGTGTTGGGAAATGTGTGCTATTTTTCAGGAACAGTGTCTTATCAATTGAGAAAAACTGTAATAAACAGACAACCCTGTTCAAAATTGCTCAAAGTCACACAGAACCTGACCAGAATCATTTACATTTTCAAAACATGAGAATAATAATCTGATGTGTTGATGTTTGACCAGACAAGGTTCCAGTTTTTAGATGTTTATAGACTAAATGTTGATGTGGACTCATTGGTAGGAACCAGAACCTGGAGTTCATAGAGGTCTAGATGTTGGTGACTCAAAATGTGTCCAAGATGACTTTAAATCTGTGCACAACAAATAAGAATTTGTCAAAAAATGGATTAAGTCTGTCTAAAAACGTAAAACTACATAATAAGCGTTATTGTCATTGCAAAGGTACAATGAAATTCTGTAAAACTGTCCAAAAAGACAATCGTAAATAATTATTGGTCCTTGAAAATGGGGGGAAAATGCAAAATGTTCCAACCAATGGTGTTTTATTGTCTCCATTAAGTCCCTGTAGGTGTATTTCTATGGATGGATCCATATTTCTACTAAAACACAGTCTTTGGTCGACATTTCACCAACTTCTGAGGCTCTAACATCAGTAGAATCTGATGTGTTACGTTTGACCAGACAAGGTTCCAGTTTTTAGATATTTAGACGTACCAAAATGCAGATATGAATCCATTTGGAGAATTCTTAGTAATTTTGAACAGGTTTCTAAACCATTTTAAGCTATTTTTGTGTAGTTTTGGACAAAATTTGAATCCTTTTGGATTTCTTTGGTCATTTTGTACAATTGTTGTGTAATTTGGACTGAGTTAAAGTTATTGGAGAAGCAAAATTTTGGAGATGCGTTTTCCAGTATTTTTAGGGCCTCAAAAATGTGTTCCTTTCGTCTGACCAAGAAAGTGCTTTATGTTGTTTTACGTCAACATAACCCTGATATCCCAGGTTTTAATGATATGTATTGACTTATGTCTTAACTACGACAATAAACTGCTTAAAAGTGCAATTTTTATTTACCCATCACTGCAAAAAGCGCTCTGAGACCTCGTGGAATGTGCGAAATGTTAGTAAAACTCCCCAGATTTTATCTGCATAAAGAAGGATCAATCTATCTGATCTGGTTTCAAATCTACCACCGATCAAAGATGAACATGCAGTTGTAGCCCCGCACTACGCTGGGCTCTGTAGGGTTAAAGAGACAAGTTGTTGGTAAAAATGCAGCTCATGGTTTGAAAACTTCGCCCTCAGTGCTTGTTCACTACAACGCCCTGCTTGGATCTGACACCGAACTGCTGCTTCCGATGAACAAAAATACAACTAATATCCTTAAAAGCGACCCCAGAACAGCTTCATTAAGAAGCTTCCAGACGTCTGAGTGTGTTTATTCTCCCAGAGCTTCATGTTTGAAAGTGAAGGAAGCGCTGAGTCATGCAGGACGCCATCGCTGCTCCCAGGTCAGATCTCAGACACCTGCGTAGGTTCGGACCTCCGGAGGATCCAGAACCAACCGAAATAGAAGCTCCGAGGGATTCTGGGACGTTTGTTTGAGCCTCCGGACAGATCAGGGATCGGAGCAGCTGTCAGTTACTGAAAGATGACCTCAAACCACTTTAAAGACTTTGAGGAAAACTTTCTTGGATTCTGCAGCGAAGCTGTCTGGTTGGCATCAATTTTAACAAACAGATCCATAGAAAAAAACAGCAAAAGACAGAACTGGACGACTGAAACGACCACAAAAGACCAGGAAGAAGACCTTCTAATAGTACATCTACCCTCTGATACTACATTTACCCTGTAATACTGCATCTACCCTCTAATACTACATTTACCCTCTAATACTACATTTACCCTCTAACACTACATTTACCCTCTAACACTACATTTATCCTCTAATACTACATTTATCCTGTAATACTACATTTACCCTGTAATACTACATTTATCCTCTAATACTACATTTATCCTGTAATACTACATTTACCCTGTAATACTACATTTACCCTCTAATACTACATTTACCCTCTAACACTACATTTACCCTCTAACACTACATTTATCCTGTAATACTACATTTATCCTGTAATACTACATTTACCCTGTAATACTACATTTATCCTCTAATACTACATTTATCCTGTAATACTACATTTACCCTGTAATACTACATTTACCCTCTAATACAACATTTACTCTTTAATACTACATTTATCCTGTAATACTACATTTACTCTCTAATACTACATTTATCCTCTAATACTACATTTACCTTCTAATACTACATTTACCACAAGATTCCTGACCACCTACAGAACATTAAGGATCAGACTCCAAGACTTTGGATTGACTTTAATACCTCTAATGTACTTGAAGTGTGTATTATCTCAGATCAGAAAATGCTATCAGATTGGGACTCTGTTTGCAGATACCGAATAATAACTGATTCGGGAGCAGAAAAACATCCTTTAAAATGTGTTTTTTTTTCAACGCAGATTCACTTATCTACACAATCAGCTCAATCGTTTCAAAGATTCACTTTTCCAAATGGAGTCTTCCACTGATGCCGTCTTGTGTTTTGTTCACATCACACAAACGCACACCCAATAAGAACACAACATAAAGATTGTTCATGTCTGTTTGGACTCTAAGGTCACGTCTGACAGAAAATCCAACATATTGAAGTTCAGTTGAGGACAAACAAACGACGGTGGTGACCTTAAAGTGATGCTACAGAAGGATCGCATCAAAAGGTCAAAAAACGCTCTATACTTCCAGTGAACCGGCATCAACCTGCTTCTCTGGGAGTTTCTTACTTTTCTCGCAGTTCTTCCACACCTTCATCATTGGATTCCCTCCTCTGGCCTTTATTCCAGCTCTCTGGCATCTTTTTTAAAATCCCTCCAGGTCTCCTCCCGTTGGCTCCGACTCCACAGCTCCTCGCCAACACTCCTGCCCTCCCGGAAACCTTTAGCTTCTCATTGTCCTCCAAAATCTGCCTACCTGGACTCTTTGTTTCTGAGCTCCTTTATTGCACCGACTTGTGTTTTTTTCCCACTAAACATTGATTTCCAACATTTGCTTCGACGGGTATCAAGATATCAGTGCTTCAGCGTGCGGAAAACAATGATCTTTAGAGCTTTTTGCTCTGAGCCAACATTTAAAATTAAACTTCAGCATTCAGAAGAAGAGATCCAACCTCGCTGCTGCCTTCAAACCTCCATCAAACTCCGGCCAGGAGCCGTTTCCAACTAAAAACAGAGTCCAGCTCAGCTTCATGCAGCTCTTCACTGACACTTTCTGTGCTGCTCGGCTCCTCTGATGTAATTAACCAAGGTCATTCACCGCCGACTAATTACTCAACTTGGCTCCAGCTGCAGTGCAGAGAAGAACTGGAGGCTTTTCTGGGGCAAAGATGACTTGAACTCCTGCCACCGACCTCTGGAGGAGGCTAGAGAGGGACGGCTTCAAGTCCACCGAGTTCAGAGCGACAACTGGAGTTCAAGAGGTTCTTTAAGGGTCAGGCAATGAAACGAGGCAACCAAAAGGAGAAAAAAAAAGAGTTTATGAAGCACAAAGAGGGAGAAAAAGCAAAGAAATATACGTTCAGGCCTCAGGTTAGTCTCCTTAAAACTAGCTGATCTATGCGTAGTCTGGTTTACATTGAAATGTTGCTCAAGTTTTGACAGAATGTCCAGATAATCTAGACTAAAAATGCAAATTAGCAGTTTCTACAGTTTTAAACAGGAAGAGGCTCCACCTGGTGGAACAACCAGGAACTACAGCTGATCTACATTTACTGACATCATGGAGAGAAAACTGGTTTATTACAGTATATCCTACCATCTAATACTACATTTACCCTCTGATACTACATTTACCCTCTAATACTACATTTACCCTCTAACACTACGTTTACCCTCTAATACTACATTTAGCCTCTAATACTACATTTACCCTCTAATACTATATTTAACCTCTAACACTACATTTACCCTCTCGTACTACATTTAACCTCTAATACTACATTTACCCTCTAATACTCTGATCTACGCTTAGCAAACAATATCCATCCATCCATTATCTATACACTGCTTAAAGCTTTTCGAAATTTGGGATTAGAAACAGCTGAAGAAATTAATAGAGACATTAAAATGAACATAAACTACAAGAAAATTCTGGAACTTATAGATATTTAGGTTCATAATTGTGCAAAAGTGATCGGTTGTGTATCGCTGAGAAATTATAAACATTATAGGTAATAATAATAATAAAGTCCCAAATCTACAATAGAACAGTGAATATATGCAGTCTAAGAATTAATATAAATATAATAATCCTTAAAATAAAGTAGAAATCAAGGTAAATAATGTCATTGCTTAAAAATGACTCAAAACTAGTCGATGGGGATTAAAATAAACTTATATTACCAGAAAATGATGGAAATCGTGGATATTTATATTTATTTTTTTGCAGAAGTGTCCATTAGTGTATGTCAGACAGCTGATTCCTGGTGATATCGATTAAAATGTCTCTGTTGTTGTCGGTTTACTTCATTTTGAGCTGAATATTTTGGGGTTTAGATTGTTTGTTGTTGTTTTCTGGCTCTGATGGACTATTTTAACAATAATTGTTAGAGCAGTTCTTCTCCTTTACCCTCCGTCTTTTAAACTCCCCACTGGCATCTGGACCAGTTGCACCGGTTACCAGGGGTAACCATGTGACTCGTTGCCACGGTAACCCCTCTGGATGTGCAGGCGGGGGGTCTGTTTTATTTATTTTTTTGCTCTCGCTCTGGTTCCTCGGCTTGTTGGGGGGATTTTTGGGGCTCAGTGGCAGTTTGTCAAGGCTCTGCAGTGTTTTTTTGTTTGTTTGTTTGTTTTTATTATTTATTTTTGAGCGACCGGAGCCCCATCACCGGAGCGACGGCAAGGCCTTCCTTCTTAAAACCCTCGGAGACGACACGAGGATGCTGACTCCTTCAACGGCCGGCTATATTTAGCGTGTCGGTGGGCGTGCTTGCTCAGATTAGTGCGACTGTGTGTGTGTTCCTTCGCTACAGCGCGATGACACAGCCATGTACAATAAAGAGTCCCAGTTGCTAGGCAACCCCATCCAAAAACACTCGCTCACCAAAATATGGCACGTATGCAGCAGCAGGTTCTCAGCTGGAGGAGTCAGCGCTGCAGAGGATCACTAGTGAGCTCTGGACAGCAGATTATTTTCACCTTTGTGATCAGATTTGATTTTTTTATGCCAGATTTTATAGCTTTAGCAGAAAAGAGCATCTGTCCTCAGAAAAAAAAAAACCTCCAAACAGGACAGAACAGCAACAGAAACAGTGAATTTACAGTTTAATCGATCAATAGATGGATTGATTCATTTCATTCTTTATTTATTTGGACGGGACAGTGAATATTAAAGAACTACATCTCATAAAGTTCACACAAGGTTGTAGTAAATAAACCACATTCAGCACAAGACTAAAGTCCATCCGTTGTCCCAAACATAAAATAAAAACATACAGAATTACAGATGGATAAAAACAACACAATAAAACAAAAACAATGATGAATGAATTCTGTCTGGGTTAAAGCGACCTAAATGCTGTTATTTTAGTGTTTTCTAGTCAGAGCCTGACATAAAGGGTTTATAATTAAAGGTCCTGATTTCCTCAATGTTCAGGGTTAGGGTTAGTTTGATAGTTATTCAGCCGTCTCTATAAACATCTGAGGATCTGTGAGGACTAAAAACAAACTGTACCATCAGAGAAAAGGCCAAACCTCCACTGACAGAAAGAGAGATGAGTAGAGGAGGAATATCCTGGAAGCTAATGATCAAACCCTCATCGCTGCTAACGGCTCAAATCCTGCAGCTCCTGAACCTCTACAGTCCTCCAACGCGAGCAGATCTCTAAATAAAGACGTGAACCTGTTTTTTATTAGGTAACAGAGTGAGCTGGGAAGCTTTCCAGCCTCCTGCGACAGCTCTAAACCGCACAATCAACATCCGGCATTGTCTTAACGGATGTTTTTCTTTGATATTTGAGAGGAAACAGCTCTTTTCTTATTGACAGTTTGCGGCATTTATCTCCCTGAACTGTTAGAATAAGAGTTTTGACCAATAAGACATCTCTAAATGTTTAATTTTTTTGGGAAAATAAACACCAAAAATGTGTTTAATTTGCTTTCTTTTCTCTGAAAATGAATCAAAATCATAAAAAAACTGTAAAATATCTGTCAGAAAAAATGTTTAAAAAAAAGGGTACATTAAGAAACTGCTCACCGCTTTTATGTACCTAAAAATATGGCTGTTTTGTATTGATTTAATGAAAATTAAATGTAAAAATACCAGCTGATAACAAATAACCAGTTTTAAAATATAAACATATAATAGAGGCTTACAGATGATCACGTAAAGAAATTAAAATTATATGGTAAGGAAGATAAGATCTCTTTAGTACAGAAATGGCTGGCATAAAATACCTGTAAAAACTTGAAAAATCAGTTGCAAAACATAAATTAATTGTTACAGGTTGGGTCATTTTGTTATTTTACAAAATACATGTTTTATGGTTAAAATATGAATTAATATTTTATTAAATGTTCACAATAGTTCTTCCAAAATTGCCGCTAACAAAATGCAAAAAACTTTTTACGGTGAAAGTTTAACAAATTCTCCACATGATGCTTTAAAGTTTTGTGCTTCATTATTCACCAGATAATCTGAAAAAAGTTGTGCAAAAGGTAAATATACATATATATATATATATATATATATATATATATATATATATATATATATATATATATATATATATATATATATATATATATATATATATATATATACATATATATATATTCAGATGTTAAAGTTTAATATCATCACGTTTAATGAGCCACTTGTTTTTTAATTATTAATCCATAAGCAGATGACACAACCTTTAATTTTTCAGTTTTCATTCGGTCAAATAATAGTCCATCTTTGCTCAGATACCAATAAATATTATTCACATTGGTTTTCTAAACCTGATAACAACAATTATCAGGAAAAAAGCTGCTAATTTGCATTTTTAGTCTACAAATTTAACTTAGTAAATATAGTATATACAGGAATAATTCATAAAAAATTCATAAATTTTCCCTCAAAACTGAAATTAACCGTGAAATTATACTTAATCTATAAACTGAGCTGAACTTTGAGCCTGTTTCAATGGTAAAAATGTGAGAATTTATCAGTCAAATAAGAGCTCTATTAAATTAGAACATTTACAGTCCAGTTTACAGCCTGGGGTTCAGCTGTTGGGATGCAGAAAGGCATTGTGGGAATAGACTTGGTTCTTGTGTAACGGCTAATAGCGGGAGGCGGGTTTGACTGACAAGCTGCACCCAACAGCACATTTTACAGGCCACTGTTATTGTAGAAGAGCTCTGAGAGGAGCTGAATCGGCTGAAACAGGTTCACGCTGCTGCATTTTACTGCTCAGATACGTTCCTTTGATTGATCCAAGGCAGCAAATGGGAATCTGGTTCATACAATCTGTAAAATATGGGCACTGAAAATACAAACAAGAGGAAAAAGGCATATGAATAGAAGGTTTCAACCAATAAATATACTGCTGACACAATTAAATAAAACCTGAAGTTAATTACAGGACCACATAATGGCTTTAAGTACTCATAATAAGGTCATGCAAACAGTATAAAAGTGCTACTAGGGCAGCAACAAGCAAATATTTTCATTATTTTTCAACTTAATTCATGGTTTTGTCTATAAAATGTCACAAAATGGTAGCAAAACAATCTCAATGAGTGTCTTCCAAGATGACAAATGTCTTGTTTTGTCCAAAGACATTCAGTTTACTGTCACAGAGGAGGAAAAAAACAGAAAATATTGACATTTAAGAAGCTGCAATCCCAGAATTAAGACTTTAGCTAACATTTATTTTGTATATAAAGTCACTAACTCATGGTTTTCTGACAACATCAAAGTTGTCTTATTTACATTTCAAGTTAAAAAACAATTCATTATTACAAAACAGGTCATTGAGCATCCTGCTTCAAGCTAACTAGCCTATCTTAGGCCTCTATTTCTATTATCCAAACATTTATGTTGTCTATAAGATCATTAAATTGTGGTTTTCTGACAACACCAAACCTATCTTATTTACACTTAAAGTTTAAAAACAACTCATTATTGCTAAACAAGTCATCTAGCATCCTGCTACAAGCTAATTAGCCTGGCTTACGCCTCTCTTTCAAGTATCCAAGCAGTGGAAGATTTTAGCTAATGCTTATTTTTCCTAAAAAGTCATTAAACTCTGGTTTTCTGACATCACCGAACCGGTCTTATTTACACTTTAAGTTCAAAAATGAAACAGTTCATTATTGCAAAACAGGCAGCTAACTTACAACTTACTTGTTGCTAGTTTACAAGCTAACAAGTTGCAGGTGGTTATTAAGCTAAATTTTGAACAACCTGCATATATTTCTGTAAACAGAGCTTAACATAATCTCTATATTCTCATTCAATTACATAAATGCAGATTTCCAAAACCAATGACTTTAATGACTTTTATTAATGAATTTTGATGCATTGGCATTTAGCATCCTGCTAACAGCTAACTAGTCTAGCCTAGATATGTTTCAGATTGCTTCAAGATGCTTAAAAGAACCCATATGGCCTGAACCCAAGACTTCAGTTGATGATTTTTTTTAATTAAATTGTGTTTTTTCTAACACCAAAGCCTTCTTATGGAACAAACAGTTAGCTTGGAGCTGACTTTGTTGCTAGCTTACAGGCTAACAAGTTGTGCTAAGTGTTGTTTTAAAGCTAAATATAGCAAAATTTGTCTGTATTTCTGTAATAAAAAAAGAAAGAAAAAAAAGTCTAAAGTAAAAGGTATTTGTGAAAGTAGATTTCCAGAACTGAATATTCCTTTAATCCAGTCTAAGAGCTTTAACAGGCCGGCAGGGTGTGGTCACGGAAAGCTTTTTACTGTCAGTCACAGAAGATGCAGCAAACTGCAGAGGAGGGAAATGGAAGAGGAAGTTGAGATGAAGAAGGTGAGGAGACGAGGAAAAGTCCACCGGAGAAATAAGGAGGAAAGACAAACAGAAGGGGGTGAGAGGCAGAAATGAAAGTGTGGAGAACAGAGAGGCTGAGATGAGTGACAGCTGGTGGCAGAAACCGAGCAGAGAACCGACCACAACACTGAGAGAACAGAGAAACTACCAACACAATCTAACATGGTTCCATTACAGAAGGAGGTTTCTGACCTGCTCAGGTTTTAATCTGACCTCCTCTATGTTCATATCTCCATAAATTCTTCCTTTTAACATAAGCCCTGCTTCTGCTTCTTCTGATCACTTCTAATTTGGTGTTTTTTGCATCGTGGTACCTCAGTGAAACTCAACGTCTGCTGGTGCACAAATGCTTTAAATCATTAAAACGACATTTTGCAAAATGAATCAAAACTTGTCTGTATGTCTTGGAAGCAGAGTAAAGAGAGAAAAATGTCACTGCAGATAGTAATATCTGTTTATGGCTGATTTGCCAAACTTGAAAAATGTCCAAAAAAACCCCCACAGTGCCGACAAAACGAGCTGAAAATTTGCCAAAATGATTAAAACCTGCAGATGTTTCACATCTAAGATCAACTGTGAGATGCTTGGTTCTTCATACCCTCAGTAAATGATAACGCAGTTAGAAAAACTACACAGCTAAAGTTACAGGAATAAGCTAAGTGCATAGCTGAAGTTAAAAGGAAGCTAACTACACAGCTAGTTATAGAAAGAAGCTAACTACATAAATAAAGCCATAGAAAGAAGCTAACTACGGAGCTAAAATGAGAAAGACTGCTAACAACACAGCTAAAATCCCAAAGACAGCTCACTACATCACTAAAGTTATAGAGATAGTTAATTACATGGCTAAAGTCATTGAAATAAACTAATTACACAGATAAAGTCATAAAAGGAAGCTAACTACACCAATGAAATCAGAAAGACAACTAACTACAGAGCTAGAGTGAAAGAAGGAAGCTAATCACAGTATTAAAATCATAGAAGAAAGCTAACTACACAACTCAAGTCAAAGAACGAAGCTAACTACACAGCTAAAGTAATAGGAATAAGCTCACTACTCATTAAAGTCAAACAAAGAAGCTAACTACACAGATAAAGTCATGACAAGAAGCTAGCTATACAACTAAAGTCATGAAACGAAGCTAACTACACAGATAAAGTCATAAAAGGAAGCTAACTACATTGCTAAAATCAGAAAGACAACTAACTACAGAGCTAAAGTCAAAGAAGCAACCTAACTATACAACTAAAATCATAAAAGAAAGCTAATTACACAACTAAAGTCAAAGAACAAAGTTAACTACACAGCTAAAATGATAGGAATGAGGTAACGTCAAGACAGAACCTTCCTGCATGGCTAATATCAAAGAAGAAAGATAACTACACAGCTACAGTCAGAAAGATAGTCAACTACACAGCTAAAGTTGCAGATAGCTAGCTGCGATAGCCATGGCCTCTGTTAGCTACAACCAAAGTAGAGTTTATTTAAATCTCCATTTGTGGAAGTAGTAAACAGATAAACAGGTATGTGTTCAAAAACTGCAATAAGGTAGGTGTCTATTTGGCCAAAAGATTTGTATTGCACATGTAAAAAACAAAAAAAAAACAAAAAAAAAAACCGTCTATAGCTGCAGGTAAGTGGGATAGATTGTTGAATGTTCATTTATCTGGTCTTTTTGTTTTCATTTCTACTTACTGAGGAGTGAGCATTGGAGGATTTGTGACAGAAGCTCTGACAAAGACAGTGAGAGCGACTGACAGACCAAAGCAGGAGTTGGATGGACTGGAAGAGGTGAGGCCTGTGATCAATTATTTACCATCCTGACATTCTCCAGCCGGCTCTGCACATGCTCAGTAGCGCCGCCACAAACACGCACGCACGCGCGCACACACACACACACACACACACACACACACACACACACCCCCTGTAGGTCTGTGAGGCCGAGAGGACGAACGCTGGAGCTTCTCCCAGCAGGAATCCCTCCTAGATAGTAGGGCTGCCACAAACGACGCGTCGACGAATCGCCTGAGCACGATACGTCATCAAAAGCGGAAGTGAGCGCGCAATGCAACAGAAATCACCGTCCGAGTGGAGCGCGGAACACGCATGGACATCCGCGCTGTATCGTAAACGCGGATGTCCACGCTGTATTGTGCGTATATAATATATGCATATACTATATATGCACGATACAGCGCGGATGTCCATGCGTGTTCCGCGCTCCACTCGGACGGTGATTTCCGTTGCATTGCGCGCTCACTTCCGCTTTTGATGACGTATCGTGCTCAGGCGATTAGTCGACGCGTCGTTTGTGGCAGCCCTACTAGATAGTCAGTCCTGTGTCCCATCAGCTTCAATTCTAAGATAAAATGTTGTTCACAATATTTCATCTGAAGTAAACCGACTTCCTGAATGAACCTGGACTCACAGGATGCAATTATCTTTCTTTTTCTTATTTGCTTTAGCTTCTCATTTTATTTTGTTGACACGATTAAATCCTATTTATGCTTGCGCTGACTGAATGCCAAGTAGATCCCTGTAAAAAGACACGATTTTCCTTTGTAATTGACTAGTAACCTAACCTGCATAAAGGTGTATCACAGATGTCGATGCAGGAGGTATGCTAAGCTACGTAACTCTTTAGTTTGGCTGTATTTGTTATGTTGCGTTAACAGATTTAGCCACTTCCGTATTAAATAATGTGTAAAAAACAAACTAAAGGACCAAAATGTCTCCAAATCAAAATGGGTATTTTCCATTAGAGAGGAAAATCAATAACTAAACTTCACTGTAGTTGTAGGAACATTGGCCATGGCTAGGTCAACTAGCTGTCTTCCTATGACTTAAGCTGTGCAGTTAGCACTTTCTGTTTCTTTAAATGTGTTGCTAGCTTCTTTCTGTGACCATAGCTCTGTAGTTAGTTAGCATTTTTTTTTCAGATTTTATCTGTGTAATTAGCTTGTTTCCATTAATTTAGCTGTGTAATTAGCTTCCTTTCGTGACTTTAGCTGTGTAGTTAGGTCCCTTCTATTATTTTAGCCATGTAGTTGACTAGCTTTCTGTAACTTTAGCTGTGCAGTTAATTTCTATGCCTTTAGCTGTGTAATTAGCTGCTATGACTTTAGCTGTGTAGTTTGCTTCTATGACATTAGCTGAGTAGTTAGCTTCTATGACTTTAGCTGTGCAGTTAGCTTCTATGACTTTAGCTGTGCAGTTAGCATCTATGACTTTAGCTGTGTAGTTAGCTTCTATGAGTTTAGCTGTGTAGTTAGCTTCTATGACTTTAGCTTTGCAGTTAGCTTCCTTGGGACTTTAGCTGTGTACTTAGCTTCTTTCTATGACTTTAGCATGTAGTTAACTACCTGTAGACAGCTTTAGCATTGTAGTTAGCTTCTTTCTGATTTTAGCTGTGTGATTACAGTAACTTCCTTTTGTGACATTAGCTGTGTAGTTAGTTTCTTTATATGAGTTTTAATGTGCAGTTTGTTCTTCTCAATGACTTTGTAGGTAACTGGCTTTCTGACTATAACTGTGTGGTTAGTTTGCCTTTACGATGTTAGCTGTGTAATGAGCTTCTTTATATGACTTTAGCAGTGTAATCAGTCATTTTTCTGACTTTAGCTTTGTAGTCGTCTCCTATGAATTTAGCTGTAGCTAGCCGTCTTTCTGATTTTATCTCTGTATTTAGCCATTTTTCTATTCATATAATCTGCACCAGGACCTTCAGTGTAGCATCATTTCAATGTGCCAGATACACATTTACTCAACATTAATGTAAATATATAAAAGTGTAACTGGGTACCAGCAGACACATAGATTTTAAAAGGACTCTGATCACTGGACGCACAACGACCTGACCAGAAGATCACGACGCTTTGGTCCTACAATTAATGATCGTCTCTGAGGTGAGATGATTTTAAACATTACCAACTTCACATTTATTTCCTTATCTGGGCAGAGAGGTCGAATCTCTCCGACAGAATCCAGCTGCATGAACCGTGTTTTTCTGAATCCTGTTACATGAAACCAGATGCCAGGTTCGGCATTCTCCAGAAATCTGATTACAGCTGAAAAGTCGGAAGTAATCAGATTACTACAGTGCACAGAGTAATTATATGAGCTCGGGGGTAGAAGACACCTTGGCGCTAATTAGGCAGAGGTCAGCAGCAGATAGAGGCTTTTCTGAAGGGTGTTTTCAGGTTTAGTCATTTCCCTGCACACCTTGGCCTTTACGTTGAATGTGAATGGATGTTTGTAACTTTTCTGCAGCTCATTTCTCTGACATTTAGTCCGATGGTGGATGAATATGTTAAAATAACAGTGGAGGTCTTTGTCTCTGGGGTGTGGTCGTCTCCTGGCTAAGTGCCATCTGTTCTGCAGATTCCATTATGCCAGTAAGTAAAGGACATGTGCACGTCCCAGAGCCCAAATATTTTCCAGATCTAATTATCCCTTAAAGGCTACGGAGCGGGAGGAGCTGCTCATCCATCATCGGCGAGACAGCAGCGAACATCAGGACACATCAGGAGGAGGAAGGAGGTGACGGAACAATGCTGATGGGGTTTATGTTGCTTCTATTTGTTTATCTTTTAACACAAAGGTAGCACATCTGTTTAGTTCATGACGTGAGAATGTCTTAAAATGTTGGATTCTGGCAAAATAGGCACAAAACAAGCAATACCACCCAGCACTCCAGAGCTAAAATGGATAGTAGTACTAAATTGTAGATATTTTTTACAGTCTTAAGGTTGTGTATATAAATTTGTTGAATAACACCTAATTTGACTTTATAACGAATCAGTTACTCAGCTGACAGATAATACACAATCTGAGTCTCTTTCATGTAAAAAGTGTGAACATACTCAAATATTTTTGATGTTTCTACTGAAATTAATTGGGGTTTTGATACGACACTAGTTTCTCATGAAAGTCATAGAAAGACAGCTATACAGGAATACACTAACTCCACAGCTAAAGTTAGAAGGAAGCTAACTATACAACTAAAGTCATAGAAATAATCTTGCTACACAGCTGAAGTCATAGAAAAAAGCCCACTACACTGCTAAAATCAGAAAGACAAGTAACTGCAGAGCTAAAGTCAAAAAAGGAAGCTAACTACACAACTAAAATCATTGAGGAAAGCTAACTAGACAACTAAAGTCATGAAATGAAACTAACTACACAGCTAAAATCAGAAAGCTCACTGCATTGCTAAAGTTAGAGAGTAATAGTTAGTTGCATGGCTAAAGTCATAGAAAGAAGTTAACTACACAGATAAAATCACAGAAGAAAGCTAATCACACAGCTAAAGTCATAGTAATAAGCTAACTACTCCTTAAAGTCAAAGACAGAAGCTTCCTGTGCAGCTAAAGAAGAAAGCTAACTACACAGCTAAAATCAGAAAGACAGTCAACTACTCAGCTAAAGTCACAGATAGATAGCTGAAATAGCCATGGTCTCTGTTAGCTACAACCAAAGCAGAGTTTAGATATTAATTTTCCCCTCTAATGAAACATATTCATTCTGATTTGATGAAAGTTTGGTCCTTTAGTTTGTTATTTCACATAATTTAATCGGGAAGCAGAAAAATCTGTTCATCAATGAAAAGAAAATCATCAATCAGATTTGTTGTTGTGCAAAATGACTTCCATCAGGACTGTTTTTAATTGGCTGCAGGGCTGGAAACTTGGCCTGTTACAAGATGCAGAGAGCAGAGGGGAGGAAACCAGCAGCATCACTTTTTAAACCACTGAATCTCACACAAAAATCTGGGATCTCATTCCAGCGAAGTGAATCCAACTGATGAGGCTCAGAAAGACATCATTGTCCTCTGAAACAGGAAGTGCCGCTGCCCTTTCCAAGCGTTTGGGATTGCAGTCAGCAGTCCCTCGGACGCCGTCGCCTCCCGCTGTGTCCTCTCCTGCCCTTCAAACGCCACACGTGGGTCGGCATCTTTGCCAGCAATTCGGCTTCAGGGTGTGTTAAATACCAGCGGATGTGCCCTCGCTGCTTCTGCTGATCCACTTATGATCCCCGTTTCCACGCGAACACGTCACCTCCTGCGACTCGGCTCGGGTTTTACCGAGCTCCTTAAAGTCGCTGCTCCGGGGAACGCAAAGACCACCGAGAGGCACGTCAAGAAAAGGTGATGAAGCAGGTTCAAATTTTAAAAAACCTCTGCGATTCCCTTCAAATTCAGGTTAATTCAACTTATATATATATATTCAGTGACAAACACAACACCTGTAATGTCCAATAAGAGACAGAATAAAGTAGTTCTACAAAGAAACTCAACTAAATTTCCACCGCAAATTCTAATGAGTCACATTACGAATGCTAATTAGCAGCGTTCGTCAGCACTTTCAGCTCCCTGGAAGCCTTAATATCTTCTTAATGAAAAGACTGTTTTTAAAATTGCTGTCGGGACACACATTAGAAGAGCAGAACGAGGAGTACCTGTGGAAACGCCGTTAGTCCTGATTTAAAAAGGGAAGTTTCACGCAGACTGATGGTAAAACTTAGAGGTTCTCATTTACAACAAACAGATTTTAGGTTCTATTTCTTTGTGTTTGACAAAATAGCTCAAGATCCACTGACTGGTTTTACTAGAAGCATAAAAGATCAAGAAAATCTGCTAATTAATGAATTCTAAAGACGTATTAAGACCAAGCAGCAACCTCCATGGCAAAATGTGCAACTTTACAGCAGAAATAAATGTATTCACAGCCTGGAAATGCTCATTTTTGGTTTAGTCGAGTCAGGCACTGAAAAAAATAGCTAAAGATCAATAAAATGCTTCAACTGCTAACACACACTTGAATTAAGTTCATGGAAATTAAGTTAGCAAGTGATGTTAATGCCACCGGTTCCAGTTACTTCCACTCAAATGATGATGATTGATTTATTCTTTTCAGATTAAATAATCACTTCCATATAGCTGGAGGTGGTTTTACACATAAAAAGTGCCACAAATAGCTGAGCTTATAAAAAAAAAAACCTCTTCTTTCACCTCGGCACAGCTGGACAATGACAGTGTGAAGAAGGTGTGAACGTTGGATCATCACTTTTGTTAAGCTGCAGATTGTCTCAGTCAAAGGATGTAGATTTGAGGTAACAGCCTGCCATCGGCTGCACATTTCACAAGACTGTCTCCTTTCCTTGTTAAAGTCACTTTCACTACAGTAACAACCAACAATGACCTCCTTGTTGTTCAATAATGCTTCAATAACTTGTCCAAAATGATCCAGAATTACAGAATTTTTTTTTCAGAAATGTTCTAAAACAAAGAAATTTGTTCTGAATGACATGAAAATAGTCTAAAATGACTGAAAAATGATCCAAAAATCAGTCAGAATTTCTCTCAAATGATTAAAAATGATTCAGAATGACTGAAAATTTACAGAATAACACTATAATTTTGTTAAAGATGCTTCAAAAATCATCCAAAATGACTCAAAATTTGTCTAAAATGAGTTGAAAATGATCCAAAATTGCTGAAAATTTGTCCAGAATTACACAGAAGTTGTCAGAAATTACTCAAAAACTGACCAAAATTACTTAAATCTGAGTTTTATATCATTTCTGTAATATTTTCTGGTCTATATTTTAGTGTCAGAGTGGTCTAACCCACAACCCAAATACAGTGTTACAGTGGAATGTTAGACCATTCTGGAAAACACTAAACTTTGAACACATTTTTCTGTAAAACTACAGAAAGTGGGTCAGACCACTCTGCTTCCAAACCGTTCAATTACAGTTAAATGTTTTTCTGCATCAGTCCCGGTTTTACTTTCCAGTTTTTACACAGAAAAAGCACAGAAGCTCCTCTCTGTTGACTCTCAACTCTCTCCAAAGCCTCGTGGAAAAACAACAAAAACCCCTCTGCAAACACAAAGAGCTCCCTTCCACCTCCTCGCTGCCAAAACACACAAATCCACCAAAAAGTGAGGAAGAAACGATCCCTCCGGCTGCAGCCAATCGGCCGAGGCTCAACCACCAGCGTTGAGGAAGCATTCCGGTGGAAGAGCTGCATCTCAACTCCGGCCTCAGAGGAATAGGAGCCCAAGCTCCATTATGGGCCCGAGAGAGGCGAGGATGGGGTGGAAAGGGCAGAACAAATGGTTCCTGGTGCAAAATAAAGCATGAATAAATGATGAGAGCGGAGTTCACACTGGAGCTAAGTGCTCTGTCAGCTGTAGGGAGGTTTCTGGAGCTCTGCAATCCGATGCTTCACTGTATGGTCCAAAAAAACTAAGAATCCTCCCAGGGAGCAGCTGAGGCCACTCAGAGAGGAAGTTATACGTTGATGGTTCCAGAGGAGAAGCCTGGACTTCCTGCAGACATTACGTTTTAATGTTTGAGTGTAACATGATGTCAGTTAGCGCATCAATGTAGGGGTTATCAGCCAGACTGGTCAGGATATAAAATCATTCTTGAAAACATGATGGGGAAAATCTCACTCCTATTACCTCATCAGATCATTACTGTCCCTCTGTCAGGACCTGTCAGGGCCACAGTAGGTCAAATGTAGCATCATTTATCAACATGCAGGGCAGATAAATGGACGTACTGAAAGCCATGAGCATCAGATGAAGACTAGGAATGCTAATAATTAGCCGGTAATTGAATAACAATGTTCCTGATTAAAAATACAGGAGGTCCTCGACCTACGGTGTTTCGTCGTTACGTTGGAACTGGTTACGTGGAACTACTTGGTGAGTGGAGCGGATGAATACGTCATCACACGGCGCTGTAAGACGGCTTTGTTTCCATTCTCTGGTTGTACTCCACCTTGGATTGTGCTACATTCCCTAACTTTTTGTCCTTCATTATGGCTCCCAGCGTAAGTCAGACTCTTCTGATGCTTGGAAGAAAAGTAAGTCGTCTCCATGGAAGTGAAATTAGACAGAATAAAACGCTCAAGTTGTAAAAACGGTGCAACATATTCTGTTATTTTGTAAAATGACTCATACATGCATGGAAGTCATTAGTATTCATGAGTTTTATGAAGAACTGATATATGTAACAACTTTGTTTACATTTTCAACAGAGTTCTGACTTTAAAAAATTAACTTACGTCAATCTGTAGGAACGGAACTCCGACGTAAGTTGAGACCCCCAGTATATTAACTGATGAAGCAGAAAACAAAGGAAATACATGTCAGGAAAGTTTTGTACATCAGTTGTGGTCTCTGGTTGTACTCCTTCCTGTTTACTGACATGGAAGATGCAGTTTATTTGCTGTGTTTAACGCTGTAGCGACCAGAGAAGGACGTCAGTCAGACTACAGGTACTTCCATGTTAGCAAGAAGAGAGTATTGTGGCGATATAGCTAAGCGGGCACTATGACAAAGATTTATGTGGTAGTTAATGACCTCCGGCCATAACTTGAGTATTTGGGATTAGTCTGGTAATCCAGTTTTTCAACATTTAACTGGGCATCACAATTAACATACATGGCCAACAGATACCGACAGATAATAGTAAAAGTAAAAATACCCACTGCACTTGATTGGTCTTAATGATTGATTGATTGATTGATTGATAGCATGACGACTTGTTTAAGACTAAAATAAGACACACAGCTAAATGTTCTCAGCTGGTGTCGTCAAGTGAAAAGTTTGCCTTTAACATGTTAATACTGTGAAACGATGCACTTTAACCCAAACCGAGATCTTTTTGTAGACTTAACCTAACAGCAAGTTAAAACAAGATTCTAGTCACAAGATAAAGATGGGACATGAACCTCCTTAGTCAATGTCCTGGGACTTACTCCACATGAAGGACACGTCTCCTTTAGGGCTGGGCGATAAATCGATTTTATCGATTAATTCGAGTTTGTACTTAATGTTGATGTGTTTTAATGAAAATTGATTTTCTCATCAACATCCACCACCAACGCCTTCCCGCTGGGCTCCCGTAGTTCAGAGTGCTCCCCCCTCCCCCCCACGCTTGATACACAAACAACATGGCGGCGAGCGGTGCAGATCTAAAGGTACGTGTCCACTAGATGCTATTTTCCCGCACGGCAACACACCACATCTGAAAATCACACAGACAGCGGTCACTAGCGGACCACAACATGGTCACATGACAGCACTGACCAACAGCAGGACGCTACGTGGTCACATGACCGAGCTTTCAGCTGGACAGTCCTGCAGACAAGTTAGATAAACACAGCGATTCAGCCCCAAATTTTCCCTTTTATTTCAAAAACGCGTCAGTGAAAAGTATTTCTGAAAGCATTTGAAGCGAGAAATAATCTGTGCAGCAGCTGAATCTGTCCTCGTTTTATGTCACCGACACCTAGTTTAGAAGTTTGAGGACAGTTTCACGATGCGTTGAATCTCCGCACCTGCATCCAATTTACATAAAGTAGAAGTCAGTCTACTTTATGCAAATGAGCTGCAGCCCTCTCCAGGTAAACACACCTGATCACAGCTGGAAACGCACAGCAACCAGACCAGCAGCCACATGCAGCGCATTTCCAGCTGCGATCAGGTGTGTTTACCTGGAGAGGGCTGCAGCTCATTTACATAAAGTAGACTGGACTCCAGCGTGCAGAGATTAGGTAGGGGGTAAAAAATATTGGATAAATCGTGAATCGGGATTTTTTGTGAAAAAATCGGAGATTTTTTTTTTAGGCCATATCGCCCAGCCCTAGTCTGCTTTAAAGGAAGCTGTTTGATGAAACTATCTCACCATCATTAAAACACCTTCAGGACAGCAACAGAAACCCAGAACCACACATGAAAACCTCCCAGAAGAAAAGTCTCTATTGAACGGCATCAGATGTGAAAAGCTCCAACGTCTCACCACGGCCCTGACACCGTGATGAATGAGGCAACGTTACGCTGCAGGGAAACCGTGGCACTAAAAAAATGAGTCCAACAGCAGAAACGGCGAACTTTACGACCACACTGATACAGAAAGTATGTTTAACGTTGATCAGGTCGATGGTGGAGGGTCACGAGTTGGAACCAGTCCAGCAAATAACAGCATCAGTGCCTCTCTAACGGTCAAAGACACAAAAGGAACAGAGGACAATACTGAGTTTTCATTATTTATTGACACGCTAACGGTGTAGCTGAGAGCTAACATCACCTGCTCTGTGAAAGTAAGAAATATAGTCACCGAATTCTGGAAAAAACCAGCCCAAACACCAAACCACACCTGAACTGTTGTCTTTACTAAAGAGCTCTGAATGTTAAATTATTTGATGCTGTGTAGAGGACAGTTACATCTGGATTTCTGCTGAAAACCTGAGAAAACACTGAATCAGGTTTCCTTCTTAGGTTTTTTTGTCTTTTTTCATCTGGCTTTTGCCGTTTATCTCATGTTTTTGTCATTCTGTGTTTCCTTTTTGTCTCGCTTGTGTTTTTTGTCTCGTTTTTGTCATTTTGTCTTTTTTTGTGTCACTTGTGTCATTGGTCCATTTTTCTGTCACTTTGTGTCTTGTTTTTGTAATATTTTATCTTGTTTCTGTTGTTTTTTGTCCTTTTTTTGTCTGACTTTTGCCGTTTGTCTCGTGTTTTTGTCGTTTTGTTTCTCGTTTTTCTTGTTTTGTTCCCTTTTTGTCTTGCTTGTGTTTTTGTCTTATTTTTGTCATTTTGAGTTTTATTTTATTCATTTTTTTGTCCCATTTGTGTTGCTGGTCCATTATTTTGTTGCTTTGTGCCTCTTTATGCAATATTTTGTCTTGTCTTTGATTTTTTGTCGTTTTATATCTGACTTGTCATTTTTTTCTCATTCTTGTTTTGTTTCTCGTTTTTGTGTTTCCTTTTGTCTCACTTGTGTTTTTTGTCTTATTTTTGTCCTTTTCGGTTTCACTTTATTCGTTGTTTTTTTGTCTTGTTTCTGTCATTCTTTCAAAGTTGGTGATCAGCTAAAGTCTAAACAGGCAGTATGTGTCTTTAAAAAGGTGTCGCTGCACTTAAATGTGAACAAATCTCTTGAATCTATTGGCAGCTGCTGCATTAGAAAACGAGACGTAAAGCTCTCCTGCTTCCCTCTTGGCACAAGAAACTATTTAACTCTGAAGTTTTTATTCATTTCCTCTCACTGGAGCCAAACTGACAGCAGACGTTCATTGAAAAACCATAAAAAAGTCTGCAGCGTCTCGAATGAAACACTCAGGCAGGTGGATTTTTACATAAAAACGTCTTAATGTTAGAAGTTAAAAACATTAAGCTTCCAATCAGCCTCATCTACCACAAACTCTGGAGAAGAAGAAGAAGAGGTGATGATTTTGGCCTGGAGGTCTGCAGAGGAAGCTTTTAAAGCCGGTCTGAATACCGTCTGGTGCAAACCGCAAACTCACTTTCCAAAATGGATCCCAAAGCAGCAAAAAACACAGCAACACAAAAACACCGACAGCAAACCGAACCAAACATCAGGGTTCAATCAAGAGCTGAGAGAAAGTGAGGATTAGTCAGAAATCTGTTCATACGGTCGCACTGTGGGGACTTTAATTCATGTTAACCACAAAAAACAAGCTCCTGTAGCGTAAATGATTCAGTTTCAGGGTGAAGATTTGGTCTAAGTGAACCAGAAATATCACAGAATCAACGACATAAGAGTCGAAGCTAAAGACTGATGGGAAACGATGGAAATCAAACAATAAAACTTACATCTATATATTAATTACAGTCATTTCTTGACAATTATCTCACGTTTTGTCAGGAGTTTCCAGCATGTGACAATAAATCTTAATAATATAAATACTCTAAAACAGACAGTCAGAAACCGACGACAACAAAACTTAAAACAATAAAAAAATGACCACAAAGAGACAAAAAATCTGAATGAGGCAACAAATCACACAACCACATCACAAAAACAACCACAAAGAGACAAAGAAACCAAGAGAAACACAACAAAGCAACCACAATGAACCAAAACAATACCAAAAATACACAAAAAACAATCATGAAGAGAAACAAACACAAATAGACAAAAATTACCACAAATAGACGAAAAATGACCACGAGAGACTAAAAACAACCAAAGAGACACAACAGAACAATCATCAAGAAACAACAATTGAAAGAACAACAAAAAACAACAAAAACACAGACTGAAAACAACCACAAAAAGATGGGAAAAATGACAACACTGACAAAAAACAACCATCAAGGGTGAAAAAAATGACCAAAAAGAGAAAAAAATGCAAATGCACAAAAAACTCCACAAGATGATTACAGAGAAACAAAAAGAACAAATAAAAAACATAAAGTTACAGAAAAACAACAAAAAAGGTGACACAAAGACAAGAAAGAATCCAAAGAGACAAATAAAATAAGGAAAAAGACTATAAATAGATGTGTCCAGCGCTCTTTGTCATGTAAACTCAGGTAGAACTCAGGTAGGGGAAAAATTTCACATAAATTATATTAAAAATATTTAAAACTTCTGTAAATGGAATTATGTCAAGACCTGCAGGAACCTGGTTCTGGTCAGATTCAGGTTGAGAGAAGTTGTACGTACACTCGTGCTACGTCCATCTACATGTAACACAACACTGCAAACACACACACACACACACACACACACACACACACACACACACACACACACACACACACACACACACACACACACACACACACACACACACACACACACACACACTTCCATCAGCAGATAATTAGTCCTCCAGTTACACCAACAAGGAAACAGCTGCAGCACTAATGAAGTGCAGATTCACTGGTAACACAAACAGTGTCAAACCCTGCTGCAGACGCACAAACACACACACAAACACACACAGGAACACACAGGTGAAATGAGCTGCCGTTTCATCAGGGCCATGCTAATGTGGTTAGCATGAGCTAGCTCCAGCTAATGGGTTCTGTGATGGAGGTGGAGCTGCAGAGTTACGACTAGAAGCAGCCGTGAGTCACGATCAGAGCCATGATCTAATCCAGAGCTCCGTACGGAGACATTAACGAGGTAATAAGCTGCATTTTTACGATGCTGCTCAGTTCTAAAGACACAAATCAACCAACAGGAAGTCAGACGTTAAAAACATTCCAGTGGTGACTTCATCAGCTGCTTCTTCCTTCAACATCTACCAAAGCTTCCTCCATCACCACCTCCACAGCTTCTTGCTGCTATGTGACTGGCAGCTGATTCACCAAATATGAAATAAACTTGTACTGAGCAACCTGACATGCACCAGTACACCTTCATTACTGAGGGTCAAACTGTATTCTTCCAAAACTTTGTGGGTCCAGATTTATTTCTGAGGTCAGACTCAACCCTCCTGGGTGTGGAGATACCAGATTTCTGCAGAGATGTTCTTCCATTTCTTTTGTTGTTCTGCTTTCTCTTTAACCCTCGTGTCGTCCTGCGGGTCAAGTTGACCCGTTTTAACGTTTGAAAATGTGGAAAAAATATTTTCAGCATTTTCAACATTTTTGGGAAATCTTTGAACATTTTTTGGTGGAAAAAAAGAAATGTTAAAAAAAAAAGTTTCTTTAAGAACATTCACAAAAAAATCAACCAAAATCCAGCGAATTTTGGTTGATTTTTATGTGAATTTTCTTAAAGAAAATATTAGAAGTTTTACTAATATATATGGAATCACTTTAGATATTTTTAGGATTTTTACTCATTTTTGGAAAATATTTACAATAAGTTTTTGCAAATTTTTTAAACATGTTTTAAGAAAACTTTTAAGGGAAACTTTTAAGGAATTATTGGAATTTTCTTACTGAAGGTTTTGCAAATTTTCAGAAATTTGGGGATTTTTTTGCTGAATTTTTGGATTTTTTTCAGACAAGGAAACAATATTTTTTGGTGCCAGTAAATGAAGACAACTGGAGGGTTAAAACATTGTGCTTCAGTCATGGATGGACACAGATTGGAAAGGTTTGGAGACATTCTGAACCATTTTATTGTAACTTCAGTAAATGTTTAACTGATCTAAGACAGGTTTGGAATCATCTGGACACATTTTTGAACAATTCTTGAGAGACTTTGGACCAAATTGAGTCTTTTCAGATCATTTCTGAGACATTTTTAACAAGTTGTTGTCATTCTGGTCAAGGTTCAAGTCACTCTGGAAAAGCTTTGAGGCATTTTGGACAGATGTTAGGAACTTTGTCTAGATGGAGATATTATTATTTTAGTGATTACAGTTTTCAGTATAATCTTCCTAAACTCTCTGTTTTTGACGGTTCATTGACGTTAATGCTCAGAAATACTGCCGTTATTTGTGTGGTATTGCAGACGGGTTGGTTTGTTTGTTTGTTTAGATTTGAGGCGTTCTCCTGTCAGTTTGCACCGATGACTCAACCACTATTCCTGGATTCTGACACTTCCTGTACGCTGACATGGAAAAATCCGAGGTGTCTGAATGTTCGTGCAGCAGCTGTTGAACAGAAGCGTGGTTTATCTCCGTGTCGAGGTTCTCTTTGGGCTGCAGATTTTGTGTTTCTTTCCAAACAGCGACTGAAGGAAGACGGCCGGAGCCTGGCAGCGTTTTCATCACGTATCCGGAGGCCGTCCTGACCCACTTTCCACTCGATTAGAGCAGCAGCAGCAGGTCCGTCTTCCCGCTGCACGCTCATCTATTAAAGATGCTGCGGGATATTTATTTATTTATTCAAACCTTCATTTATTCAGGAAATCCTGGTGGGATTCAAACGGCGCTTTATTCACTCAACTGAGTCGCAGCGAGAGTCATGAGTCTCTCCTAGGTTCATTACAGCCTTTAGTGGGTTTGTTTTTGGAGTGTTTTTGGAGTTTTGTTTGTCCTTTTGCACAGTTTAATATTGTTTTAACCACCTGGAGAGTTCAGCTCCAGAGCAGAGATGTCAAACATAAGGCCCGAGGGCCAAAACCGGCTCGCCAGAGGCTCCATCCCGGCCCAGGGGACGACTTTGCAGAATGAATCTTTACTGTGAAAATATTTAAAGACGTTGAACGCTGTGTGATAAAACGTCAGTCAGCAGCTTCAGTTTGGTGAAACCCTTTATTCATGCACTGCCACAACTTCAACGTATTTTTATTTTTAAATTGGAAGTTGCCTTTTTTCTGCAGGAACATCTACATTTCCTGCATTTTATTGTTTTATTAGCTCAGTTTTGGTGTGAAAATACCAGAAGTGGAAGCATTAATATCCAGTTTTTTTTCCATCAAAAAAGTTTCAAAATGACTTAAAATGTGTCCAAAATGTATAAAAAATATGCTCAAAGTGACTCAAAATTTGCTCAAAAGACGTAGAACTTGGCCAAAATTACTCAAAACTCGCCTAAAAATCACTTTTAAAAAAAAGTCCTGCTGTAACTCCTGGTTTTTTTGGGGGGTTTTTTTGCTGTGTTGTCAATCACAGAGAGTTTTCTTCCTGAAGGGGGCGGGGCCAGCAGCAGCTCAGTTGTATTTAAAGTTAAAGACACTAAAACAACCTGTTTAGAACTAAACTGAAATGCAGTAATGTAGAAATGAAACACTTTCCTGGCATTTTGAGCTAAGAATTGTGGGAAAACGTGAGATTTTTTATTATTTTCCTGAAAAGACGACATCAGACCTTGAAGTAAAGAGTTCTTCCTCCGTCTCGGTAAACAAACATCTGATAACGACGTGAGTGAAACTGTTTTCCAGCGGCGAGGATAAACAGCCACAGGATGAACCGCTGCGTGGGATCGGGCTATTTTTACCGTTACAGGAAGTAGACGGGGCCGGCTGGCTGTGAAAATTACTGACGAGGCAGATTCAACGGGACTGAAATTACAGACGGTAATGATTTATCTCCCCCGCCTCACCCCTCCAACCCACCCAGGTCTGGAGGAAAGGGGTGAGGCTGAAGATGTACAATAAAGAGACACTAAATCACCGGAATAGTCTGCAAAACAACCACAAAAAATGTGCAAAATGACTAAAAAGAGACACAGAACAATCATAGGGGCGTAGAAAACGACCACAAAGAGGCAAAGTAGCCGCGAATAGATGGAAAATGGCTGCAAAAATACATAATCTGACTAAAAACAAGAACAAATATTTTACAAATAGCCCCAAAAATGAACAAGTCTAACACAAAAGGGACACAAAAAGACTGAAAAGAGGCACCAAATGTCTAACAGACACGGTAAATGATTGAACACAGGAGTTAATGAGCTGTAAAATGACCAAAGACAAAAGTCAAATGACTGTAAAAAAATCCAAAATGACTAAAAAGAGACACGAATAGGTCTTTATGATCAAAACAACTTGTCATGGCCTAGAAATTATTTTAAATTTATAGTTTTATTAATTTACAATTTGCAGTTAATGTCTTCTCTGGAATTTTTCCACTTTGAGGGCCGGATTGGACCCTCTGGAGGACCGCTTTTGGCCCACGGGCCGCATGTTGGACACCCCTGGTCTAGACGCTGCAAAGATCCAGAACCTGGACTCAAACCAACAGAAAATTGATACAAAATGACTGCAAAACTGTGTAAAACGGCTAAAAATAGGCACAAAAAGGCCAGAAAAAGATTCAAAACAATCTCAAAACGTCAAAAAAGATGCTCAAAGTGACGACAAAGGAACACAAAATGACTGAACACAGACATAAAATGACCAGAACAAGCTACAAAATGACCAGAATAAGCTACAAAATGACCAGAATAAGCTACAAAATGGCCAGAATAAGCTACAAAATGGCCAGAATAAGCTACAAAATGGCCAGAATAAGCTACAAAATGACCAGAATAAGCTACAAAATGACCAGAATAAGCTACAAAATGACCAGAATAAGCTACAAAATGACCAGAACAAGCTACAAAATGACCAGAACAAGCTACAAAATGGCCAGAACAAGCTACAAAATGGCCAGAATAAGCTACAAAATGGCCAGAATAAGCTACAAAATGACCAGAATAAGCTACAAAATGACCAGAATAAGCTACAAAATGACCAGAATAAGCTACAAAATGACCAGAATAAGCTACAAAATGACCAGAATAAGCTACAAAATGACCAGAATAAGCTACAAAATGACCATAACAAGCTACAAAATGACCAGAATAAGCTACAAAATGACCAGAATAAGCTACAAAATGACCAGAATAAGCTACAAAATGACCAGAATAAGCTACAAAATGACCAGAATAAGCTACAAAATGACCAGAACAAGCTACAAAATGACCAGAATAAGCTACAAAATGACCAGAATAAGCTACAAAATGACCAGAATAAGCTACAAAATGACCAGAATAAGCTACAAAATGACCAGAATAAGCTACAAAATGACCATAACAAGCTACAAAATGACCAGAATAAGCTACAAAATGACCAGAATAAGCTACAAAATGACCAGAATAAGCTACAAAATGACCAGAATAAGCTACAAAATGGCCAGAATAAGCTACAAAATGACCAGAATAAGCTACAAAATGACCAGAATAAGCTACAAAATGACCAGAATAAGCTACAAAATGACCAGAATAAGCTACAAAATGACCATAACAAGCTACAAAATGACCATAACAAGCTACAAAATGACCAGAATAAGCTACAAAATGGCCAGAATAAGCTACAAAATGACCAGAATAAGCTACAAAATGACCAGAATAAACTACAAAATGACCAGAATAAGCTACAAAATGACCATAACAAGCTACAAAATGACCAGAATAAGCTACAAAATGACCAGAACAAGCTACAAAATGACCAGAATAAGCTTCATGTTGAGCCTCTAGATGCTGCAAAGATCCAGAAGTTGGAGCGACAGGAAACCGAAGCAGCAGAAAGGCATTGTGGGACATGAGAGGGGTTTCCCTTTACAAAGACCAGATCTGCTTTCTGTAAGTTCATCCTCCTCAGGGTGCGACTGCTCCACCTGCAGCCATCGATCGCCGTCTGTGTGCACGAGAGTGTGCACGAGAGTGTGCACGAGAGTGTGCACGAGAGTGTGCACGAGAGTGTGCACGAGAGTGAGCGTGCAGCTATCAGGTTTAGCAGCAGCAGCGCTAAAAGTCAGAGATCAGAGCTGTTCAGGTCTCAGATGGGTAGAATGATGACAAAAACACAAAACAGACACAAAATGACTGAAAACTGATGCAAAATGATTGTAAATGTGTGAAATGGTCAGAAAATCACTAGAATTAGCTGTAAAATGACAAAAAGGTTTTAAAAACTGTAAAAAATGTCATTTTACTCATAAATAAGGAAAAAAGAAGCACAAAACATCTAAATGACTAAAAACAGGTGTTTAGTTGCGACAAAATGGCAACAGGAGACACAAAAGGACCAGAAATAGATGCAAAGTGAAGGAAGACACGTATAACGATGCCAAAAAAAAAAGACACACAACATTACACAAAAAGATGCAAAATACTAGAATTACCTGCAAAATGACAACAAAAAGGTTTTAGAAATTGTAAAACACATAATTTTATCCAAATAAAAAGTGAAGGAAGACACGTAGAATGATGCCAACAAAACACACAAAACAGACACACAAAAAGATGCAAAATGGTCACATAATACGAGAATTAGGTGCAAAATAACGACAGAAAGGTTTTAGAAATTGTAAAACACATAATTTTACTAAAACAAATCAGGAAAAAGAAGCACAAAACATCAACGTTACTAAAACACCTGAAAACAGGCGTTTAATGACTACAAAAAGACAGAAAATTAAAGTAATGAGCTGCAAAATGACCAGAAAAAGATGCAAAGTGAAGAAAAACACGTAGAATGACGCCAAAAACACACAAAACGACTGAAAAGGTGCAAAATGGTCAGAAAATCAATAGAATTAGCTGTAAAATGACGACAAACAGGTTTTTAAAACTGTAAAACGTCATTTTACTCAAAGAAATAAAGAAAAAAGAAACACAAAACAGTGAAATGATTGAAAACAGGTGTTTAGTTGCAACAACATGGCGACAGGAGACACAAAAGGACCAGAAAACAGACGCACAAAAGGACCAGAAAACAGACGCACAAAATGACACAAAACTGTGCAAAATGGTCACAAAATACTAGAATTAGCTGCAGAATGACGACAGAAAGACTTTAAAACTGTAAAACACGGAATTTCACTCAAACAAAACAGGAAAAAAGAAGCAAGAAACATCCACAAAACACATAAAAGGACTAAAAAGACGTAAAAATGACGACAACTGAAAGATGTAAAGTCTGAAACAGCTCGATGTTTTTCTGGATGTTTCCATAAAACGAGCAGATCTACGTCTGTTGATTCCAAACAATCAGTGAGTCTGTGGGAGGAGATGTGCAGCTGGAATCAGGCCAGACGAGAAGGAAAAACATCTCCGGTTAATCAGCCGACGCCTCACAACTCAGGAAAACTGCGAGCGACGCTTCGTCACTCATTATTGTTTCCCAGCAGCCGTAATTCTCCGTTAGCCACCTGCTAGCTACAGCTGTGGAGGATTATAAACATGAAATATCTGATCATCAGCGCTGCACCGAGTCCGTGAATCAATAAAACTCATCTGCTCGCACCGACGCTGACACTTTTAGACCTTCTAATCCTCCCAGAGGGAAAAATGGACTGAAAAATAGTCATTTCAACAACAACAACTCTGAAAAAACATCCACACATTTAGAAAACGTGTCCAGGGAGGAGGAAAGCTGCTGTACACAGAAAGAAAATCAGCACAAACAGAAGAAAAATGACAGAATATGACATAAGACATAAAATGATTGAAAAGAGGTGTCGAGGGACTAAAAAAAAGATGTAAAATGATGAAAAAAGGCAAAAAAAATGACTAAAAGGAGACAGAATAACCAAAATAAGTTCCAAGACAACCACAAAAAGACATGAAATGACTGGAAAAATATTTGAAATGGCTGAAGAGGCATAAAAAGAGTCTGAAAAAAAGACGCAAAATGACCACAAATAGAAGAAAATGACAAAATATGTTTGAAACAATCACAGAGACACAAAGTCACCAACTTAAGCTACAAAATGACCACAAAGAGATGTCAACTAACTAAAAAAAGGAAGAAAATGACTAAAAGGAGACAGAAAATAGCCAAAATAAGATCCAAGACGATCACAAAAAGACATGAGGTGACTGAAAAAGAACTGAAATGGCTGAAGAGACATAAAAAAAAGTCTGAAAAATGACAGAATATGTTCAAAACAATCACAAAGATACACAAAATCAACAGAATAAGCTGCAAAATGACATCAAGAAGATGTCAAATGATTTAGAAAGGACATAAAATGAATGAAAAGAAGCAAAAATGACCCAAAAAGACTGAAAGTAGACATAAAGAGGCCACAAATGATATAAAATGACAGAAAATGACTGCTGAAACACAAAATTGCACATTTAAGCTGCAGGTGACTTAAAGAAGACATAAAATGACTGAAAAAACACCGAAACTGACTGAAAAGACATAAAAAGACTCTGAAACATGGAGCAAAATTACCACAAAGAGACAAAGTTGACACAAAACAACCAAATGAAGACACTCAAAACAGCCATCAAACAGACACAGAACAGCTAAATGCAGAGAAATTATTGAGAAATGCTGTAAAGTGACCACAAAGAGACATAAAATGACTCAAAAGAAAAGTATAATGACTAAAAAATAATCACATAATGATAACAAAACATCCAAAATAATCACAAAGACACAAAATCATCAACTTAAGCTGCAAAATGACCACAAAGAGGTGTCAAGTGACTAAAAAAAGATGTAAAATGATGAAAAAAAGGCAGAAAATGACTAAAAGGAGACAGAAAAAAACAAAAATAAGTTCCAAGATGATGTGAAATAGCTGAAGAGACATAGAGTCTGAAAAAAAGATGCAAGATGACCACAAAGAAAAGAAAAAAGACAGAAAGTGTTCAAAACAATCACAAAGAGACACAAAATCAACAGAATAAGCTGTAAAATAACCTCAAGAAGACATCAAACGACTTAAAAAAACGACGTAAAATGACCGAAAAGAAGCAAAAATGACCCAAAACGACTGAAAGGAGACGTAAAGAGGCCACAAAAAGATATGAAATGACAAACATGACTGCAAAAGGAGTGAAAAAATCTGCAAAACTATCAAAAAAGACACAAAATCACCAATTTAAGCTGCAAAAAATAAAACCAGTAACTTGTCAAGTGACTTAAAAAAGACAAACGACTGAAAACGTCTAAACGATTAAAACTATAAATCACCTTTTACATTTACTACATTTTCCTTTTTTGTTCTTTTTGCTGAGATTTCTGTTAATTTGAAGTGGAAGAAGTCTTTTTTTCACCAAACATCAGCTCCTGCAGTCACATTATTCAGTACTAACGGTTGATTTCTGCAGTAAAAACCAGGATGAGAACATAAAGTCGACCCTGTTTTCAGATGAGCCAAAAATTGTTGAAAATTCTTCTTTCTCTGATGTTTTTGGTCACATTTAATCAATCATTCAATCACGTTTTGGGTAAAAATACCAAAAATTCTCCAAATCCAGCTTCTAAAAATGCAACTTTTCACTGTTTTCATTGAAAATTTTCAAAACAAGCACATGTGAATGAATTTTTTATCATTTAATCAGAATTAATCTGTTAATAAAGAAACCAATCTGCGGAATAATCAGTGCAAACGATCCAACAAGTGCCTTTTTTGAGCCTCGATGTGATGAAAGTTCTGGTTAATGCGATGCTCGGCTG
Source organism: Amphiprion ocellaris (assembly GCF_022539595.1). Taxonomy (NCBI): domain Eukaryota; kingdom Metazoa; phylum Chordata; class Actinopteri; family Pomacentridae; genus Amphiprion; species Amphiprion ocellaris. The sequence goes on from NC_072775.1 coordinate 35,468,497, forward strand.
CAGAACGAGTCCCACCGGTCCGACGTTAGCGGGAGATAAATGTCATTACGCTAAATGACCACAACCACAGAGTCCATTAGCAAACAGCCGCTTCAGAAAGGAGGCCCAATTAAGTACTGAGGGGGAATATCCCGTTTTATCAGCTGACAGTAAACACACCACAGACGCAGTTTTTACTGAAAACAGTGACTGGAAACAACAGAAAATAAAGACTGAAAATGACAGAAAATAAAGACTAAAAACATCTAGAAACAAAGCAAAGTGCAGCTGAAATCAGCTGAAAGCAAGGACTGAAAACGGTGAATAAAAACAAAAGGGAACAGTGACTGAAAAACATTTGCACTGATCCATTTAAACCAAGTAGCTCTGGTGTCTGAACGCAACCAAGTCATTTTTACAGTGTAAACAAAAGCAAACAGTGGCAGCAGAAAATGAAAGTAAACAGTAAAAAACACCACAACGCAATGTTCAAATGTTTTTACATTTCTGCACAAAAAGAAAACTGAATTATGACGGTTAATATGACAGATAAACAGCTGTTTTGCATCTTTTTAGCTCATCATTTTAAAAACAAAGCAAACAAAGACTGTAAACAACAACTGAAAAAGAACCAACAGAGACCGCAAACAAAGCAGACCAAAACAGAAAACACATGAAAACAAAGACTGAAAACAACTAAAAACACAGCAAAGTGCAGCTGAAATCAGCTGAAAGCGAGGACTGAAAACAACAGAATATAAAGACTGAAAACAACAGAATATAAAGACTGAAAACAACAGAATATAAAGACTGAAAACAACAGAATATAAAGACTGAAAACAACAGAATATAAAGACTGAAAACAACAGAATATAAAGACTGAAAACAACAGAATATGAAGACTGAAAACAACAGAATATAAAGACTGAAAACAACAGAATATAAAGACTGAAAACAACAGAATATAAAGACTGAAAACAACAGAATATAAAGACTGAAAACAACAGAATATGAAGACTGAAAACAACAGAATATAAAGACTGAAAACAACAGAATATAAAGACTGAAAACAACAGAATATAAAGACTGAAAACAACAGAATATAAAGACTGAAAACAACAGAATATAAAGACTGAAAACAACAGAATATAAAGACTGAAAACAACAGAATATAAAGACTGAAAACAACAGAATATAAAGACTGAAAACAACAGAATATAAAGACTGAAATCAACAGAAAATAAAGACTGAAAACAACAGAATATAAAGACTGAAAAACAGCCAACAGTGGCAGAAAACAAAAGCAAACAGCACTCAAAAATGACTGAAATAAAGATAATAATGATAAATCACAGAGAAATAGCATTATTTTACAGACATTTGCTGCTATTTATACCATTGTAACAGGATTCTACATTTTAAACGTATTTTTGACCGTTTGTTGGCAGATTTTTATTGTTTTTTATTGGAATATTTCTTTCCTACAGGCTGATCTCTGTGCAGCAGTGCATTGTGGGAGTTGCTGTCAGCTTGTCGCTTTGCCAGGACGAGGTTAAAGATCAGAACCGATCTGCCACCGAATCTGCTGACGTTCGACGTCTCCGGTTTCCCTCCGGTCCGACCCGACTCCCAGCCTCCACCCGGGATCACGTTTCACCCCGTCGTCATGGAAACCAGAGTCCGACGAATCAGACTCCCTCACAGCATCGTAACCGTGGAAACCACATCCAAATCACATGACTGAAGCTTCACCTTAAACTCTGGACTCTGACGAAGATTTTTAGACGTTAAAGTTAAACTGAGGAAGATTTGATCAGTTTTTATCCATCAACGTGTAAAAAAGAGGAAAATAAAAACTAAATCAGATCAATAATCGTCTTTAAAAACAGCCTCAGCTCTCTGAAACACACCTGGAGGAGATAAAGGTACCTATGAGGTTTCACACCATGATGTGGACTGAATTCAGACTAGTTTAGACTGGTTTGAACTGGTTTAGACTGGATTCAGAATGGTTTCTACTGGTCTGGTATAAACTGGTTTACACTGGATTTAGACTGGTGTAGACTGGATTTAGGAAGTTTTTTTCTGGTTTAAATTGGTTTTGACTGCATTTAGACAACTTGGACTGGTTTACACATGTTTACACTGCATTTACACTGGATTTACACCGGTTAAGGCTGGGTTTAGACTGGATTTAGAATGGTTTCTACTGGTTTAAACAGGTTTGGACTGGTTTGGGCTGAGTTTAGAATTAATGTGACTGGATTTGGACTGGTTTAGACTGGTTTAAACTTGTTTCGACTGGGTATAGACAACTTAGACGGGTTTAGACTGCATTTACACTGGATGTAAACTGGTTAAAGCTGGGTTTATACTGGATTTAAACTGGTTTAGACATTGTATAACTGATTTACACTAGTGTAGTCTGGATTTAGACTGCTTTAGACTGGATTTAGACTGGTTTCTACTGGTTCGCACTGGTTTAGAATGGGTTTAGACAATTTATAGTGGTTTAGGCAGGTTTAGCTGGGTTTAGACTGGATTCAGACAGGATTAGACTTAATTTAGACTGGTTTAGACTTGTTTAAATTGGAATTAGACTGCTTTACACTGGGCTCTGACTGGTTTCGACTGGATTTAGACTTGTTTAGACTAGTTTAGACACGATTCAGACTGGTTTAAACTGGATTTAGACTGTTTTAAACTGGAGTTAGACTGTATTTAGACTGGATTAAGATGTGTTTAGACTGGTTTGGGTCTCAGTTATTTACCTGTTTTTGGACCGGTTTGGCCGTTGTTTTGGACGTTGTTCAGACTTGGGTTTATGTTTTAATTCAGACTTGGTTTTCCAAAGTGGTTTTGAATTTGGATTTAGTTTGGATTTGTTTTGAAGTTTGTTTCAGGCTGTTTTTCAGACTGGGTTTTAATTGATTTCGAACTGGTTCCAGGCTTTGGTTAGACTGGTTTCAGACTGGTTCCAGGCTAGTTTCTGACTTGGTTTTTGACTGTTTTAGATGTTTAGAACTTATTTTCGACAGCTGCCAGACTTTGTTTCAGATTGGGTTTTGTCTAAGTTTTGACTGGTTTCAAACCAGTTCCAGACTAAGTTTAGTCCAGTTTTGGACTTAGTTTAGTCTGGTCTACAACTATAATTTGAATTTAGTTTCATACTTTATTTTGAACTACATTTCAGACTGGATGTAGACTTGGTTCCTGACCTGGTATCAGATATTGTTTGGAACCTTCTTTAGACTGATTTCACACTGATTTGGGTCTTTGGACTGGTTTCAGACTAGTTTTAGATGAATTCTGAACTAGTTTCAAATTTGATTTCAGACTGGTACTGGCCTTTGTTTTGGACTTCTCTGTAGTCTGATATTAAACTTTATTCCAGGCTGGTTCCAGGTGTAACTTGAGACCTCACCAGACTTTGTTTTAGAGGAACACAAAGACTCTGAGACGGTCCAGCATCTCTTTCACAGGTTTGCGCTGTGAAGAAGAATCTAAACATCGAAGGTGTCTACATTATTTGCACAGAGCTTAAGAAGAGAATGAAAAAGTGTACAACAAAACTTACCAAAAAAATCTGGTTTTAACAGACTTAAATGAGCTCAATCTGCTAAAGAAATGCTGGACATTTATGGACTGCAGGGAAATAACATTATTAAGCTGCATCTGTGAAACTTAGCTGGAGCTGTAACTTCATTTAGTGCCAATAATCATTTTTGAATGTAATTCCATTGTACTGTCGTTGCTTCTTCTTTTTTGCCTCCATTTGTTAGACTTCTTTGCTTCTTTTCTTGCTGTTTTACATATAATAAATCCCTCTACAGGCTTTTTCCACTTCACTGAAATGAACCTCCGTCTCATTTTATCCTCTGATTCGTCCTCTGGGATCGTCGGAGCTCCTGAACTCCACCAGGACTGGACTGAACCTACGTCGCCCGGCTGATAGCGGAATCCCTCAGGAAGGAAAAGGACTGTCGGCTGTAATTCAATTATCTGGGATATTTTTCCAGCTGCCAGCCTGTCAAGAGCAACTTTAAACTGAGATTTAGAGCAGAAAAGACTAAATCTGCACTCGTTTGGTTCATTGTTTTAGTTTCTAACGTCATCCGCTGTTATGTTCTTGGTAAAACGCAGCAGGTAGATGCTGAGTTTCACTCTATGCCGATGACTAACCACTGTTGGTTTGGTTTCCTTTATCCTTTTCCTTTATTCCTGCTCTTTAATCCCACCTCCTCCTCCTTCCTATTCACGTTGAAGTGCTGCTGTTTATTAGAATCGGTGAGGAATTCTTCATCTGCCATCAACCAGAGCTGCTGAAGTGCCCTTAAGTAAAACACTCGAGCCACTTTGGACTCAAGCTGCAGCTGCTCTGTGACGCATTCATTCTGAAAAATTAAGTAATACATGGATGCTTTAATGGAAAGGATGTAAATAATGTTTAAAGCAGTGATGGAGAGTTTTTCCTCACTGCAGTATAAAGTGTTGAACCTCGACGGAAACAGAAGAACCAAGAAGAAGAACTCAGAAATGTTGTTTTTTTCAGAATGACATGAAGCAATCAGAAAAAGAAAATGTATCTTTGATTATTAGCTGCTCCAAGAATCACTGTTTTTGTTATTTTGGACAGTTTTCAAATCATTTTGAATAAATTATGATTCATTTTGGAAGTTATTTTGACATTTTTGGCAATTTCTTAGTTGTTTTTGAGCGATTTTAAACTATTTTTGCATTTTTTGGACAAATATTGAGCAACTTTTGGTAAGATCCACTTCATTTTAGGGAAAAAAATAATTTGTGACACTATTTTCTGATTTTGAATGAGTTTCAAGCCATTTTCAACAATTATGAAGACATTCTGGTCAGTTTTTGAGTCATTTTCAACTACTTTTGAGTTTTGGTCTTATTAGATAATATTCAACTGTTGTTTGGATATTTTTGAAAATATTTTTGCATTTTTAGCAATTTTTGAATTCATTCAAGTGATTTTAAACTGTTTTGGCATTTTTGAAGATTTTTAAGATTTTTTTATAGTTTTTGGTAAGTTCCACTTCCTTTTAGGAAAAAAAACTTCATTTTTGAGAATGCTTGCTGCTTTTGAATGAGTTTCAAGCCATTTTCAACAATTATGAAGACATTCTGGTCAGTTTTTGAGTTTGGTCATATTAGACAAGATCATTTTCAACTGTTGTTTGGACATTTTGAAAAATATCTTGACATTTCTGACAAATATTGAGTAGTTTTTGGTAAGATCCACTTCGGTTTAGAAAAAAGAAAGTCATTTTAACAATGTTTGCTTCTTTTGAAGAGGTTTCAAGACATTTTAAACAACGATTTAGACATTCTGGTCAGTTTCTGAGTCATTTTCAACTATTTTTGAGTTTTGGTCTTATTAGATAAGATCATTTTCAACTGTTGTTTAAACAACCATCACATTTAGTTGCATTTTAAAGTGAGAGTTTTGTGTCTTGTTGTCATTTTGTGTCTATTTTCTGGTGGTTTTCTTTCAGGTTTTTACACTTTCTGGCTGATAAATTGTATAATTTTGGCATTTCTTTAGACAACATCACTTTAAAACCCACTGGTGGTGTTCAGAAAATCAACAACAACAAATCCAAAGGGCCAAAGGGGAAATTTTGTTGGCGATCATATTTCAGAGGTGGAATAATATACATTTGGTGCTTTAGTGAGTATGTGTGGTAGGAGATTTGAAATAAACTAATTTTTGTTCAACAGTGGAGAAAAAAAAACATAAAATTCATATATAGCCTTAAATTAAAATGAGAAAAGTGCTTTAGTTGGCATGAATTTGTCTGAGTTGCTCGTTTTAATTCTGATCAGCTCATCAGGAAAACGTTCATTTATCTGCACTTTATTCCCCTTCAGAGTCATTTACATCTTGTGTAAATAAATTCATGTGTGATAAAAAAAAACCACTGGATCTTAGTTAATCTCACATGGTCTGATTTAACCAAACTTCCTCCGTTGATCTCGACCTCAGGTGACCTCGCTGCTGATGTCACCCGATGACATCATGGTGATTTCACAGCAAACGTGCCATGGTTCTGCTCTCCTGCTGCTCGCTGTGTGATCTCGGCTGCAGCGTTTCCTCCGGCAGCCATATGAGGAAGCTGCATATGTTGCTGCGTCGCAGAGAAAACACGGCGTGACTCAGTCCTCCAGGGTTTCCCTCCGACTGATAAACTGTTGAGTCAGGAGGCAGGATTCTGCTGCCCTGAGTTCAGACTGTCAGGAGGACCTGAACCGAAACCACCTGGAAGACTAAAAGAACTCCACCGACGGGGTCTGAAAGGTCGATTACAGACTTTAAACACCAGATATTATCGCAGTAAATACAGGTTTCTCTCTCAAATGCTCCAAAGTACGACAAAAAAAAACACCCAGTAGCATCGAAGTGAGGCTCAGTGATTTACCATTTAAACAAGTTTGCAACAATAATTCAGATTACAAGACTTTCAAATCACTTTTAACACAAAAATCAATTTAAACTCCATTGGAAATCCAACTTGGAGATAAAAACTGTCAGAAATATCACCAGAAATCCACCACAGAGATGAAAAACAACAACACAGTGGATCAAAAAGACAAAATGAGAAGCAAAAATCACTTAATTGCCATTTTTCCCCATATTCTCTTGTTTTAAAAGGCAGAAAAGATGAAGCAAAGCACAGTTATTTGCTATTATGTCGCATTTTCAATGAAATTCAGATGACAGATTCTTTATAAGTTAAATTACACAAGTTTAAAACACTTTTAGCACCAAATAACATCAAACTAAACACCTTCTTGTCTCTCATTAAGTTCAAAATAGGACAGAAAACCAGTCGGGGTGAAGTAAAGCTCAATTATTTGCTGTTGTGTCAAATTTCCAACAATAATACAGATTACAGGCTCTCAATTAGTTCAACTACAGACTTTAAAACCATTTTAAACACAAACATCAACTAAAAGTCCAATAAAAATTTAATTTGGAGCAAAAACAACTGTCCAAACTATCACTACCAATCCACCAGAGACAAAAAAAAACAACAAAGACAACAAAAAAACCCCAAACTGACAAAAGAGATGCAAAACGAGATGCAAAATGAGATGTAAAACTCAACTATTTTCCATTTTTCCCCATATTTTCTTGTTTTAAAGGCAAAATAACCAACAGACAGAGACGAAATGAAGCAGTTTTCTGTTAACATGTCACATTTCTATTAATAATTCAGATTACATGCTCTACAGAAGTTCAACTACAGATTTTAAAACCACTTTTAATATAGAAATCAACTAAAAGCCCAGTAAAAATCCAACTTGGAGCAAAAAACTGTCAAAACTATCACTACAAATCGACCAGAGACAAAAAAGCAACGACAAAGACGACTAAAAAAACACAAATGAAGGAAAACCACTGGAACAAATCAACTATTTGACATTTTATGTTGTTTTAAAGGCAAAGATAATCAATAGATGTTTAAATTTTGCAACTCTCTCATTCCGTCCAGTAAATATGATGGAAAACCAGCAGGGACGAACTAAAGCTCAATTATCTGTTATTATATCACATTTCCAACAATAATTCAGAACACAGGCTCTTCACTAGTTCAACTACAGACTTTTAAACTAATTAACATCTAATTAAACACATTTTTGTCCCTCATAAAGTCCAAAATACAACAGAAAACCAGTCGGGACAAATTAAAGCTCAGTTATTTGCTGTTATTTCAAATTTCCAACAATAATTTAGACGACAGATTCTCTAGAAGTTACAGACTTTGAAACCACAGTTAAATTCTAATCAGCTGCTTGTTTCTCTTTGATAAGGTCCAGAAGTAAAACAGAACCAAGAGGGACAAAATGAAACAACATTGTTTACTATTTTTTCTCATTTCCAACAACTTAAGAGCCAAAATGAGTCCTGCAAAGTCATCAAACCACTTTTAGTACCAAATACTGTTTAATTAAATACGTGATTCCCTTCCATGAGGTCCAAAATGTGAGAAAAATGAGAATGAATCACAATTATCTGCTGCTATAATCACATTTTAAATAATAAATCCTCATGATAGGATTCATTTATTGCAACCTAGACCCAGACAATCAACAGAAAATTGGGAATTTTGGAGCAAATAGGTGAAAAAGTTGTTGTTTCAGCAACGAAACGTGATCATTTTTTGACATTTATGATAGAAAATGAAAGATGTTTGACTTCCTGATGGATAACTGCAGGTTGGAGATGATAATTTACACTTTCAGAAACTAAATTCATAGAAACCTGGATGGAAACGACAAACTCTCCCAGATCAGAAACAGATTTTTGGGATTACTGGGAGCAGAAATTGTTTTTAAAATTCAACATAGCAGTGAGAAAAAACAAAGAAAAATGATTGAATTTATTCACAGATTTCTATTTCAATAAAGTCAAAATCCAACTGGGAGCAAAAAGCAGCCCAAAATATCACAGACTACAACTATAAGCCCACCAATGAGACAAAAACCAAACACAAAGTGAAGAAAAATGATTGAAATTGACAGAAGAGACACAAAACACGAGCAAAGTCTTTGGAACAAATCAATTATCAGACTTTTTTCTGTATTTTTGGCTGTTTTAGAGAGAAAATAATCAGATATTTCAATACAACAACCAAATTTATCTCAATTTTACTGTATTTGACTTTTTCACAATCAAAATGCAGCCAAACAGACACAAAAAAACAACTGAATCCAGTAAAATCCAATGTGGATCTAAAAAACAGCCAAATATTTCAATGACTACAACTACAAATCCATCAGAGACAGAAACCAGCCACAAAGTGAAGAAAAAGACGTGAAACCTGAAGCAAAGAGATGCAAAACTAGAGCAAAATCATTGGAACAAATCCTTTTTTTCAATTTTTTCCAAATATTTTGGGTTGTTTTAGACAGAAAATGATCAGATATTTCAACAGAATAACAAAATCAGCCCAATTTCGCTGTTTTTGGTTTCTTCTAACATCAAACTCACCAAATGTGTGACCTGACTGCAGCCAAACACACAGAAAAGCAACTGAATCTCCAGTAAAATCCAACTGGGAGCCAAAAACAGGCCAATATATCACTCTGACTACAAGCACAAATCCAGAAAGCTAACAAACCACAAAGAGAAACACAACCACTAAAAACTAAAAAACACTAAAAATTTAAGCAAAAAGACAGAAATTGACAAAACAGACACAAAGCAAGAGCAAGATCATTGGAACAGATGAATTATTGGACATTTATCTAGTATTTGTTGGGTTTTTTAGACAGAAAAGCATCAGATATTTCAACAGAACAACCAAAATCAGCCCAATATTACTGTTTTTGGCTTCTTCTAACATCCAAATCACCAAATCTGTGACCTGACTGCAGCCAAACACACAAAAACCAACTCAATCTCCAGTGAAATCAAACTGGGAGCCAAAAACAGGCCAATATATCACTCAAATCAAATCCAGGAAGCCAAAAACTAACCGCAAAGAGAAACACAACCACTAAAACCTGAAGCAGAAAGACAGAACTTGACAAAAAGAGACACAAAGCAAGAGCAAGATCATCGGAAAGATCAATTATTGGACATTTTTAATCATCCAAATCATCAAATCTGTGACCCAAACACAGAGAAACCGTGTGAATCTGCAGTGAAAGCAGGCCTCCGTTTGGTAAAAACACTTCAACACTAAAATCTGATCTCACATCAGCCATCTGCTGCAGCTGCTCTTATGTAACTCTGGAGGTTCAAACTTTAGAGGACTGAAGCAGCTGAAGCCTCGCAGAGCTTCAGGAAACATTCATCTCCAGCAGAAACATGAAGTTCCATCCATCAGATACTCACACGAACGCGTGGTAGAGCAGCGCCCATCCTCTCGGCCTCTCCAGCGCGTCGTAGATCAGGTTCTGGATCCTCCTCTTGCGGATGTTATTCCTCTTGGCCGGCCGGGTGTAGCTCAGGGGGGTCTTGGCCAGCAGCCCGATGCCGATGCCCTGAGAGCCCCGCTTGTAGTCGTCCCGGCCCGAGGCCACCAGCAGCAGGGCGCCATCCTTGTCCGCTCCCCCGGTGCCTTGGTCCAGCAGGTCCCCGGGAGGAGCGCCGGAGGAGGGCTTCTTCTGCTCCTCCGAGCCGCTAGCGACGGTCCTGGACCGGAGCCCCATGGTCAGTGGTGGATGCCCGGCGGGGGCAGCATGCCATGATCACCCAGAGCTCAGCCGCGGGTCATCTGAGGATCCCGGCGCGGAGGGAGGATCTGAGGAGTCTGCGGGGGAGAAGGAGACACGGCAGCGTTACCAGACCGGAGAGCAGCGGCTCCACCGTGCGTAAAAACCGCTCCAGAACCAGCCGCTAGAACCACAGCAGAGCCACGGACACACAAACAGCAGCACAGCAACACAAAGTAGCAGAAACTCGCTCTGCGCCGCTTCACTCCTCAAACCTGCCGAGATGCCCTCAGCATCCTGGAGATCCCAGAATCCGGAGGAGAAACGCACCTGATGGAGATGAAGAAGCAGCAACAATTCCTGAAAACACACACACACACACACACACACGCACACAGCGGAGACAAAGAGCAGCTGCATGCACACACACACACACACACCGACACACACCGCACAGAAAGCAGACACCTATGGGAGGAAACACAACGGAGCTCCGAGCGGCCGCACCGACACCCACCAGCAGCGCATCCCGGGCATGGCGCGTCTCTCCGGGGCTTCCAGCCTCCATCCACCCGCAGAGGAAGCGGCTCCGAGGCGGAGGGTGGAGACGTGGAGGAGGTCGGCGGTGGAAGTGAAGCGGAGCAGCAGCCAGCAGCCTTTCAGCAGCAGCAGCAACGCAGCCGCGACGTGCGCGCACACTCACACATGCATGCGCACGAGACGAGCTCACACCTTGACGCGCTCAGCGGGAAAACACGCGTGGAAACAGACGGCTGAATGTGCACAGTCATGCGCAATAATGCTGATAGATGACATGTAGACACGTTTGTTTAGGTGGAGCACAAAGATAAACAATGTTACACATAAACAACAACAACACGAAGACATGATCTGGGGTCCGTTTCATGAAGCAGATTCAACAAACTCTGAGTTTAACCCTGAACTCTGAGTTGATCTACTCTGAGATAGAAAACTCTGAGTTTCTGGTTTCACAACGGCTCATTTGAGTTGGTTTAATCAACTCAGAGTAGTTTCACCCGGAGTTAAGCGCGTGCACCACAACTCTGAAAAGCCAGTATCAATGGAGCGCCGATTCGACGAGTCACCATGGCAACGAGGAAGCGGAGGACTACACCGTTTGAATTGGAAATCTTAATGCGCTTATATAGCGAGTTTGAACACGTTTTTAGAAAGAAGTGCAACACCTGCAGCTGCAAAAGAGAGGGAGACGGTGTGGGACAACATTGCTGCCCGGGTCAATGCGTAAGTTTAAATCACAATAATATTACAGGAAAACTGTTTGAATAGTAGCCTATTAAGTTATTTCATTTAGGTGCAATCCTGCAGGGGAGAAGCGCACGTGGCAGGAGCTGAAGATGAAATATAAAAACTGTAATGTTCTGTCTTCTGTTATTCAAGAAGTCATGCATGAACATTTGTGCTGCTAGCTTCTACGAGCAGCAAGCTATTTATTTTAACCGTCAACAACGTAGTCTCAGCTCCACAACAAAGCATTCTTGTTCGTCTATCTAACTCATAACACACTTAAGGCTATACTGCCAACTAGTGGTCACTTGATAGTACTGCTATCATTACATCTCCCTTCCAAAGTTTTAACAATACATATTTTATAACAATGTTTTAACTCATTCATTTTACTTTGTTTTACATCTTCATGTTTTTCCTTTTTTTTTTTTTTTTTTTTAACAAATAAACACTTTTACCAAAATGCATAACAAATAACAAGGTACCCTTTTTTCATAACAAACATTAAGCATTTTCAATAAGTCTGTCAGGTGGTTTTCTAGCTCTTGTCGACCTCCTAACAGGTTCAGTCATTCGAGAAGTTGCTTGAGGTTCTGTTGGGTGTGCAACTGGTGTATCTTTTTGTTCTTCAGGTTCTTCCTCAGCAGAATGTTTGTCAGTGTCCTCTTGAGTCTTTAACAGACTCCTCCTATTTCTCCTCACTGTCCGTCCATCCTCGGTTTCCACAATGTAAGACCTAGGTCCAACTTCACTGAGCACAGTTGCTTTTCTGCCCCAGCAGTCAGGTCCTTCGATCCTCACAGTGTCCTTTTCACAAAGAGGTTCAAGATATTTTGTAGCTCTGTCATAAGCCATTTTCTGTTTGAGTTTGAGCCTCTTCTTGTTGTCCATCCAGATGTTGTTATCATGTCCTTGTTGTACTTGTGGAAGTGTAGTGCGGAGTTTACGACACATGAGTAGCTCAGCAGGTGATGCTCCACACTCCAGAGGTGCAGCTCTGTAACTTAGCAAAGCAAGGTGAGGATCAGTCTTACCATCTTTGGCTTTCTTCAGCAGTCTCTTAACGATTTGTACTCCCTTTTCAGCCTGACCATTTGCTTGTGGGTACAAAGGGCTCGATGTGATGTGCTTGAATCCATATTGCCTTGCAAATTCCTTAAACTCTTCACAGGCATATTGTGGACCGTTGTCACTCACAACACTCTGTGGGATTCCGTGTCTTGCAAAGAATCCTTTCATGTGCACAATAACAGACTGTGTAGAGGTGCTGGAGAGTTGGGCAATCTCAGGATAGTTAGAGTAATAGTCTATAACAAGAAGATAGTCTTTGCCATGCAGATGAAATAAATCTGTGCCCACCTTTTGCCAGGGTGCTGAGGGAAGGTCGGCTACCAGCATTGGCTCTTTGACTTGTTTGTAGTGATGTTTCTGGCAGATTTGGCATTTTTGAATCATTTCCTCAATGTCCTTGTTAATGCCTGGCCAGTAGATGGCTTCTCGCGCTCTTCTCTTGCATTTCTCTACTCCCAGGTGTCCTTCATGAAGACGTTGAAGCATGTCTTTGTGCATAGTTTGTGGAATAACAATCCTGTCCTTTCTCAGCAGGATGCTATTAGACATACATAACTCTGCCCGCACAGGAAAAAACTGTGGGCAGACTCCTTTTGACCAGCCATTGCTTATACACTGTGTCACTTTGTTCAGTACAGGGTCCATTGCTGTCTCTTTGACAATCTTTTGCAGCATATTGTCTGTTGCTGGCAGTGAGGCTGTGATCATGTTGATGTGAGCCTCAGCCTCCTCTGTTGTGATGCACTTAGTCTCACTGACAGGTGCTGGTGCTCGGGAAAGTGTGTCAGCTAGCACTATGTATTTTCCCGGCGTGTATATCAGATCAAAATCATAGCGCTGCAATGTCATCATCATACGCTGGATTCTGGGCGACATGTCGTTGAGATTCTTTTTTCTAATTGAAATGAGTGGTTTATGATCAGTCTCTGCTATGAACGTGGGCAGTCCATAAACATAAGTGTGAAACTTACCACACCCAAACACTAGGCCCAGTGACTCCTTCTCAATCTGAGCATAGCGTTTCTCAGTCTCTGACATTGATCTAGATGCATAGGCTACAGGTTGCCATGTTTCTTTGTTCATTTGCAGCAATACGGCACCTAGCCCGTCTTTTGATGCATCAGTGGAAACTTTGGTCGGTTTTGTTGGATCAAAGTAGGTAAGGACTGGCTCAGCTGTCACAGTTCTCTTTAGTTCTTTCCACTCCTTCTCATGTCTTGTTGTCCACTCGAAAGCTATGTTGTGATGCAGCAACTCTCTCAGGCACTTTGTCTTTGAGGAGAGGTTGGGAATGAACTTGCCCAGAAAGTTTATCATTCCCATGGCTCGCAGAACTCCTTTTTTATCAATTGGAGCTGGCATGTCCAGTATGGCTTGCACTTTGGTTTCATCTGGGACTACTCCGTCTGCTGTGAGCTTGTCTCCCAGGAACGTCATTTCTGTAACTCCAAAAAGACATTTCTCTCTCTTTAGTTTGAGTCCGTACTTTTTCACTCTTCGTAACAGTTTCTCTAGTCTCTCATCATGTTGTTGTTTTGTGTTTCCCCAGACTATTAAGTCATCAATGTAAACACGTGTTCCTTCCAGACCTTCTATGATCGACTCCATGGCTCTGTGAAAGATCTCGGGCGCTGACTTGATGCCAAATGGGAGCCTCAGAAAACAGTAACGTCCAAATGGTGTGTTAAAGGTGGTGTACCTGCTGCTTTCTGGGTCCAATTTCAGCTGCCAAAATCCGTGCGAGGCATCTAGTTTGCTGAAGAACTTTGCGCCTGCCATGTCACTCAGGATCTCTTCACGCTTGGGAATTTGATAATGTTCTCTTTTTATGTTTTCATTTAGATCTTTAGGATCTAGGCAGACACGTAACTCAGGGGAATTTCTCTTTTTAACACATGTGATGGAATTAACCCAGTCTGTGGGCTCTACCACTCTCTCAATGACTCCCATCTGTGTCATTCTGTTTAGTTCCTTTTTTAATCCGGCTTTGAGAGGTGCTGGTACTCTTCTTGGGGCATGCACTACAGGTTTAGCATCATCCTTGAGCTGTATTTTGTAAGTGTAAGGCAGTGTACCATGTCCTTTAAAGACAGACGTGTATTTGTTTAATATACTTGTACTACCTTCACTTTGTGACAGTCTTTTGTTCAATTTGTCCAAATTGACGTTGTCACTGTTGATTTGGTAGATTCTTTTCACCAGCCCAAGGTCCTCAGATGCCTTGTCTCCCAGGATTGACTCATGTCCACTTGGCACTATTGTGAACATTATGTTGTGTTGTTTTCCTTTTGCTGTCACAATCAGCCTGCAAACTCCCATAGTTTTTATTGGCTGGTTGTTGTACGCTTTTAATGACATAGCCTTGCCTGCGACTCTTTTTGGTTTCTCTGCAAGTGCTTTCACATCATTTTCATTGATTAGGTTTGCTTTGGCTCCGGTGTCAATTTTGAAGGTTATTATTGTCCCATTGACTATCAGAGGTGCAGTCCATTTATCTTCTTTTACTGCACATATAACATGTTCAGTGTCTCTTGTGTTTTGGGGCTGCTTGAAGTTGTCCTCTCCAGACACCATTTTGATGAAAAATGTCTCACTTAAATCATCACTATCATCTGTGTCTTCCTGCACTGTGTGTACGTTCTTTCTAGTGTGGCACATTTTCGCATAGTGATTTTGCTTTTTACACTTTGCACATGTTCTCCCAAATGCAGGGCACTGTTTCGGCTTGTGCATTTCGCCACACTTTTTGCAGCTAAACTGTGTTTGATCATTGTCTCTGCTTTTGTCTTTATGCTTAAACTTGAATCGTGACTTTCCTTTCATTGCCACTGTTTTCACAGACTCATTTTCTTCTTCACATGGCGTTGCTTTGAATGTAAGAGCGTGTTGCTTTGCTAGCTCATTAGCTTGGCACGTTTTTATTGCACTGTCCAATGTGAGGTCCGCATCTCTCAACAGCTTTTCTCTAAGTTTCTTTTCATTCGTCCCAAATACAATCTGATCCCTTATCATTGAGTTTTTGAGATCACCAAAGTTACAGGACTGAGCTTTTATTTTGAGATCGGTGAGAAAATTATCAAACGACTCACCAGGCTGTTGGAGCCTCGACCGAAACACGTATCGTTCATAAGTTTCATTTTTCTTGGCAAGACAGTGTTCATCAAATTTCTGTAGGACCTTTTCAAACTTGTCTTTGTCCTCGGGTGCTTCGTATACAAACGTGTTGAAAACTTCAATAGCCTCCGCTCCGGCGATGGTTAGCAAAAGGGCTATTTTTCTTGCTTCCGCCCTACTATCCACTCCTATGGCGGCAAGGTAGAGCAGGAACTGTTGCTTGAAAGTCCGCCAGTTAGCATCCACATTACCCGTCATTTTCAGCGGAGTTGGTGGCTTTACGGCGTCCATCTTGCTTCAGTTTCTTTTTCTTTCTCGACCCGCGACCTGGTACCATGTAATGTTCTGTCTTCTGTTATTCAAGAAGTCATGCATGAACATTTGTGCTGCTAGCTTCTACGAGCAGCAAGCTATTTATTTTTAACCGTCAACAACGTAGTCTCAGCTCCACAACAAAGCATTCTTGTTCGTCTATCTAACTCATAACACACTTAAGGCTATACTGCCAACTAGTGGTCACTTGATAGTACTGCTATCATTACAAAAACATTGTTCAAACAGGTAAGAAGTCGGCATAATCTCATGGAGCTACCTCATTTTGATCATGTTTTACATTGTAAAGTAGCCTAAATATTAGGTGGCTATTTGTCTGTGTAGTGGTTTTACCCCGCACATAGCCTAAATGTCTGCATCCATATCATGTTCTGTTAAACAATTAAGCCTATTTAAACTAACACAGACTTCTACTCAGCCAACAGAAAGAAAGGAGATGCCTGTAAAAAGAGAGGTGGCCCAGCAGCACCACCTCTAACGGAGGCAGAGGAGCTGGTCCTAAGCCAGAATTTGGGAAGGCCAGTGGCTGAGGGAATCCCTGGAGGGAGCTCATCCTCTGAGACCACATCCCAAGACACAAGTGCTTTTATAAAATGTAATGTCTCTGTGTGTGTAGCCCATGTATATGTATATATGGAATGTTTTCAAGCATATTCATACAAATATTCATTTCTCTTTTGGGTCTTTTTTTCTTTTGGCCCAACAGATTCTGATGGTGTTATCTGCCTGGTGGAGCCCCTTCACACCACAACAGACCTTGTAACTGTAAGTAGGCAATACTCCAAAGATTTAGCCAAATGGTAGTTTAAGTCCACTGAAACATATCAGTCATCTAGGATGAAGAGGATGAAACTGTGTCTGCTGCCTTTACAGAGGGGGATCCAGAAAGGCATACAGAGGTATGTTACTGATAGTTCTCTTCCCATTCACATTTCTGAACATTCTGGTGGAATATAGAGTGTGACATTTAGCCTACACTGAAGTATTGCACATTCTCCTCCCTTTTAACAGAGCATGGCTGGACAGCAGCAGGATGCTTCCTCAACTTCCACTGCACAGATTGACTCAGTAAGATGGATGTTCAGTAAACACCAGAGGTTCAGTCCATGGAATTCATGTGCAACTGTATAATTTAATGTCCTTCATGTATTCCCAGTTACCAGTAAAACAAATATACAAAATCCACTTGCTGAGAAAAATCCAGAAAACAGATAAAGAAATGCAGTACTTGGACCACCAGATTAAGAGGGCAGATCTGGAAATTGAAATACTGGAGCACAAGTTAGAGGTGGATGCAGGTCACAGGTGAATTATGTTAACTACTGGAACATGAACTAAACTAGCTCTTTTATTTGTAGGAAATAAAGAAGACCAAATGAAATGTATGTCATGTGTTTATTTGACTGCTGTGGTGGTGATGATGGAGACTTAATCTCTGCAGTGATTATTGCATATGGTGTCTCTGACTGCTCTGCTGTCCTGATAGCTGGCAGGTGGATGAGGTCATCATCTGGGTCTTCAGTTTGTAGGGCAGAGTGTTGCTCTCCTCTAATAGTGGTAATATTATGAAGAACAACACATGCCACAATAATATCACAGGCCTCTCAGGAGTCACCCTGAGGTGACGTAGACACTGGAAACAGGCTTTCAGCAGGTCTATGGTCATCTCCACCCAGGCTCTCATCCTGCAGTGAACCCGGTTGAAGTTCTGTTGGGGGCCTGGTTCAGGGTCAGGGTATGAGGTCATCAGCCTGGGTTGGCATGGTAACCCCTGTCACCCAGCAGAAGGCCATCAAACTCTCCTGTAATGTATAGTGGATACATTAGAGTATATTAAAGGAGGGAGACAAGTGAATTATATTGTGAAAATCTTTAGGCTGTTTACCACGCTGCAGTCTGTTGCTCAGGTTAGACTCATGATAAAACCTCCAGTCATGAACAGATCCAGGCCACTTGGCCTCCACATTAGAAATGATGTATGCAGCATCACATATGATCTTGACAGTGCAGAGAATGACAGATGTTGAACTATGATGCAGTCTTTAACATTTTGAAACCGTAGTCAGTCTACCTCTAACCTACCTGTACATTTATACTGTGAATGGACTTCCTGTTCACATAATCAGCTTCATTATATTTGGGAGCTTTGATGGGGATGTGTGTGCCATCTATGCAATGTCATTAACTGGATATGATTTAAAATTAATTTAACACATCTCTACATCATTCACCTGCAATCCTGTGGAACTCCTCCTTGATGGTTCTGACAGGTTTATGTCCAGGGAAAACCACAAAGATGATAAAAGTCGTTTCAGGGCCAGACACACTTTTCTGACCGTCCTGCATACAGTTGCTTTACTGAAGTGCTCTGCATCTCCTACATTATATAAAAAAACTTCCATTTGCAAAGAATCGCAGCACAACACACAATATCTGCTGGGATGTGAGAGCATGACTGTGGTTGGTGATGTTGTAAATGTAAGGACGGATTAGGTTGGATGTAGATTATGGACTGTGACGTGAAACGGTACCGCTCAAAAAGATAACTCTCCGGAAATGCGAGAACATCTATGCGCGGTCTGATAACAATCTCCCGACGAATATTTAATTCTCTGTGCAGTAATGCTGCTCCTTCATCTACTGGATCGTTCATAAAAGGACATGACATTTACAGATGGCAGAACTAGACTTCGCCAAAACTCACCTGATGACTGAATGAATGAGGAAATGAAATAGTGTGTGTGACTGAAAGAGGGTGGAGACTGAGAGAAACTCGAGGTTTACTGAGAAAAACCTGGTCCAGACCAGGTTAGATTCATATAGTCTGTTACTACGGTAACTGACCGAGAGTTTAAGTTACCCCTCTTTGTGAAACAGGGTAGAGTTACTCCTCTGTCTCTGGTTTGAGTTACCTCCCTTTGTGAAACGGAAAACTCTGAGTTTCCCTCATTTCAGGGTTAACAAACTCAGAGTTTTCACTAAACCTGCTTCGTGAAACGAACCCCTGCAGCTTAAACACTAAAACTACAAGATGATGCAAAATTACAAAACAAACAAAAACAGAGAGACACAAATCTACAAAGACATGAAAAATAAACTACAATCAGATGCATCATAATCACAAAGACGCCCAAATCAGAGACACAAAACAGCCACAAACACAAAACAACCACAAAGAGACACAAAACAGCGACAAACAAACACAAAACAACCACAAATAAACACAAAACAACCACAAATAGACACAAAACAACAACAAATAGACAACAACAAGCTCAGAGTGTCAGGTGTACCTCTGCAGGTTGTGGTTAGGCCCCGCCTTCCCCTTGTGTGTGTTTCCTTTTTAGGAAGGAGTGACAGCAGACAGCAGCAGCAGGTGTAGACAGTTCTCACCTGAGCAATCAGCAGAAGTGGGAGCAGATGTGCAGAACCAATCAGTCCACCACTCCATCACTTTATAACCTGACTCTTCTTTTCATTGGATCGTAAAAAGCAACTAGTTAGTGTTTACTCAGTTAGTCTTGCTGTTTATTGTTTTTAAGAACCTGAGTAACTTGTGTCTATTCTCCTCTCAGCCTAGACTGCTCCCAGACTTGGACTCCTCGGACCCACCTGCCTTCCCCCACCGTCTGGATTAGTCACCCGGTTCATTCTCCAACCATTCCTCCGTCGACTACCAGCTCCTGTCCTCACCAGCCGTCGTCCATTCCTCCGTTCCATCGTCCATCCACAGCCAGACATCCCTCCTAGCTGCCAGCTGAGAACCCGTCTGAGCAGACTCCGTTAGTGTTTGTAGTTCTTAAAGAATAAAAAAGAATAACAGTGCTATAGTAGTTTTTGTTTACAGGACCCCAGCTCATAGTTAGACTTCCAGTAGCCGTAATGTTTAGCTTCCTAGTTGTGGTTATTCCACTTAAAACATTTGAGTTTCTAGTTTGTGTGTCTAGTGTGACACTTTAGTTTGTGTGGCTTCCTTAATAGGCCTTTTGTTTTCTGAACTTGCAGAAGTAATTTGAGTTGGTGTAAGCTGTAGTTCTCCTGCCCTGGAATTACCTGTTGTGGGTCCGCCAGCCACTAGAGGCAACAATCAGTTCTAGTTAAAGTCGTTTTCCTGTTGTTCCGGAACTCCCGGTATTTTGAGTTTCTCTGGGAATTGTAGTTCATTATCCCTTGTTTTTGAATAAATGACTATTACTGCATAGTCTGACTCCATCTCTTCCCTGCATCTGAGCTTTTAAGAGAACAAAACCTAACACAAAGAGACACAAAACAACCTCAAAGAGACACAAAACAACCACAAAGAGACACAAAACAACCACAAAGAGACACAAAACAACCACAAAGAGACACAAAACAACCTCAAAGAGACACAAAACAACCTCAAAGAGACACAAAACAACCACAAAGAGACACAAAACAACCACAAAGAGACACAAAACAACCACAAAGAGACACAAAACAACCTCAAAGAGACACAAAACAACCCCAAAGAGACACAAAACAACCACAAAGAGACACAAAACAACCACAAAGAGACACAAAACAACCACAAAGACAAACATCAAATCCACACATGGAGCAAAAAGACATCAGAAAGACATTTGTTCTCATTTACACTTTTTCTGGTGATGTTGTGTCTATTTGTCACCGTTTTGTCTTTTTGTGGTCGTTGTGTCTCTGTAGTTGCTTGTCTTAGTAGTTGTTTTTGGTTGTTTTGTGTGTCGTGGGTTGTTTTGTGTGTTTGTGGTTGTTTTGTGTCTTTATGGTTGTTTTGTGTGTCTTTCTGGTTGTTCTGTGTCTCTTTGTGGTTGTTTTGTGTTTTTTGTAGTTTTATTTACTTTATTTTAATGTTTATTTGACGATACAACATTGCCACAGAAAAGGGAAAATGTGATGCATATAAGACGTCCAGCTTCAGCTAATTTGCAGTCTTTGTCCCTGATCAGGCGTTTAAAATACAATGGAATATACTAAATACAATTAAAAAATGCAATGACACAAATACAGTGAATAATACAATAAATAAATAAATAAACACAGTTGCAGTTGTCAATTACTAATAAAAGAAAACTGAGTTGCATTTAACATTGAACATTAGTAAAGCGCTGCTATGTTGACAATGACTTGTAAAAAAATTAATGTTCACACTTCTGCTGCTGCTTGTTTTGTGTCTCTGTGGTCTTTTTTGTGTGTCTTTTTGGTTGTTTTGTGTCTCTGGTTGTTTTGTGTCTCTTTGTGGTTGTTTTGTGTCTCTTTGTCGTTGCTTTTTTTCTCTATCTGGTAGCTTTGTGTCTCTTTCTGGTGGTTTTGTGTTTCTGTAGTTGTTTAGTGACGCTATGAATCCTGAAAATTAATAGAAAATGTGTCAAACTGCACAGAGATCCAGATGAAAACAGAAAACTACCGTCTAGAACGTGGAAATCTTCCTGCTAATGGACCTGATTGTCCAGCAGCGCTCTGAGGATTCACCCAGAACAACGGAGCAGAACAATCTTAAAATAGATTGATTGCGTGTCTTGGTGGCCTTTAGTATTCCTGCTTAATCGCTGGCGGTCGGCGGATTTGACTAATTATCTGGATGAAAAACGAGTCTGTAATTGAAAAAGCAATAATTTGACTCCAGCTGTCTGCTGCTGTTCAGGGCGACTCGTTAAACCTCAGAGTTCCATCAAAGCGTCGTCTGAAGAGGATTTACTGCAGCTTCAAACCTTTGTCTTTGTTTAAAACATCCTGAAGCTAAATATAAAAGCTGACTGACGTTTTAGCACAGAGGTCAGGTTTATTTCATTTAGTCTGAATCACCTTCAGGTTATTCTCAATACAGCAAATTTAACACAAATTTAACTCTGGAAACTCACCTGAAACCTACAAAAACTAACAATAATAAAGCACATGTCCTGTTTGCTGCCCTCTTTTTTCTTGTTGTGTATTGTTTCTCTAATTAATTCTGTTTGTTGTGTTTAAATATATTTTTATATTTATGTTCATTTTAGACTTTTGCTGGATGATTTTCATATTTCACAGACTAACTATGAGGCAAACTGTCAGATTAACTGTACGGCTAACCGGCTAACTGTCAAGCTACCCGCCAGAAACATGCTAAATGTCAGACTAACTATGAGGCTAAATGTCAGACTAACAGGCTAACTGTCAGACTAACTGTCGGGCTAACTGTGAGGCTAACTGTAAGGCAAACATGCTAACTGTCAGGCTAACTGTCTGACTAACTGACAGACTAACTGTAAGGCAAACATGCTAACTGTCAGGCTAGCTATGAGGCTAAATGTCAGAGTAACTTTCAGGCTAACTGTCAGACTAACTGTAAGGCTAACAGGCTAACTGTCAAGCTATCCGCCGGTAAGATGCTAACTGTCACACAAACTGTCAGGCTAAATGTCCGACTAACATGCTAATTATCAGGCTAACTATGAGGCTAAATGTCAGAGTAACTTTAAGGCTAACATGCTAACTGTCAGGCTAACAGGCTAACAGGCTAACTGTCAAGTTATCCGCTGGTAACATGCTAACTGACAGACTAACTGTAAGGCTAACAGGCTAACTGTCAAGCTATCCGCCGGTAAGATGCTAACTGTCACACAAACTGTCAGGCTAAATGTCCGACTAACATGCTAATTATCAGGCTAACTATGAGGCTAAATGTCAGAGTAACTTTAAGGCTAACATGCTAACCATAAGGCTAACAGGCTAACCTTCAAGCTATCCGCTGGTAACATGCTACCTGTCAGACTAACTGTCAGGCTAACAGGCTAACTGTCAAGCTATCCGCTGGTAGCATGCTAATTGTCAGACTACTGTAATTTCCAGACTATAAGCCACTACTTTTTTCTAACGCTTTGAACCCTGCGGCTTATGCAACAGTGCAGATTTTTACAGGCTAACGAGCTTCATGCCTTCAATACGTTTAGCCTCATCACATCACTCCTCCTCCTTAAACTGAACTGTCAGACCGTCAAGAAGCTGCACTGGTAAATATTTGTTGGTTTAATACGTTCAATTTTGATTAAAATAATAGATACTGAATTCTTCCATTGGATTCAGAAAGGGAGAATATGGAGGCAGAAAAACCACAATAACTTGAAGGTTCATATTGAAACATTCCTGAATCAATAGTCCTCTATGAAAACTAACATTGTCCCAGACAACAACAAAAACTGTGTCTTCTTGCCAAACGTCCTGCTGCATCCATGTCAGTAGATCCTCTAAGTCCATCTAGGAAAGTCAACAAATGCTGGATGTTCTATGGGTCCAGAACTGCATGACGGTCAGTTACTCCCAGATTGTTTATTGCAGCACAGAGGGTTCCGTTGCCCCACGCTGACCTGGACGTTGACTATAGCCTGTTGTCCAAGGTTGAAACCAGCCTCATCCACATAGATGTATTCATGTGTATCATCAGAATCCAAGTGAAAAACTCTCTGGAACAGAGAAAAAGTCAGTCATGTAGACTTTCTGTAATTTTACCAGCACTTGTGAACCTGAATTATACATTAGATTTTTTACAGTATTCTCAGAACATTGCTGACTGCTTGTATTGTTCCAGTATAAACATGTCACTGAAGTGACAAACAACATTTACATACATGTAAAGTGGTCCAGGACCAGGACCAGGGGCAGGTCCAGGTCCAGGTCCAGGTTCTGGTCCAGGTTCTGGCCATGGTCTGGGTCGTCCACATCCTCTTCTTCCAACATGACCTCTTGCTCCTCTGACATTCATTCTGAACAGCTAATTCTGCTTCCCAGCAGGTTTTATAGTGTGCAGTTCATTGGTAAAAGTGTTTTCAGCTTTGACCTGTTGTGTCTTAATTGTGACAGCAGTGTTGGAACAGTGTCCCAGTTCTGCTTCCGAGTGTTCACTTTTTGAAAAATGTGTGCTATGAGTGAAAAAGTGTGTTCAAATGAGCAAAACATGTGGTCAGTCTTTTGCAAAAAGAGTGCAAGAGTTTTGGAAACTGTGTCCAAACCATGAATAGTGTCCAAAATGTGGACAGCAGAGTCCTGTTTTTGAGAAATGTGTGCAGTCAGTTGGTGGCTGTTTGCAGTGAATGGAATTTAGTGTCTGATCAATTGAGAAAAACTGTAAGCACATTATTTCCAAACTAACTCTACATAGGACACAAAGTTGTGTAAAGTCCGTTGCTTGATGTCTTCAACACGGAGCGATTGTGTTTAGTTTTTTTAATTTTAAACTGATCAGTCCTTTTAGCAGCCACATCATGAACCTGAAATGCAACAGCTACCCTCAGAAACATTATGGCTGTTAATGGCTTTCCAAAAGACTCTCCAGTTCTTCAAAGCATCAGCTGAGGACCTTCTATATTTAGGAGATGGTTCTTCACATAATTTATGCAGCTCTTTGAAGTACTAAAGGCGCTTCAATTTTATCAGAGTTCTTTTGTTTAGTAGGTGGTTCTACTGCAGGTACTACAGCAAATCTACAATTCATTTTCTAACATCATGTAGAGAATACAGGTTTCTACATCTTTTGGAGCTTCTGGAACCTCAGAACATCCAACCATCTAATACTAATTTTACCATCTAATACTACATTTATCCTCTAATACTACATTTATCCTTTAATACTACATTTACCCTCTAATACTACATTTACCTTCTAATACTACATTTACCCTCTAATACTACATTTATCCTCTAATACTACATTTATCCTCTAATACTAAATTTTTTTCTTCATGTTTTGCGGAACTATTCAGTCGTCAAACATTTAAATCGGATTGGCTTTAACGTACTTGAAGTGTGTATTATCTCAGAACATCAGATTGGGATGCATCCTTTGGAATTGGAGTTATTCATATCATCAGAAAAAACTTCCAGTATTTAAACCTTCAGAAAATTAAGGAACTGTGTGGATGCAGTTTACGAGCTTTTAAGTTGTCAAAGATGCACTGGATTGGTTTTTATTGACTTCAGTGAACTTCAGGTGTGTTGTATGGAGATAAAGGACGTTAGATTGGGATTATTTTCCGATATAAAACGTCCTGATCTCGCCGTCAGTCGGCTCTCGTCCCTCTAGTGTCTCGGACTCGTCACCTGTCCGGTGTTTCAGGTTCTTCCGTGTCTCGTTCTGCAGCTTTCATGGATGAGTGCAGCAGAGTTGAGGCTCCGCTGGGAGGAACGAAGTGGACTTATTATGTCTGCTTCCCTGGAGCTGACGTCCTTCTTTACCCTCCGTCCTCCTTCAAAACACCTCAGCACATTCAGAACACTGCACGATAAAAACTGCCCAAAATGTCACTGGTTCTTCCACTCAAGAGCCTCTTGTTCTGGAGCTTTTGACCATAAGACACCGTTCACCATCTCACAGAAGTCTGAATTCACTTGTAGGACTTGTTTTATTTACAAGAGTTAAACTCTGTATGTTGCGGTTCATGGAAAAAGCAAAACATTTCAAAAACTTCCTCAATTTTTCAAAAGGCATCATAATCACAAAGACATTCAAATCAGAGACACAAAACAACCACAAAGAGACACAAAACAAAGACGAAGACACAAAATAACTACAAAGAGACACAAAACAACCACAAATAGACAGAAAACAACTACGAAGGGCCAGAAAATAACAACAAATAGAGACAAAACAACCACAAAGACACACAAAACAACAACAGAGAGACACAAAACAATCACAGAGATACAAAGCAGCCATTAAGAGACAAACAACTACAAAGGGGCACAAAACAACCACAAAGAGACTGAAAATTACTAATTATTATTATTATTATTAATATTGAAATAAAGTTGCTTCTTCTACTCAGAACAAATACAAAGGTTCAGACCTTCTAGTTTCTTTGGTGTAAAACAGTTTATTTGGGCACCAAAAGTGACGTAAAAACCGTTTCTAGATCCTGTGAGACATTTTTTTGATCATTTCTTTCTTCAGACTTCTGTTTTTCAGTCAATCCAACCATGAATAAATCGTCATTTACTCTGAACCAGCTCTGAAACTGAACATAAAACAGTTCATCTGACGCTTTCTAAGAAAATCAGAGTCTTCTCCAGGTGACCAGATGTTTGTCACTGATCCAGCTGCTGAATAATGGAGGATGATGTGTTGAATCTGCGGTCGACTCTTCAGCAGCATCTTTAATTCATCGGCTTCATCCAACTTTTACTATACAGGATTAAAAAACACACAAAGCAGCTGCTAATCAGGAAAATCTGTTTTCATTGAAGGGCTTTACTGTCTGATGGTCTACTGGGTGGAAAACTGCAGGAACTCCGGCTTCATTCGCATATTTTACTTGTAATTATCTAAAGCCTGAGCTCTTATTTACCTGTTAATTGCAGGATGTTCTCAAGAAAGTTCTGCACAACTTATAAATGGAGAAAAATGAACCAGAATTCTTAGTAAATATTAATTTATTGGAGTTTTCAGCTACAAAACTAAATCCTGTAAACTATCTTGGCTGAAATTGAAGAATTTCACAGGTTTCCAGACCTGGAAAGTTTTGTATTTTTAGCCTCAATTCAAACCTGTGAAGCCATTTTAAAGGTTCAATATATCCAGAAATAAAACTCCAACAACCATGAAAATTGGTGAGGAAATAGACAGAATAGTTTACAGTAGATTTAAATGATTGACTGGATCCAGCAGAGGTGAAATTTATAATTATTGCCACTTGAAAACAGGAAAAATGTAAAAATCTTCAACCATGGTTGGTGTTTTGCCCCCAGAAAGTGCCTATAAGTGTTTATCTATGGATGGATCTATATTTCTACTAAAATACAGTCTGTGGTCCACATTTCTCCAACTGTTGAGGCTCTAACATCAGTAGAATCTGATGGGTTAAAGTTTGACCAGACAAGGTTCTAATTTCTTACTATTTTGACTTGAAACTTCTCCAAAATTGGGCAAAATTATCCAAAAACAACTAAAGATCTGTCCAAAATGAGTGAAAATTGTCCAAAAATGGTCAGAATTTGTCCATAATGAGTTGAAACATGTTTAAAACTAGCCATCAATATTCTTAATTTGTTAAAACCCTGTTCAAAATTGCTCAAAATTAACTGAAACCTGACCAGAAGCACTAAAATGAAAACATTAAATAAATATTGATCTTAAAAATGAACCCATAAAGTTCCTGTAAATGCATATTTATGGATGGATCCATATTTCTACTAAAATCCAGTCTTTAGTCGACATTTCACCAACTTTTGAGGCTCTAAAATCAGTAGAATCTGATGTGTTAAAGTTTGACCAGACAAGGTTCCAGTTTTTAGATGTTTAGACTAAATGTTGATGTGGACTCATTGGTAGGAACCAGAACCTGGAGTTCATAGAGGTCTAGATGTTCATAGAGGTCTAGATGTTGGTGTTCATAGAGGTCTAGATGTTGGTGTTCATAGAGGTCTAGATGTTCATAGAGGTCTAGATGTTCATAGAGGTCTCGATGTTGGAGTTCATAGAGGTCTAGATTTTGGTATTTTGACTTGCAATCTGTCCAAAATAACTCAAAATTTATCGAAAATGACTCAAAATTTTTTAAATCTGTGCAAAACGAAGAAGGATTTGTTGAAAATTTGATCACGTCTGTCCAAAGTTACATAAAACTGTCCAGAATAAAGATAGTAAATAATTATTGGTCCTTAAAAATGGGGTAAAAAAGTGCATAATGTTCCAACCAAGGCTGGTCTAGTGTCTCCATAAAGTTCCTCTAAGTCTATATCTATGGATGGATCCATATTTCTACTAAAATAATAATAATAGTCTTTGGTCAACATTTCGCCAAATTTTGAGGCTCTAACATCAAGTGTTTTAGCCTTTATATGTTTTATATTGTACTAAAATGGTACTTTATATTATGTTTGTCGGGTTTAATCCCCAACATGTAAATAAATCTGGTAAAATCACTCCTTAAATAACAACACAGGGTCTTAACTGGACCAATCATTAAGCTTTTTACTGGAGGTTCTTCAGTTCAGCAGCTGTTGCCTTTAAATGTTTAACATTTATCTGGTTTGTGTTGCTGCTTTATGATTTTATTTGCAGAATTTGTTGCATTTTTTGCTTAATTTGACATGTTTTCTTCTCTATGTTTCGGTAAATGTCTCAAGTTAGGAGCTGAATCCATAAATCGTTCCAGTAAACAGGTTTTCGGTCCATTTCTCCAACATTTACTTCATGTTTCTGGTGTTTTGATGTCAGACGATGCGGTTCGTTGGGTTCCTTCCGTTCGCCTTGAGGGATCACGTGGAGATTTACGCCGATCTTTGAGATTGATATGTTTGTTTTAGCATTTATGCTGAATTGCTGGATCCGAGTGGGACGAGCTGCAGCTCCGGGACTCGACAGCTGGAGTCATTTTTCATTCAGCGACGAACGTGAGCAGCTTGATTCATGACGGCCATAAGTCAGCAAGCATCTCCAGAGGTTAACGTTCAGCATCACACCTTCACCTCCCAGGAACAGGATCAACCAGGACTGGTTTATTAACAGGAGACAAATCTGCTCTTAACTTAAACATTAATGGAAAAACAGAGTTAGTTCTGGATACAGTGGAGGCTACAATGAAAACCTGCAAACAAAACTGATCATTTCTTTGAAGACAACGTGTATTTTATGATCCTCAAAGACATTTTTCCATCAAAATGACTCAAAGCAGTCGGTGCTTTCTAAAATTACTGATAATATTGAGTAAAATCACAGAAAAAACAGGCAATAATGTACATGTACACAAAAACAAACCTTAATGTCCACATCAAGAATCTGTAATCTGTCCTTTCACAGTGTTTGACCATAAAACCACACTTTTACTGTACATAGGTCAGCAAAAATGATCACTATTTTACAGATACTTGCTGTTATTTGAAAAAATAACCAGAATATTAAATAGAAATGTAAATAAATAATTCAGAAATTCTTTCTCTAAATCATTTTCCCAGATATGACAACTAGAAAAATCACAGAAATTCAGATTAATTTATACATTAACTGTGGAAAAGAAGACAGAAAAACAAATGTGCATAATGTCCACATAAAAAAGCAAGAATATTTGATATTGTTTTACTGTAATTTAATCAGCAAAAAAACTGTATATTAAGGATCTTTTAATTTTTTTTACAGGTTATTTCCAGATTCAAAATGTGGTCACTGATAAAAGATGACTTTGTACGTTGTCTGTAAAAACAAAAAACAAAAAAGCGTTATTAGTATTATTACTGTATTAAAGTTGCTTAAAATGTAATTATTTTACAGACAATGAGTATTCCACTATGATTCAATGTAATTTTTTGCTGCCAGATTTTCATATTTTTCAAAAACAACTATCACAGCGGGACAAAAACTAAACTTGCGCTTCTTTAAAGGTCACAACTGTGAACACAAAGCCACGCCCACATTTATGAGATCACAACCATGTGAGCTTTTATTTCTTGGTCAAATTCTTTTTCAGCACCACACAAACACTTATTTTGGGTTATTTTATGTATTCACTGCAAAGATTATTCCTCCCAGTTTACCAGGGTTTTAACCGAACTGACTCACGGTTCCTCCTGCACCTCCGATCTGTTGGGGTGAATCAGAAATCTGTCCGACGTCGTGGATCTGGCAGATTCAGGTGGATTTTCACCTCAGTGCTGATGTTAGAGATGAAGTGTGGCAGCTGCAGCTCTGATTATTGATTATGTGAACAGCTTTATTTCCTCTTTCGGTTGGGCGTCGAGGTGTAAAGGATTCAGAAACGAGGGTCATGAGAAAAGGTCGACCAGAAAGCAGCTTATTCAGTCACAATCCAGTGTAAGTATTGATCGTTCTGATTTAAAAATGATTCGTTTGTCGTCGGAGGTGAAACATCTGCAGAGCTCAGGAGGCTTAAATAGCTTTAAATCAGGTGTAAACATGAACAGGATCATCTGAAGACTCAGTTGATCTGAAGGCTGCAGTTGAGTTGTGAAAAAAACAACTGTAATAAAACCAAGAACATCAGTAATAAACCACCTTCAGCTGTAGAAACGTGTGATTGCAGGAAGTTAAACATTTAAATAAACGTTTTTAAGGAACAACCTGGTTTGTTTACAGTCACTTTGATCATGTGACTCCTGACATTTTGGATTTTTTCGGTGTTTTCTATCATATCGGAATCTAAAACCACCCAGAGTTCCTTCAAGAAACTCATCGTCTTCACAGATCAGACGGTGTTTGAACTTTAAAGGCCGGAGACGCTGTAAACAGTTTGTTTATCAGCCCATCAGTCTGCCGAGTGACGCTTTAAAATAAAACCGAACAGTCGAGAGAAGACGACCTGAAGGAGGAAAAGTTGGAGATTTTTAAGGGTTGAGGCTTCACTGAAGTTTAAAACCTTAAAAATGTCTTTAAAGGATCAGAGAGCAACAAGTGAACCTGTTAAATCTGTTAATGCTAGCTGTTCTGGTGGAACTCCATTACTATCAAACCAAGAGAAACTTGTACAGACATTCATGGTCAACAGAGGATGAACCCTGCAGATGTTGGGGATTCACTGAGTCTTTCTTCAGCACCACCAGCTGATGGACATAGTTGGTTTACAGTGAAATGTCTAGACATGTTTGGCATGGATCTCATTACAGCTGGTACCAACAGTCATGGTCAACAGAGGATGAACCCTGCAGATGTTGGGGATTCATCAGCTGATTGGTGTTTTTAGTTCACACTGAAAAGTCTAGAGAACTACAGTAGAGATCACACCTGGTCCGGGCATTATTGGTCTCCAGAGGATACATCATACTGTCTTTTTCCTGTGATGCCACAGCAAGGTTCACATTTAGCTCCTATTAAAAAAAACATCTCAGTGACTATTGGATGGATCACTGTGAAATATTCTGCAGACATCCGTGGTCCTAAGAGGATAAACTGCAAAAACTGGAACCTTGTCTGGTCAAACTTTAACACATCAGATTCTACTGATGTTAGAGCCTCAACAGTTGGAGAAATGTGGACCAGAGACTGGATTTTAGTAGAAATATGGATCCATCCATAGATATAGACACTAACAGGAGCTTTATGGAGACACTAGACCAGAACTGGAATGAAAATTTTCACATTTCTTTCCATTTTCAAGGCTCAGTAAGTATTCATCAATTTAATTTTTGACATTTTTAAGTCATTTTTTAACAATCTTCACTCTTCTATGATCCAGATTTTGACTAAATTCGAACACATTTCGAGCCATTTTGGACAAATTTGAGTAAGTTTGAAGTCATTTTTGAAAGGTTTTTAGTTATTTTGGACAATTTCTATCTTCTTTTGAACACATTTTGAGTATTTCTGGATATGTTTTATGATATTTTGGATAAATTTAAAGTCACCTTTGCTCAGTTTAAGGATATTTTCGACAATTTTGGTGAATTTTTGACAAAGTTCATCTAAGTTTGGGCGAATTTCAGGTTATTTTGAACAATTTTCTGTCATCTTGGACAGGTTTGACTGCAGAAAATCTAAACACTGTAACCTTGTCTGGTCAAACACATCAGATTCTACTGATGTTAGAGCCTCAAAAGTTGGAGAAACGTCGACCAAAGACTGTATTTTAGTAGAAATATGGATCCATCCATAGATATACTCTTAAAGGAGCTTTCTGGGGACACAATGACACCCTTGGTTGAAGATTCTTACATTTTTTTCCTATTTTCAAGTGGCAATAAATATAATTTTCACCTCTGCTGGATCCAGTTAGTCATTTTAATCTACTGGAAACTATCATGTCTGTATCCTCACCACATTTCATGGCTGTTGGAGTTCTTTTTTTGGAGAAATTGAACCTTTAAAATGGCTTCTAATGGTTTTTTAAGGGTTAAAATACAAAAGCGCCCAGGTTTGAAAACACATGAAACTCTCAAAATTCAGCTAAAATATTTTACAACTTTAGTTTTGGGTTCCAAATAACAAAAATCTGACAAAATCTAAAATGGTGGAGCAACTATTACAATCTCAGCTGCACAAATTCTACCATGAACTGCATGTTTGCATCAGTTCTATGAGCATGTTAGCCTGCTAACATTAGCATTAGCTCATTGAAGCCTGCCTGGAACAGACCCGTGATGATATTAGATTTATTACCATTATCAGCTTGTGAAGAAACACCTGGAAATGTTGTTGCATTTTCTCAGTTTTTGGACTTAAACAAAGCCTAAACATGATGAAAACATGAACTTCCTGTCAGCAGAAAATGGAAATAAAACTGAAAGTAAAAACAATTCCTGAGGCTCCTCCTTCCTTCTAACAGTGACATCATCGGCGTCAGGAGGAACTTTTACGAGTCGGGTCCGTCTGACCCGGCCGACACGAGTTGCTGCTTTATGTACAAAAGTGGGACCATCCGTTGTCATGGCAACAGACGAAAATCGATGAGGCAGCGATGGAGGCTGAACAGATCAGAAGCAGATAACTGAGCAGGAAGAAGGCTGCAGGCTTTTATGGGTTTTATCAGCCGAGAAACATCCTCAAGGTTGGCTTCTTGTTTCATTCTGGTTCTGATCAGATCTAGTCTGGTTGTTCTGCTGGAAAAGTAAAAGTTTCCCCACTTTAGAAAGCAGATTTACTTTGTCATTCCACACTAAAGACGCACCTCGATCAGAGTTTAAATTTAACTGACCGTCAGACTTCAGATAGACATCTTAATGTGGCTCTGAAGTCGAATGAATTTACTGGGAATTCTGGGTAAATTATCACCGCATCAAACCGATGAGCTCAGTTCTCTCCAGCAGAAAACATTAAAAAAGGGCATTTTAGTGAGAAAAGAGTAACAAAGACGAATGATTTGAGGCAAAAAATGCAGCAGTAAATAACATTTTTGACAAGACAAGGTGCCAGTTTTTAGATATTCTGACCTGAAATTTCTCCAAAATGGGTCAAAATTGTCCAAAAACAACTAAAGACCTGCATAAAATGAACATAGGTCATCCAGAAACTGTCAAAATTTATCCAAATGACTTGAATTGTGGCAAAAAAATTGGTCAAAAATAACCAAAATTAGTTAAAATCACAAAAATGAGACACAAAATCATCAAAACGAGACACAAAATTGCAAAAAGAGAGAAAATGACCAACAAAACACAAAACGGAAAATAACAGAGACTGAAAGTAAAACCAAAGCTACTGGATGAATAAATAAATGCAGCATGAATCAGAAACAGAGAACAGAGGAGCAGGTTGTTGGAGATCCATTCAGCATGGTGAACCAGTTTGGGTTTAAAACCTTCCTCTTTGACAAAGCTTATAGTTAGGGCTGACTGGGTGACCCTGACGGGGTGAGCTGGTGTTTTCATTTGCACAACTGACTTCCCCTCTTGACGTCCCTTTAGTTTGCCCCTAGTTATGCTGCTATAGGCCTAGACTGCTGGGGAACCTCTCTGGATGCACTGAGCCCTTCTCTATCTACCATTATATTTAATATATATATACCATTATTGCATTACATTCACTCTGTTTCTCCCTGTGTCCTTTCTCCGAGTGTCACTGGTCCCAGAGCTGGATGCTTCAGATCTGTGGTGGTCCCTACCTCTATCTCTACCTTTCTACCTCTACTGTATCTCTCAACCCGCCCGGCCAGCAGCAGATGGTTCCCCCACATTAGAGCCGGGTTCTGCTCCAGGTTTTTTTCCCTGTTAAAGGGTGTTTTCCTGCCACTGTCTCCTTAGGGCTGCTCTGGGGGTTCAGGCATATGGGTTCTGTAAAGCGTCTCAAGACAATTTGACTGTAATTGGTGCTATATAAATAAAATTGAATTGAATTGAATTGAATTGAATTGAAACATCTTCTACAGATGATGAGAAAGTTTGTTTTTGTTTGAAAGTTTGTAAAAATACATTTACACTTCCGGTTTGGTATTTTTTCTGATTTATGGTGTTCTAAAGTCATGGTTGTGTTGTTTCCATGGAGGTGCAGGACTTTAACTGCAGTAAACAGTGAAGAAAAACAACTTAATGCACGTCAAAAATATAAAATTCTGATTACATGTCGATTTATTCCATGTAAACATGAACACAGGGATCTGTGTTTTTAATCAAGTTATGACAGCAGTTAACCACCATCCAGAACCCAGTGAGTCTTTAACCCCCGCTGACATCAAAGTCCCAGAGTGCTAATAAATGGTGGAAATGAATTCTTAAATATCAATAATGAAGCATTTCCCTCTGATCACAGCCAACCCCACTAACACACCGAGCCTCGGGGGCATATCTCAGAAGCCAGCGGTGATGTTGGTTTGTCTCATTAGACAGAAAAAAGCTCCGGTTAAATCCACACAGCAGGTCCAATCAGCAGCCACATGATGGAGCAGGAAGATGATTCATCAATAATTAACGGCCTCCGATCAGCTCCTGCTGGCGACTCACATCTGGGTCAAAGGAATATCGGGAAATAATGTTCTGCACTCAATCTGGGGAAGTTCCAAACTGTCATATTTCAGGCTTTACCCAGCAGCACGAAGCGTTTCATCATCAGGAAGAACTCCCAACGTTCACGTCTTCACTTCAGAAGGAAGAAAGTCTGGAGCGATTCAAGACCCCAAAATATCAGAAATCAATGAGATAAAAATCTGTTTCTTTGACCCTCTACAGACCATCAGCGATAAAACCTGCAGAACTCAACGCAACAAATTAAAATGATTAAAAAGATATTAACTAATGAGGAAGAGGAAGATAAAGTTCAACTGTCAGAAAATAGATCAGCTGTAGTTCCTGGTTGTTCCACCAGGTGGAGGCTTGTACTCTTAGAGGGTAAATGTAGTATTAGATGGTAAATGTAGTATTAGAGGGTAAATGTAGTATTAGATGGTAGGATGTACCGGGGCGCCACCAGATGTAGTAAACCTGTTTTCTCTCTCTGTCAGTAAATGTAGATCAGGTGTAGTTCCTGGTTGTTCCACCAGGTGGAGCCTATTCCTGTTTATTGCTGTAGAGACCAGAGGAGGCATCACTCAGACTACAGTTCATGTTAAAGCAGAGAGTATTGTAGGTGTTTAGCTAGCAATGGGGCACCATGACAAAGACTTGTGAGATGATTAATGACCTTCAAACAGAGCTAATGTATTTATGATGAGCTGTAGTCTACTAGGAAAGAGCTTCTTTAGCTAAGTGGCTAATAAAATGTAATCAAGCTTCTGGTGGTGAGTACAGTTTCAGAGAAGAATGTAGGACTTTAGTTAGCAAAGGAGCACCATGACAAAGACTTCTGAGAATGTTAATGACCTCCGACCAGAGTTTATGCATTTGAAACAAATTAGTTCCTCTTTATTCTTACTAATATTAAAAACATGTCATTTCTAACCCATCTATCAACTGTTAACACCACAAACACAACAGTATTTATCCTATTTAGCAAAATTCCAACAGATTAAGAATCGACAAACGGGCACCATGACAAAGACTACAGTGGTGGTTAATGACCTCCAATCAGCGCTCGCTCAGAGAATAAAGATGATCATTTATTTACTTTTTTAACAGCTGTGACTAAAATGATGTTTGTCTGTCGGTGGAAATCTGCTCAGTTCATCTGCAAACAAAACTCTGCATAAAAGTTAGTATAAAAATTTAAAAAAACATTGAATTTCAGGAACAAAGATCTGCAGCGTTTTGGAGACAAGTTATTTATATTTAGCCTCAAGATGATGCACTGAAGAAAACTACAATAATTAAGTACAAAACACTTAAGAATTCCTTTTCAACAATGTGGAACAACTGCATTTTTATGAGCAATCAACTTCTAAACTTGTGTTTATGCCGCCAAACATTAAGTTGTGTAAATTGAACTTTTTACAGCAAAAAATCTGTGTTTTGGGTCCAGTTTGACTTTTGTTTTGCCTCTAAATTCAGGTTAAGATAATTACAGTAATCAAATACGTAACACTTAAATATTCTTTGTAAAAAACATGGAAATACTGGAGTTTGAAGTTCTTTTGTTCAGATGTAAGGTGAAAATAAAGATGTCGATTTTTACCTTGCCAGTTCTTTATTTTCGCCTTTTGTCTGAAAAAAAGAACCTCAAACTCCTGCATTAGTAAGAAGACATGATGAATGTCTTTGAGCTACATGGAAATACTATTTGTAACAACTTCACTTTCATGAGTAATTAGCTTCAATGCTTGAGTTATTTTGATGCAATGATTTGAATGTAGCACATCAAGAATTCCCCAACATCATGAACAAAATGCAAATTTTATATGATAGTCCTTGTTTAAATCTCAGTTATAGGACTAGATTTCAGTATTTCTGTACTTTCTGCTGTTTTTCCTGCAACAACCACAAACATGTGAATCTCCTGGACGGCTGGAGCCCAAATATAGAAGCTGGACGATAAAAGAAGAGCGAGGCTGTCGGGAGGAAACACGATTCCTCTGCTGCTGTGGAGTCGTGACCTCAGAGCTTCTCGAGGTGACAACTCGGACCCCCGAGACTTCAGCCGAGTTTGGAGGAGCCTCAGAATTGTCCTCAGGGCCCGAAGAAGTCTGGCAGAGTTTCTGTCTCGGAGCTTCACAGGAAAACAGAAAACACAGCAGGGCGAAGAGCAGCAGCAGCAGTCAGAACTCGGCATCGGGCCGCAGGCGAAGCAGCTCAGATCATCGCTTTTACTGCTTCCTGCTGCTGCACCAACATCTGCAGAAGAAACTTTGTTGGAAATCAACTTCACTTCCAGCTACACCGGATTCTATTGCAGACTTCTGTGATTAAAATAATAAAAAAATAACATTTCAGGCACCAAACTGTTGTTCCTCCAGGACCATCCATGTGTTTCCCATTTCAGATAATTAGCTTCAGAGATTTGCAGCTGAATCGTAACTGATGTTAAATCCAGTTTCAGATATCATAGTTTAATTCTAGCTCAAGATATCTTTAATTTCCCTGAATGTAACTCATCTACATCGTTGTTAAATTTGGTTTGAACTGGTCAGTATGATGTTGCAGATTCTCAGACAGGAACCAGTTAAGATGTAATCATGGATATCTTCAAGGTCCAGTTTTGATTCTATAGTGAAGTCAGAAGCTTCAGCGAGTCAACAGCAACCAAGACTTCATTTAACGGCTGATTTACTTCCATGTCAGAGCAGCCTGAGGACCAAGTTCTGGTTAAATCCCACCACAAGTTTCTGATGAATGCTTCTTCGATGATCTCTGCTTTTCGTTTCATTTTCCAGCCGTCTCTTTCTACCACAGTGGCTTCTTCTAACACTGTTCATCCAACTGTGTCCAACATCAACCTTCTGCTGATGGTTTTAGGTTTTCCTGAAGAATGTGGAGATGATCCTCCTCCTTCATTATTCCATTTACTTTGTGGAAAGCTCCAGTTCCACACAGCATGATGCTGCCACCACCATGCTTGATGGTAGGTTTCGTGTTCTTGGGGTTAAAAAAAAGTTTATGAACCACCTAAGACAGTCTGAAAAAAGTGTCAAACCAGGATCAAAATCAAACCTAAAACAGTCCAAAAAATGTTCAGAACCAGTCAGAATGCAGTCTGAAATCAGTCCTAAACCAAAACTAAAACCAGTTTTAGAAACGGTGTGAAATCAGTCCTAGAAAAGTATAAAGACAGTGCAAAATCATGACAAAACCAAATCTAAACTACTCCTAAAAAAAGTCCAAGACACACCAAAGACAACCTGAAACCAGTCCTCATCCAGGACCAGATCCAGAGTAAAATAAATCCTAACCCAACTTTAAATCACATCCAAAACCAGGAGAACCAAGACTGGAACAAGTTCTAAACCAGTCCCAAAAATGTCTAAAATCAGGACCAAAATCAAACCTAAACCAGTCCAAAGAAGTGTTCAGAACCAGTCAGAATACAGTCTGAAACCAGTCCTAAACCAAAACTGAAACCAGTTTTAGAAACAGTCAGAAATCAGCCCCAAAAAAGGTCTAAAACCAGTACAAAATTAAGACCAAACCAAATCTAAGCTCCTCCTGAAAGTCCAAGACCCTTTCCAGACAGACTGAAAGATCCAGGACCAAATAAAGAGTAAAATAAACCTAAACCAACTTTAAATCACATCCAAAACCAGGAGAACCAAGACTGAAACCAAACATAAACCAGTCCCAACAACACTTTAACAGCTTTGGTTGTTGCTATGGATATTTTATTTTTAACATATGAAATGATGTAAGAAGAGCAGAACCAGCATTTACCTGAACTTTAACAATGATATTTATGGTGTTTGATTCACAGTTTTCATCTAAATGATTTTCCATCTGAAGGAAGTTTGTGGAAACTAAATGCTGGATTGAGTTTTGACAGGAAATGTTCTGTAAAGGTGCGAATATTTCTAAAAGTCTTATTGTATTATGGAAGTGGTTGGTATTATCTGTACAGTCTGTTAGTTTGACTGTTTTACCTCCATAAACATCATGCTTTTATTAAAGTCTGTGTGCTGCTGGTGTTTAAAGGATCCTTATCGTCTTAAATGAGCGGTGGAACATCTGGATCGTCTATGAAACCTTCAGAGAAGAGATCGGCTTCAGGTGGAGTCGTCCTGTTTACTTCCAGTGGACCTTCTTTGGTGCTTCGCCGTTGAACGATGTTGGCAATGTCGACGGACGTTCGTTTACTGGGATCAACTTCCAGCCTCTCAGGAATATCGTTTTTATTCCTGTAACATCAGAAAACAAAGAAAGTCAGACGTCTTCTCTGGTGTCGTCAGTAAGTAGAAGAAAACTTTAAGAAAAGAACTGATTAAGGAGCCAACAAACAAAGGATGGAAGTTAAAGTCTAGTTAGTTCAAGCCACCGGATGGTAACCAGGTTAGTTTATATGGTTACCAGAACTAGCATTTATAAATGTTTATTAAAATATTAATACAATTATTTATTTACCTGTCAGTGTTTGTGAGTTTGATTTAGCTAAACATTTATATAAATCACTACTTTTATCTCACTTTTAACAGTTTAAACACAACTTTTAGCTGTTTTTTTTAAACAATTTAGAAACCATTTCATCCATTTATCCACAACTTCAGCTTTTTCAGCAATTTTTTAAAAAATACTTTAGGTAATATTGAAGTTTTATCCATTTATCCTTATTACCTCGTTTTTCGGCCTTTTCAGCAAATTTTCCGTCACTTTTAGCAAATTTTTTGAACTGTTTATAAACAACTTTTAGCTCTTTCACTGCTTATTTGCTAGATATATAATGTTGTGGGTTGTTTTTATTAATATTACCAAACTTTTTAACCATTAATAAACCATTATGTCCATTTATCCATTACTTTTAGCAGCAGATTTAATTTTTTTTTTTGCATTTTTAAAAACCATTTCATCCATTTATCCATGACTTCAGCTATTTCAACTATTTCTTAAAAATAATTTTAGGCAATTATTTAAACCATTTATCAATAACTTTTTTTTGACAATTCAGTTTTTGTAGCAAATTTTCCATGACTTTTATCTAACTTCATGAGTTTTGCCTTTTACTTTTAGCAATTTCAGCAATTTCTATCACTTTTAGCACATTTTTGGAACTGTTTATCCACAACTTCTAGCTTTTTCACTGTTTATCTGCTCCATATGTAATATTGTAGGTTGTTATTCTTACTATTACCAAACTTTTTGACCATTTATCTACCATTATGTCCATTTTTTAGCTGTTTTTTAACCATTTATCTACCACTACATGTAATATTGTAGGTTTCTATCCTTACTATTTAATCTATATGGCATATAATATTGTAAGATCTTAACCCTAATATTTACATGAAAGTCTTTTGCAATTTTAATCCAATTTCTCTATTGGAAAGCGTTTTTTTTTTTTTTTTTAAAGAATTTGCTCTATAATTATACATTTAGCTACATTTATCCATGCATTGCATTACTTTCAGCACTTTTACCCAAGTATTCCCGCTCAGCCGACTTTAATATTGATAATCTACTCATTTATACAACAATTTCTGTTTATTTATTGACTGTCAACACTTGGTAAGCTTGCTTTTTTCTAATGTATTCTTCGATGTCTTCTTACAACCTGGAAAACTCCTTCAGATCTGGAATATGTGAGGTAATAAATGTGTTTTATGGTTGTTTTGGTGTATCTGCATGTATGATGTAAATGAACAACAGGTGGTCTTCGTATTAAAAAGCAGCCACAGTTCAGCAGGTTCTATGTGTTTATGTTGTTTCTGTACAGGGAAACCGACTCTAATTGCTGTTTAATTGAATAAATCAACACCTGAAAGCTCTGAAGCTTCTCTGGGGTCAACAAGTTAAACAGAAACCAGCTGAAAGCAGGAGGATAAATGTTGCTGCAGAAGAGTTTCAGATTTAGTGCTGAGATGTGATCTATGGCGGCGCAGCCAAACCAGCGTCTATAAATATGACAGTGAATGTATGCGGCCCGGTCCAGGTGTTATACGACATGAAGCTGCTGCAGCATTAATAAATTATCTACGACACACTGCATGTGTTTAATATCTCAGCAGGACATCCGTTTTCCTTTAAGGAGCCTCCTGTGAATATCTGAGGAGGAAAAACATGCTGCACAATTTTAGTTCAGTGACAAACACCTTCCTTGTCTTTTCAGTAACTAAACAGCTGTCACATTTGAGCTGTTTTTGTTAAATTGTTGCTTCTTTAGGGTCTGAATCTCTTCAAACTCACGGGTTTATTATTTTTCATAATTTTTCTGTCACATTTAAAATTGCAATTTTGAAGGCCTAAAAGTACTGGAAAACGCATGAAAATTTGCATGCATGGTGAAAAAATGTGATATTTTAGTGGAATACAGAGCTGAAATTTGGCCAGGATGGTCGATCAAAAGTTATCAAAATGCTCTGCTAAAGTCTGAGTGCATGGAAATGGTGGCTGGTGGAATTTCAACATTTCACCATGAAACAGGAAGTGATGTCTAACTGGCCTGTAGAAGCTCCAATCTGCCTCAGACTTTACATGTGATCAGACTCCAGTCCTCATCAGTTACATAGCTGTGAGCCAAAATAACTCAATAGCGCCACCTGGAAAATTTCAGGATAACAGGAACTACAGCCAGTACGTGTCGCTTACAGCTACAAAATTTGGTACATATATGTAACTCGTCAAGATGCACAAAAATATAACGACACCCATGCCCAAAACACAACAGGAAGTCGGCCATTTTGAATTATGCATCATATTTTGGACGATTTTGGGACATGTTTGGACATTTTCAAAAGCTTTAAAGTCAAACAGGGTAACTCCAACAGAGCTGAAATTTGGCCAGAATGTATACCAGTCATGGGTGATCAAAAGTTATCAAAATGCTCCACAAAAGTCTGAGGGCGTGGAAATGGTGGCTGGAGGAATTTCGATGATTCGCCTTGAAACAGGAAGTGGTGTATAAGTAGCCTGTAGATGATCCAATGTGCCTAAAACTTTACATGTGAGATCAGAGTCCTGACCTCATCACATCCATATGCCGATATACACTCACAGTGATTCGCTGACCAGCAAGGATGCGAGGACCTGACCAATGCTGTTTGCAGCTTAAATTTTTGTTTATTCTTCTAAAAATAAGAAAAAAAATCAGAAAACATATTTTGGTGTTTTCAGCGACACTCGTATCACACCAAAGCTGTAACACGACATTATTTTTACTGTTGATTTATCTGTTGATTATTTACTGGATTAACTGATTAGTTGTTTGGTCTATAAAATGTTAATCAGTGTTTAACCCTACAATGTCTTATTTTGTCCAAAAAACAGAAAATATTCAGTTTACTGTCATAGAGGAGGAAAGAAACCAGAAAATATTCACATTTAAGAAGCAAAAATCTGAGAATTTAAACAGTTTCTCTGAAAAATAAATTAGCCAAACTGATTAATTTGCTATTAAAATATTGGACAATTAACTTAATATTTGACAATTAATCAATTAACT
This sequence comes from Amphiprion ocellaris, assembly GCF_022539595.1. Lineage (NCBI taxonomy): Eukaryota > Metazoa > Chordata > Actinopteri > Pomacentridae > Amphiprion > Amphiprion ocellaris. Next base: position 35,510,297 of record NC_072775.1, read on the forward strand.
TTGTAGCTCTTTATTACATAGTTATGTTGTGTTGTTGTGTTGAATTATGTTTAACATCAGAATAATGTAAGGAAAACTAAATTCCAGGAGACAGTAGTTGTAGTTGTGTTTCTGTGATGTGACACTAAAATTTCCGTCAAATGTTTGTTCATAATGTTTAGACGTCAGATAGTTAAGTGTTTGAGTCGTTGACATTTAAACTGTGAGTATTTCAGCTGAAATCTGCCCTCAGATTCAACCCCAACAAAAGATGAAAACAGCATCAATGTAGAAAAAAAACACTCTGAGGAGATGAACTGATTGAAGTTATTATCTGCAGATGCTTTCAGAGGCTACTGATTAGAAGAACCTCCATGAATTCATCTCCGGAGGGTTGATGGTCCATCCCTACACAATAAACCCAACCGGAGCCTGCAGCCACCAAATGCTTCCGTTTATTAACTGATTTATAATGTTGGAGCCTGAAGATGAGAGTCTGATTACTGAATCTGTGAGAGCTGGTTGATGAACTGGGTCGACTTTATCGAGTTCATTTTAAACACAAAGACTTTTATCATAGTTTACGATGTTTAAATCGTTAAGAAGTTTGGTCTATTTTTATCCACAAACGGTACAAAAATGTCCCACAAATACTGATCAGATTAAAAACTACAACAAGGACAGACAACACAACGCTCTCCCAGACTGACTAATTTATCAGAGTTAATTTAAATGAAATTATCAACATGTATGTTAGCTTAGCATGCTAACAGTTGCAAACTAGCACCAAATACAAAGTACAGATAAAGTTGATGGGAATGCAGCTGATGCTTTGCAGGTATTTGGTCCTAAATCAAAGGACAAACCTGTGCAAACTCCAGCTTAATTCTGTTTAATTATCAACATGCATGTTAGCTTAGCGTACGAACATTAGCAGATCATAACTAAATTCAAGGTACAGATGAAGGTGGGGAAGGTCTGTTTGGTAAGAGATGAAAGTGCTGGAATATATCAACCAGCCTTATAGCTCACAACACTAACATGTTGCTGTTTAGCATGTGTAAGATCTATCCTGTAACTTAGCTTAGCATGCTAACTTTTAAAAATTTGCACTCAATGAAAGGTACAGATGGAACGTAACTTAAGTTTTGCAGGTATTTGGCCATAAATCAAAGCACTGGAATAAACCACATAATCATAATACTAACATGCTGCTGTTTAGCATGTATACGATTTATCCTGTATCTTAGCTTAGCATGCTAACATTTGGAAATCCGTACTAAACACAAGATGCAAACGAAGGTGACGGAAAATGTGGATAAATTAGCTTCTAACTTAATTGTTTTGTTCGTTAAAAAAAAAAAACATGAGGTCCGCGGGCCAAAACCGGCCCTCCAGAGGGTCCAATCCGGCCCTCAAAGTGGAAAAATTCCAGAGAAATTTAAAATCATTTCTAGACCATGACAAGTTGTTCTGATCATAAAGTAAAATACTAGATCGTTCATTGTTCTTTTGTCGTTTTGTGTCTCATTTTTGTAATATTTTGTCTTGTTTTTGTTTTTTGTATTCGTGTCTGACTTGTCATTTATCTCATGTTTTTGTTGTTTTGTCTCTCGTTTTTCTCATTTTGTGTTTTTTGTCTTGTTTTTGTAATTTTTGGACCTGTTTGTTCCATTTATTTAATTTTTTGTTTTGTTATTGTTTGTCCTTTTTTTGTCACTTTGTAACTTTTTTGTCTAATTTGATGTCTATTTTGTTTTGTTCCGTTTGTCTCATTTTTTTGTCCTTTTGTGTCTTGTTTTTGTAATATTTTGTCTTGTTTTTGTCGTATTGATCATAAAGTAAAATACTATATCATTCCAGATGTAATTAAATGTGTTCCTTTGTCGACACTCTGTGATCTGGAAGTTGTAATGTGGAAATGATGAACTGAGGCTGAATGTTGCTGAAATTGAATTTATTTTTCTTCAGAAATTTCAGGTTCATGATGTTTTGTAAAAAGATAATTCCTTAAATGTGAAAATTTTTGCACTAAAACAAAGGAACCATCAGGAGTTGTGGTTATTATGCTGTGGTTTTACTGGAGATCAAACTGGACTGAATGTGGAACCTGGACTAGACTGAGTTTCATACTCCTGTTTTACAGCCCTCATGGCCTCCTTTTGCAGGATAAAGCTTCGTGCCACATTGAAAACATTTCATAAGAACAGTTCCAGGAAGATGACCAAGAGTTCAGGGTTTAACTTCCAGGATTTAAAGGAGCCTGAAACCACAGAACACCTTCAGACGTCTGAGGAGTCCTTCATCTTGATAAATATACATCTGATGCATTTGAATTCATTACAGAAACGGCGCCGGTGCCAATTACGCCTCCTTCGGTATCTGCTGTACGATATCCGTCCATAAAGTGGAAACCAGAGGCGAGGAGGAATTAATGAAATGTGCTGATCTTCCAGGAAGAGCGTGGCCATTATAATTTAATCTGCTGCTCAGCGGCCGACGGTAAACAGCAGCAGGATGCAGGAGGAGCATCCTTCATTACTCCCAGCATCCTCACACTCCTTTATGGACACGAAGCCGCCGGAGGACAAACGCTGTACAGTAAGAAGTTGCTTTGTTCACTGCGGGAAAATCAGCAGAAGACCGGGAAGTAATTTGGAGGCTTTTCCTGCTGACGGGGGAAAACCAGAGCGACTATTTATAGACAGGATCGTTGTGGAAATCTGGATGAAACGTAGCAAAAACAGTCGAGGTGCAACAGTGTTTTTAGTTTATTATAGAATAAAGAGAGTAACAACGAATTACTAGATAATCACTCAGAGCATGCAGTCCTCCTCCAAGGCTGCTCATTCCCCCATATTATCAGAAATGCAGCATTTGTTTTTTAGTTATTGATGATCAGAAATCACGGCAACATAGAATGTGTCCATTTAATATAGATGAACCCACAAACACAATGACCTTGCTGTCACAGTGTGTTGATTTTTGGGAACCCCAGTGAGATCAGACGACAGGAGTTGGAAAGCAGATCAAACAGAATTTACGGTACAGAATTTATTTACAATGGCCAGCACTCACTCGCTGAACGGAGGGAACGGAATCAGGCTCCAGGGAGCGGCAGCCCGGGAGGCTCTCGTCGGCCGGTTAGGGCAGTCCAGGTGGTGGTGGGGGGGCAGGGGTCCACGTCCTACACTTCAGGACAGCAGGGAAGAACACAGGCTGCTCCTGCAGCTGTAGGGCTCTGCAGGACTCGTCCGTCTCGTACCTGTCCTCCAGCTGTGGCAGTTTGATCCTACGTCCCCTGCCATGTGAAGCCGGTCTTTATAGCAGCAGCTGGAAATGCGCTGCAGGTGTGAGATTCTCACAGCTGCACATAATCCACTAATCAGCAGCTGCAGAGCCTCACAGACCAGCGACACACCTGCAGGGAACGGATGGCCGGAGGGGGCGGGGCTAGGCTCAGGCTGTAACACTTGCACTGAGTACAGGTGTGTGTTCTGCATGTGCACGTTATGTATGGATACCGAATCACGTGACCTAAATATGTAGCGGGAATTGATGGGACTCAGAAACACCCCCACAATTTAATCAGTTGTTCCTTGGATCATTTCTGATGGATAAGTCCTGATAAGTCCTCAGAGGTGGATTTGTAGTAGGATCACAATCGTGATCATCAGCAGGCAGCTGACGCAGTGTTCACTTGTTGTCATGGTTACAGTGACGTCGAGCCGCTATCTGGCAATGATACAGAAATCTTTGCCAAATCCGTGGATCCAGACTATAAGCTGCATCACTGCCAGAATCTAATCACTTGGTCCTTGTGTCATTTCTGACCTTCCCTGAAAATTTCATCCAAATCTGTTGGTCTGTTTTTGAGTCATGTTGCAGACAGACGGACAGACGGACAGATAAATAAACGCTGATCCTCACATAACTCCACCATGTTCCTTGGTGGAGTAATAGAAAAGAGAAATATAGAGTGATTATTCCAGCTGAAGGGCAGCGTGATGACACCAGACCAAGATTAAAACAACAAAGTCAAACTTTCATCGTATCAACCGTCACAACGCACAGTTCTACAGTTTCATTCAGCAGATGCTTTTATCCAAAGGGACGTCCATCTGAGTGTAGATCTAGGATCTATTCAGGAGAAAACGCCCTGGATAAGATAAAACTAGTTCTAGTGTGATAATAGGACCCTGGTGTTTACAAGCAGTGCAGACATAATAGGAGTTAAAAAATTTTTGTGATGAAGATTTAGCCTGTATCTTAGCTTAGCATGCTAACATTTGGAAATCAGCACCAACACAAGGTACAGATGAAGGTGACGGAAAATGTGGATAAATGAGCAGCTAACTGAGTTGTTTAGCTAGTAAAAAACGGGCAAATCGAGATAATTAACCTGGAACTGAACCAAAACCAAATATGTGACTAAACATGGCAGGTGACAATTTTATCTTCAATTTCTGGCTGCTGGACTCGTTTTTCGTGTTTGATGGTTCATCAGCGGCTGCACTGAATGATTTAAAGGTGTGTTCTTCTTTAACTGACACAGTGTGATGGAGCTAAATGAACCTGCGGCATATTAATGACAAAGAGTGGGGTTTGAGGCGGAAGGTTAAAGATTCACGACATCTCGGTCTAAGTTTAGCTCGTCTCAGAAGCAGGTAAACCTGATGGAGTCACTAGAGGCTAGAGGCTCTGAGGCTGGTTGTTATATCTCAGCTAATGAGCTCTGCGGAGTGTCAACAGCTTATCATCAGCCCCACTGATAACTGCACATGCTGCAGTATTGATGAATTCATTTGTTGTGATGTCTGCAGGAGGTCAGAGGACGAACACGGCAGCGATTCTTCCTCAAAATCAGATCAGCCCCGAGGGACAAACATCCTACTTATTATGAGGCGACTGATGGATTATTATGAGGTTTGAGGGCCACTCCGAGGCTTCCTGTGGCCCTGAAGAGGATTTAATAGAGTCAAAATATGTAAAATGTGTAATTTATAGGTTTAAAACTGCAAATATCAACATGTTTGAAAGGAATCAGGACAGAGTTCAGCTGCTGGATTGGACTAAATCTTTAAAATGACCCGTAAAACCAATGAAATAACAGCTACAGCTCACCGAGTTTTATGTTCGTGAACCACCTCCTGTAAATACTGAGCTGGTCCTGATTTATGAGTTTAAATTATAGAAAGGACACAAATGAATGTGTAGCTGTGAGAATTAGACTCCAGAATTTAATGAGTGACTTAAAATCATACGACATACTCCGGATAAAATCCTGAAAAAAGACAAAAACGAAAACTGATTTTCTTGAAGTATTTTACAAAAATCAACAAACAAAATAAACAATCATCAAGCATATTTTTTTCCAAATCTCCACAGGTGTTACCAACAGTAGAACAAACATAGATATTTAACTGTCTCCATGTTTCCTCTCCAGACTTTTCCTCTCATCATCAGTAGATATTTCTCCATGCTGAATGGATCTCCAACTACCTGCTCCTCTGTTCACTGTTTCTGAGCCATGCTGCACTTTACTCTGTCTAATTGTCCAAAATGACTCAAAATTTGTCCAAAATAACACAAAATTTGGCCAAAATTACTCAAAGATTCTCCAAAATTACGAAAAAATTGTCCAAAATGACTCAAAATTTTACCAAAATGGCTCAAAATTTGTCCAAAATTATGAAAAATTGTCCAAAATTACTCAAATATTGTCCAAAATAACGTAAAAATAGTTCAAAATTTGCCCAACATAAAAAATCATCCAAAATGACTCAAAATTTGTCCAAAATAATGTAAAAATTGTCCAAAATGACTCAAAAATTGTCCAAAATTACACAAAATTGTCCAAAATAATGTAAAAATCGTTCAAAATGACTCAAAATTGGTTCAAAATAGCATAAAAATTGTCCTAAATAACTCAAAAATTGTTAAAAATGACTAAATTTTGTCCAAAATGACTCTTTCCAAAATTACTGAAAACTCGCTCAGAATGAGTGAAATTTTGTGTAAAATGACAGTTTAGAGTCATTATGAAGAATCTGGGGTCATTTTAGCCTCTGCAGACTTTTCCTCTCTGCTCTGTTCATCATCTGTAGATGTTTCACCATGCTAAATGGATCTCCAACTACTTACTACTTATGTGACTTTGGGACAGTTTTGTCTCTTTGTGGTCATTTTTTATCTTGTTTTTGGTGTTTTTGGTGACTTTTCAGGTCTTTCTGGGACAGATTTGTCCCCCTTTCTGTTGTTTCGCGTCTTATTTATGTCATTTTGTGTCTCATTTTTTTGTTTTGTGGCAGTTTTGTCTTGTTTTTTTGGCATTCTATGTGTTGGTTGTGTAATTTTTTTGTCTTTTGGGTTGTCATTTTTTGTTGTTTTCTGTCTTGTTCAGCATCTCATTTGCCAACTTTGTGCAATCTTTGTTTTTTTTGTTGTTTTGTGTCCCACTTGTGTTACTTCTTGTTTTATTATGTTCTGTCTCATTTTTGTAATTTTATGTCAAATTTGTGCCATTATATGTCTTGCTTCTCTCACTGTCTAGTTTTTTGCCGCTTCTGTGTCTCATTTTTTACGTTTTTTGTCTAGTTTATGGTCACATTGTCTCCTCACACTGTAAACATTTTTCTGTCTCCATGTTTCCAGACTTTTCCTCTCTTCTCTGCTCATCATCAGTAGAAAGATGTTTCTCCATGCTGAATGTATCTCCAACAACTTGCTCCTCTGTTCACTGTTTCTGAGCCATGCTGCATTTATTTGATTCATCCAGTAGCTTTGGTTTTCCTCTCAGTCTCTCTGTGGAAACACTTCCTGCAGTTCAACCTGAATCTTTAAACAGCTGAGTCAGTCGTGGAGAATCAGTTGTGCCAGTAAACCTTTTTAAGATAAACTGATTTTCAATAAATATCATGATTTTAGGCTTGGATTTGGGTCGTTTTTCCAGTGGAACCAGCACATCACACATGATATGTTCATGAACTATTTTTTTTTTGTTGTTTTTTCCTGTGATGAATGAGTCATTTGGCTATTTATTGTATCAAGATGTGCAGAACAAAGCGAGTTTGAATAAATATCACAATTTGCAGCTTAGACTTGATTATTTTTTATTAATTTCTCTGATAAATGGTGACATGTTGGTGATTTTCCCATCAGCCAGCAGGTTTTGGGGTTCGGGAGGTTAATACAATAACACAGACTCCTCTCTGCCGTTGACCTTCCACCTTCTAAAATCCACTCGGGACGCCATCACAGCCAACATGAGCTGTGGGCTGTGGGTCTGATCTGATGATATAGTTCCCACTTCGTCCTGCCTCGTGTCATCAAATCTATTTCAGACCTGATCGCGGCCTTCAGAGGCATCTCCATCCGCCCTGGAGGATGAATATAGAGCCTGTGGGGAAGCCTGGGGTCGGGGGTCGGCCTTAATCGTGTCAAAATGATGTCATAATTCCGCTGTCACCTCGCCACGTAGCTTAGCAGCTTAGCATTTCATCCACCGTTTAATTGGAGGGTTGAGGACGCCACCGGGGCCCTACGATGGGTTTGATGGGGCCACGTGAAGGACAGGAAGCAGCTCTCGGTCATAAAATGGAAATGACGGCGTGGAGACCAGCGAAGCTCCAGGCGAAGAGACGAAACAGAGGCTCAGTAAAACGGCTCTGATGTGGTCATTAGGAGGCGAAGCTGAACCGAACCGACGTCACGCTTCAGCCTCCAAACCACACTGTAAATAATTAATGCTGCTGTTGGTTTAGACATTAAAAAATACTGGAAAATACAGTCTGTCCTATATATGTGCACTTGGAAAATCACACACAGTTCCAATGCATGCTGGGAAAAACCCTGCAGAGGATACAGACGCTTTATTTTACTGAGGTTTGGACCACTATGGAATGGTTTCTCCCATTTATTATAAAGAATATAAACTCCAAAACAGTGGACGGGATGTTTATGTAAATCAGGTTTATAGAAGAAACGTCGCTTCAGCTCTCTGTTCTCCCGTTTCATGAGTGGATTTTAATTCTAAGCTCATTTTGTCCTCGTTAAAATGAACCAAAGTGCAGAGCATGACAGTCGTTTTTGACCTTGGAAGGAGCAGTTTGACGAATCAAAAACTTCGTCCGAGACTTCAATCCACTCCGGCTGAGCCTCGAGGTGCAATTATTTTGTCAAACAAACTGCAAACTAACACATGAACTTTACCCTGCAATATTTTAATCATGTTTCAGGAAAACCTGCTGTCAGGCTGACATGAGAGGTCCGTTATTAAATGAGCTGAATCAGATGAATTTTCTGAAAGGAAAATTCATCTGAATAAGTGCTAATACTTAATAGCATAAATTACACATATGACAGACAATACCAGGGTCCTATTAGTGCCAAAAGGGGCTAATTTTATTTTCCACCGACGCCCTGATTAGCTGAGAACTAAAACATGACGACAAAATAAATAACAGTAAAGTCACTTGTGGATAAAACAAACACACCCTAACCTGGTCTCAGTACTACCAGAGATCACGGATGTTAATTAGCCACAGCGGGTCCAAAATAAATGACATTACAGACTTCTTTTCCGGTTCCAGGTCGCTGCTCATGTGGCTGACCAGTCAGCTCGTAGCGTGACATTGCACCTACTTTTCATTCATATTTGCACTAGTATGTTACTAAGCTGCGTTTTGTCTTATTTGTCTCTTTTTCATTTGTATTCTCATTACTTGCTCTAGACTTGTATATATATTTATCCCTATTTCTTATTATGTCATGTTGCACTGCCTTTTAATTGCTCCCTGTGGACAAATAAAGTTTTCTGAATCTGATTAGAGAAATGATTAAAAATTTCCAATCTAAAAGAAAAACAGTTTTAAAAATCATCAAGTTGCATTATTCTCATATACCTGCTACATCTCTAACATGTGTTCCAACCGTTAACTTCAGGATAAAACAGTGATAAAGAAATTTTCACCATTTATTCTTCACTTTAAAGTCACTGTTTCAACCATTGTTTATTTTTCCATGACTATTTTAGTTTTTTTTATATATTTTTTTTAAAGTAGCGACTTTCACTAATTGCTCGCTCATTTTTTCAATTTTACCAATTTCAGCAATTCATGAACAACTGTGTCATCTGTTTATCCATGCGTTTTAGCTAATTACTCAATTTAGCCAACTATTTCAGCTTTATAGCTATTATTGTTAGCTCACTATTTCATTTAGCTAACTATTTCTGCTGTATATTCATTATTTTCAGCTGCTTATTTGTTTTAGCTAACTACTTTAGCTGTATATTCATGATTTTAAGCCAGCTCTTTTGTGTAGCTAACTATTTCAGCTGAATACACTCTGCTTTTAGCTGACAGCTTCTTTTGGCTAACTATTTCAACTGTATATCCATTACCTTCAGCTAATTCTTTGTTTTAGCTAACTACCTGCTGTATATTCATTAGTTTTAGCTAATAGCTTCTTTTAGCTAACTATATCAGCTGTAAACCCATTACTTTTAGCTAATTCTTTGTTTTAGCTAACTATTTCAGCTGAATATCCACTGCCTTTGGCTGACAGCTTCTTTTGGCTATTTCAACTCTATAGTCATTATTGTTAGCTCATTGTTTCTTTTAGCTAACTATTTCAACTGTATATCTGTGATTTTTAGCTCAATGTTTCTTTTAGCAAACTATTTCAGCTTGATACCCATGACTTTCATCTAAATCTTTGTTTTAGCTAACTATTTCTGGTGTATATTAATTTCTTTTAGCCGATAACCTCTTTAAGCTAACTATTTCAGCTCTATGGCCATTATTGTTAGCTCATTTCTTCTGCTGTATATCCATTACTTGTGGCTGTTTTTCTCATTAACTCATAACTTTTTCACAGTTTCCGCGCTTACATACTAATTTTAAACCCCAATTTATTAAATCATGATTCTATCTCTTAGTTGCCTTAAGTGTAACCCGAGTTTTCTAAATAAACGTCTTTCATTACAGTGCAGGTATTCCAGCGCTCCTCGATGCCGTTGTTAGGAAGTGGCCTTTATTTGTTGGTGAAAGTACAAGCACTTGTTTGAGACTCTGCCATTATCTGAATATCTTCCTAGAGAACTGGCGACATTCCTTCATAATACTGCTGACTGTTTTCCACAACATGCTGCAGTGTCTTTTAGGCCAATCGATCACAGTCAACATCATGTCTGCTTTTGTTTTGCAACTGACATTGAGTTGATGATGAAGTCAGAAGTGCAGATTGATCTGAAAAGTCTCCATTGTTTTTCCTTCCAGCACTAATGTAACTTTAGAGCAAGTTTAGCATCTCTGTACATTGATTTCCCTCCAACAGCACAAGAAAGAATGGAAACCAATGACTAGCTGGAGGAAAGGAAAACATACTGGAGAAGTGGTACTGCTTCAAAGCTAAATACTGTTTTAGTGTATTTCTCTTTACTGCATTTACAAGTCTATTAATTCATAAACATGGTATTAATTTTTAAGGCATTCTTGCTTTGGTTTGCTTGTTTTTTATTGTGGCAGCATTTTGTTGCCGTAGTTTGGGTTCATTTGTCGAAGGTAAATGTAGTGTTTGAGGGTAAATGTAATGTTAGAGGGTAAATGTAGTGTTAGAAGGTAAATGTAGTATTAGACGGTAAATGTAGTATTAGACGGCAAATGTAGTATTAGATGGTAAATGTAGTGTTAGAAGGTAAATAGTATTAGAGGGTAAATGTAGTGTTAGAAGGTAAATGTAGTGTTAGAGGGTAAATGTAGTATTAGAAGGTAAATGTAGTATTAGAGGATAAATGTAGTGTTAGAGGGTAAATGTAGTGTTAGAGGGTAAATGTAGTATTAGAGGGTAGACGTAGTGTTAATGGATAAATGTAGTATTAGAGGGTAAATGTAGTACTAGAGGGTAAATGTAGTACTAGAGGGTAAATGTAGTACTAGAGGGTAAATGTAGTGTTAGAGGGTAAATGTAGTATTAGAGGATAAATGTAGTATTAGAGGATAAATGTAGTGTTAGAGGGTAAATGTAGTACTAGAGGTTAAATGTAGTACTGGAGGGTAAATGTAGTACTAGAGGGTAAATGTAGTATTAGAAGGTAAATGTAGTATTAGAGGATAAATGTAGTGATAGAGGGTAAATGTACTGTTAGAGGGTAAATGTAGTACTAGAGGATAAATGTAGTACTAGAGGGTAAATGTAGTACTAGAGGGTAAATGTAGTATTAGATGGTAAATGTAGTATTAGAGGGTAAGTGTAGTATTAGAGGGTAGTTGTAGTGTTAATGGATAAATGTAGTATTAGAGGGTAAATGTAGTATTAGAGGGTAAATGTAGTGTTAGAGGGTAGATGTAGTACTAGAGGGTAAATGTAGTATTAGAAGGCAAATGTAGTATTAGAGGATAAATGTAGTGATAGAGGGTAAATGTACTGTTAGAGGGTAAATGTAGTACTAGAGGATAAATGTAGTACTAGAGGGTAAATGTAGTACTAGAGGGTAAATGTAGTATTAGATGGTAAATGTAGTATTAGAGGGTAAGTGTAGTATTAGAGGGTAGTTGTAGTGTTAATGGATAAATGTAGTATTAGACGGCAAATGTAGTATTACAGGGTAAATGTAGTGTTAGAAGGTAAATAGTATTAGAGGGTAAATGTAGTGTTAGAAGGTAAATGTAGTGTTAGAGGGTAAATGTAGTGTTAGAGGGTAAATGTAGTATTAGAAGGTAAATGTAGTATTAGAGGATAAATGTAGTGTTAGAGGGTAAATGTAGTGTTAGAGGGTAAATGTAGTATTAGAGGGTAGACGTAGTGTTAATGGATAAATGTAGTATTAGAGGGTAAATGTAGTACCAGAGGGTAAATGTAGTACTAGAGGGTAAATGTAGTGTTAGAGGGTAAATGTAGTATTAGAGGATAAATGTAGTATTAGAGGATAAATGTAGTGTTAGAGGGTAAATGTAGTACTAGAGGTTAAATGTAGTACTGGAGGGTAAATGTAGTACTAGAGGGTAAATGTAGTATTAGAAGGTAAATGTAGTATTAGAGGATAAATGTAGTGATAGAGGGTAAATGTACTGTTAGAGGGTAAATGTAGTACTAGAGGATAAATGTAGTACTAGAGGGTAAATGTAGTACTAGAGGGTAAATGTAGTATTAGATGGTAAATGTAGTATTAGAGGGTAAGTGTAGTATTAGAGGGTAGTTGTAGTGTTAATGGATAAATGTAGTATTAGAGGGTAAATGTATTAGAGGGTAAATGTAGTGTTAGAGGGTAGATGTAGTACTAGAGGGTAAATGTAGTATTAGATGGTAGGATGTACTTTGTGCAATCGATTCATCATTTACTGATAATTGTTTTTAAATAGCATTCCTAGCATCCTGCCACAAATCCTACTGTCTTTTCAAAACTGGAGTGACAGAAAATGTAAACAAATGGTTGGTTTTTGATTCGTGTTGTGGTACCGATCAGTTAAAAAATGCCTTGATGAACATTCCTAATTGAAAAGTGTCACCTGGTGCCTGAATTTACCATAAGTTATGACATTTTCAGAAAAAGATGCAGAAAAGAAACAGATTGATGCATAAATGTACGCTAGAATACAAGAAATAAAGTGCTGATGCTAGAAATGCTGAAAAATTTGCCACCAGATCTCAATCCAGGTGAACATCTGTTAGATTTTGGACTGATGTGTTGAGTCGCTAGAAAACATTCCCAACAACTGAGGGAATATCTGTTGGAAGATAGATGTTTTATCCCTCTGGTAGAGTTCCAGAGACGTGGAGAATCAATGGCAAGAAGCACTGAAGATGTTCTGATGTCACATGGTGGTCCAGCATCTAATTTGGACGTTTTCTGTTGGCTTTTCCTTTAATTTGTTATCCATGTGTTGGTTCTACAGAGTCTGACTGGAAAGAAAACCTGAACTGAAGTGAATCCCTGCTTGTTTTTCTCTGCAGTTGTGGGATATGGGTCACGATCAAGAACAGACATTGAGATTGGTCCAAAAACACACCAGCAGCAGCTGTTTGGTGGTTTGAGCCTGAAGCTAAATCTGAACACCACAGAAGAAAAAGAGGAGGTGCTGAACTGTGGCGAGGGCTCTTCTTCTTCTTCCTGGTCAAGGTTATCAGCATCCAGCACACGGCCATTAGCAGGCAGAGCGCTAGCATCAACACAACCGATAAAACCGGATCACGATTTTAATAGACAACAGGAATCTGTAATTAGGACAACAGGGAGCTGATAAGCCGGAAGCACTGAAACATGAGCAACTCAAGGCCAAACAAAGACCAACACCAACCGAGACCCACTGAGAAATTCAGACAAACCCACATCCAGCTGCCTGCGGGCTACAGCCGCTGTTGGCTTGCCTTTAATATTACAAACTTATTGTTTCTTACTCATCTATCGTCTGTTGACACCACAGTCAGAACAGCGTTTGTTCTACTGAGCAGAATTCCAGAAGATCGAGAGTCTCAGGTATTATTTACAGTCTGGAGGAAATCCAGGAAAAAAAGAATCCACCGTCGCCTTTTTTAGTTCTGCAGATTCACCAGCATGAAATAGAAATGAGGAGAAAACATGAAGCCACACAGCTCGGAAGCTCGTTTACTGGGCAGCGTTGGTGATGTCATCCAGCAACCACCAACCAATCAGGCAGAACTTTACTTTAGCCTCTCCAGACTTTTCCTCTGGACTCATCAGCTGTAGAAACAGGTTTTTGTTGTTTAGTCACGTTCTATAATGTTCTGTCTCTTGTTTTTGTCATTTTGTGTCATTTAATTCAATTTTATTTCAATTCAATTCAATTTTATTTATATAGCACCAATTACAGTCAAATTGTCTCGAGATGCTTTACAGAACCCATATGCCTGAACCCCAGAGCAGCCCTAAGGAGACAGTGGCAGGAAAACACCCTTTTAACAGGGAAAAAAAAAACCTCGAGCAGAACCCGACTCTAATGTGGGGGAACCATCTGTTGCTGGCCGGGCAGGTTGAGAGGGACAGAAGATGTAGAGAGGTAGAGATAGAGGGATAGAGATAGAGGGGTAGAGATAGAGATAGAGGGATATAGATAGAGGAGTAGATAGAGGGGTAGAGATAGAGGGGTAGAGATAGAGGGGTAGAGATAGAGGGGTAGAGATAGAGATAGAGGGATATAGATAGAGGAGTAGATAGAGGGGTAGAGATAGAGGGGTAGAGATAGAGGGGTAGAGATAGAGGGGTAAAGGTAGAGATAGAGGGATATAGATAGAGGAGTAGAGGTAGAGGGGTAGAAATAGAGGGGTAGAGATAGAGGGGTAGAGATAGAGGGGTAGAGATAGAGGGGTAGAGATAGAGATAGAGGGATATAGATAGAGGGGAAGAGGTAGAGGGGTAGAGATAGAGGGGTAGAGATAGAGGGGTAGAGATAGAGGGGTAGAGATAGAGGGATATAGATAGAGGGGTAGAAATAGAGGGGTAGAGATAGAGGGGTAGAGGTAGAGGGATAGAGGGGTAGAGATAGAGGGGTAGAGGGGTAGAGATAGAGGGATAGAGATAGAGGGATAGAGATAGAGGGATATAGATAGAGGAGTAGAGAGAGGGGAGTAGAGAGAGGGGAGTAGAGGTAGAGGGATAGAGGGGTAGAGATAGAGGGGTAGAGATAGAGGGATAGAGGGTTACAGTTGGTAGAACAAAACCATTTAATGTCTTTTTTTGTCATTTTCTGTCTCATTTCTCTCAATTTGTCTAATTTTTTTTTGCCATTTTGTGTAATTTTTTTGTCTCTTTTTTTGTCATTTTGTGGTCAGTTGGTTCATTTTGTGTCTTGTTTTTTGTCATTTTGTGTCCCAGATTTTAAACAGGGCTCAAACGTGTTTTTAATTTAACCAAAATTGCTCAAAATGTCATAAAAGATGTCAAAAATTACACAGAAATTATCCACAATTTCTCAATACTTGTCCATTGTAAGAAAAAAAAATAAAAATTACTCAATTTATGCATAAAATGACTCAAAAATTGATCACAATGACACAAAATTTGTCCAAAATTAAACAAAATTATGTAAAATTACTCAAATTTAAATTATCTTCAGACTGTGAAACCTGCATGGATTTAAACTGATCTGGTGTCAGTTTCTACCAGAACTCAGATGTGTTTCTTCTCCTAAATGTCATGGTTCTATCTGCTGGACTGATGAAGTTCTGAGGATCTGATGGAAAAAGTCCATTAAAAAGTGATAAATCTGGACCCACCTCTATGGACTTCAAGGACCTGGAACTCTGGAAATATTCCCAGTAAGAAGGTAGAATTCTGATCATTGATAAAGTTACTGGAGATGAAAAACCAGATGGTTCTTTGGGGTAACTTTTGGTGGAGATTTTGTGTGTCTTTCTGAGGAATATTCACCTATTTTTGGGGTGATTTGGGGTCTTTTTGTGTTTGTTTTTGTGCTGATTCTGAGTCTTTCTGTGCTGATTTTGTGTTTCTTTGTGGTAATTTTGGTGATTTGGTCTCTTTTGTGGTTAATTTGTCTGTTTTTATGGTAATTTTCCAGCTTTTTTAGTTATTTTAGTGTGAATTTTAGTGTAATTTCCACCAGAACTCAAATGAGTTTTACCTCTTAAATGTCATGGTTCTATTTGCTGGACTGATGAAGTTCTGAGGCTCAGAAATGATGGAAAAAGTCTTTAAAAAAGGCAAATTTCAGACCAGAAACAGAAATATTCACAGTATGAAAGTAGAATTCTGTGTGGCTTCACTAAATATACTAAAGTTACTGTAGATTAAAACTCATCTGATTCTTAGGAGGTAGAGTTTACACAAAATGACATGAAAAATATGATTTGACATCCATAAAAACATCATAAATTATGATAAAACATAGAGTCAGTGTTGTGGAAGGAGATTCAGATGCTGTGTTTGTGCTAACGTTCATTTTCCTACATTATGCAGATGTTTGCTTCATCAGCTGCAGAGAAAACAGGATATTTAACTACCTTTTATTGTCCTGCGGCGAGCTGCAGTGTCTGTTTCCACAGTTTCTGGACGGACGTTGGACGATCTTTGTCACTCTGATTTCACCTTGGGCCTGAAAGGACACATGAGAGGAGAAAAACAAACATGTTTGCTGGTGTTTCTCTGCACACGGCTTTGAGTTCTGAAGCATTTACTGGAGCTGGATGCATCCGAGGCCATATGGAGGATTAATAGTAGCAGCCGACTCTCTTTATAGTCGCTATAACGAGTTCCTTCATTAAAACTCTGATCTTCTGGGAGCAAAGCAAGCAGAGAAAGCAGCAAAGTAGCAGGACTGAAGTCACAATTCTAAAAAATATCATGTTTAGGCATCAGATGCCTCAATCATGTTTTATCAGGCAGTTTTTTCTCTGATGCAAATAAAGAAAACATTAACATTGATTTCCTGCATTCATCGAGAATCTGTTTGAATATAATGATGAATGGAACAAGACCCGGTTTAAAACTCAGTGTAGGAATGGTTGCAAACAACTAATTTCTAATATTTTTTGAGCTCTCTAAAGGAGAAAGTGGTGGATGTATATTTAAACCGCTCTGAGTTAACGTTAGCTGCTTGGTGCAAATGCGACGACTTGCTGCCAAAACTTGCTTTAAAATGAACAAAATTAGATTTGGTTGCACTTTTTTGTGCTAGTTATCAGCTGTTTGGGTGGAAAATCTTCCTGCTTTACCTCCTGCAGACACTATAAATTGAATTTTTTAACGCAATTTCACAGACATTTTCATGATTTAAACATTGTTATTCAGTAGCAGTATGCTTTCTTTGGATAGTTTTTAGTGATTTATTGAACTGACATGAATAAACAATCATGACAAAGTCTTCTGTTATCATTAATGACTTCCAGCCAGAATCTATTCTGATGGTAATAAACCCTATTTGCAGCAAAAGTAACATATCGGTAGTGAATAAACAACCTTTTGCAGATTATTTTGTGGATTTTTTCTTTCAATTTAACAGTTTAAAGCAAAATCGCAATAATTTTTTTCATAAAAACCTGTTAATACATGCTTTTAATACACGACGGATTACAATGATCTTCATTCTGGTCTAAGAATCAACTGCTTCAAAACTTCAGCTGGACTGATTGTCAGGGCCCCAACCTCCGTCCTGGCTTCAACCCCCACCTGACCTCCCTCATCCTTCCCCCTTTCTCTCCTTCTCATTATTTTCTCCCTGACCAAGACCCTCCAGACTCTCCCCCCTTCCTGCTCCTGGATCCCCGGCCTGTCCCTGGATTTCCCTGCCTGCCGAGCCTCCCTGCCCCTGGAACATCCTGCCTGCCTCCCCCCTGGAACGGGACGTTCCTGCCCGCTCTCTGCCGCCAACCAGCACCTGCACGGAGGACGCCTACCGAGCCGCCGGTTCCTGGTACCATCACCCCCCACCGTCCCCTTTAGTGAGTTCTCCTTAGTTATCCTGGGTTCTTAGTTTCCCCCCACCTGTTCCTTGGTTACCCTGCCTCTTGGTAAAAATAAATCCGCCTTTTTGTTCCTGCCTCAGTTCCTCATCTGTGTGCTCTCTGCTGGGGTTCACCCCCACGCCGTGACACTGAAGTTCTGAGGCTCAGAAATGATGGAAAAAGTCCATTAAAAAGTCATAAATCTGGACCCACCTCTATGGACTTCAAGGACCTGGAATGTTCTAAGTGAGACTAAACTTAAAGACTGGAAGCAGGAATGGAGAACGTCCTCGGGAGAAATTTCTAGAGTAGACCTACCGACAGCTGGAGAAAGTTCTAGAGTAGACCTACCGACAGCTGGAGAAAGTTCTAGAGTAGACCTACCGACAACTGGAGAAAGTTCTAGAGTAGACCTACCGACAACTGGAGAAAGTTCTAGAATAGACCTCCCGACAACTGTAGAAATTTCTAGAGTAGACCTACTGACAGCTGGACAAAGTTCTAGAGTAGACCTACCGACAACTGTAGAAAGTTCTAGAATAGACCTACCGACAACTGTAGAAATTTCTAGAGTAGACCGACAACTGGAGAAAGTTCTAGAGTAGACCTACTGACAACTGTCCAGTTGTCAGTAGGTCTACTCTAGAACTTTCTCCAGGGGATGTTCTCCTCTATGGACTTCAAGGGCCTGGAACTCTGAAATATTCACAGTATGAAGGTAGAACTCTGATCGTTAATAAAGTTACTGGAGATTAAGGTCTGGGGTAACTTTTTCATATGAAAGGAATCCAAACATCTCTACAGTTCCAGGACTGAAACATGAAGTAAAAGCTGCAGTTCCACAAACGTCCACTGGAGGCTCCAGACGTGAATCACTCCTCCATCGACCTCCATGTTAAAACATCCAACTTTACAAAAGAAATTCTCCTTTTGTGGTCACTTTTACAACTTTATTTAGTGTTTTTTAACTTGTGGTGAATTTGCATCACTTTTCGGTCATTTGACATATTTTGTGGTCGTTTCATGTCGTATTCTGGTCGCTTTGAAACATTAAAATCTGGACCTACCTCTATGGACTTCAAGGACCTGGAACTCTGGAAAAATTTACAGGATGAAAACAGCATTGAACAAAAACCAGATGCTGGGTTTCAATTGTGACATTCTGTCATTTTAGATAAACTACGAGACCTTTAGGTAAGTTTGAGATGTTCTGGACCATTTTGAAGTCTTTTTGGACCATCTATTTTGGACAAGTTTTTAAAATTTTGAAAAGTTTCAAGTCCTTATGGAAAAGTTTCAGGTAAATCTTGGATAAATCTGGATAACTTGCTAAGAAAGACCAGAAAAAGAGCTCAATACACTGATTTTAAGGTTGTTATACTCACTTTTAGGATCGCTTCTATAATATCGTGCAGCTTTAATCGTAAATTTATCAGGAACTTTATGAGCAATGAGAAAAGAAACTAAAGTTCTCAGCTGGACTGAAAACAAGAAGGTAGTAGTTCATGGTGAGTGTGTTGAAGGAAGCTTAATGTTGCTCTACATGGGATGTTAAAAACTTTTACTGATGAGGATCTGTCGTGACGTCTGCAGCACATTTCCTGACAATAAAACTAATAATTGTGAGGATCTGTCACACTAATTAACCCCAGGAAGTGTGCCTGGTTGCTGCTTCACCTGCTCAGGTGACTGAACGTACCAGCGGCAGCGTCAGGACCAGGTGTCCGGTGGTTTGGGACCGCCGAGCCGTCGAGCTGTCGGGCTTCACTTCGGCCGGCAGGACTATCTGAAATATCTGCACAGTAAGTTATTCACAGGTTTAATTAGGAAGATTAATGCGCTGATCTGGCCGTCCCACTGTGTCCAACGACTTTAATCATTAGCGGCTCTTTTTATAGGAACACTTTCCAGAAAGGAGCCGGGAGAGCGACAAGAATAGCTCCGAAACGAGAACAGCAGCGATCAATCACTGCAGAAAAATCCTGAGGAAACCAAAATGAGCCGTGTGGGAGGACAAATCAGACATAAAATTACACTTTTTCATTTTTAATTTACTTTTATTTCCCACTGAGGAGAAACCGCAGAGGGAAAACTCCAAAACTGCAGCAGTTATCCGACTCTGCACTGGAAAAACAACACAAAAATGAAAAAAAATAACAAAATACCTGAAGTTCTGGCAGCAAAAAGTACAAAAAAAAAAAACAATGGAATGCTGTAATGTTGCAAAATTTAAAAAAAAAAAACGATAGTGAAAATAACAGCAAAAATCTGTAGAATTATATTTTCTAATTACTGCATGTAAAAATGTAGGTTTTTAATGTGGAAGTTGTTTATAGTTTTGGACTTTTTGTTTTGGTTAAAAGGAATTTTTAATATTTATTATGAAAAAACAGTTAACACATGATTTATCATTTGCCGATATTTCTTTCAAACGACAGCAAATAACTATGAAATAATTATTTTCTGCTGTTTTAACTAATTGCTATTTGTGAAAATACAGATTTTTAATGTGGACTTCACTTACAGGTTTGGCTTTATTTTATATTTTGTTGTTTGTTTTTTCAGATTTTATATGTAAATTAATATTTTTCTTTCTATGATTTTTACTATTTATTATGTGTATCTAATAAAACACAGAAATTCTGTAAAATAACAGTTAAAAAACAATGATTTGGCATTTTCAAATATTTAATGTACATATTTTCTTTAGAATAACAGTAGATATCTGTAAAAAATAATGATATTTCTTTGTTGATTTCATGGTCAAACGTGTAAAAATACTGATTTTTAATTTATTTTTTGATGGTTTACATGCAAATTAATTTTGGGGAATTTTTACTATATATTATCTTTAACTAATATAACAGTAAAAATCTATCAAATAAATCTGTAAAACTACTTAACATTTTTAAATTATTTACATACATTATTTTTCTTTCATTTAACGGTAAATATCCGTGATTTTATTTTATTTTGCAGATTTAAATATTGTAAAAATATTTTTGATTTTATGGTCAAACAAAACAACAAATTATGATTTAAAATACAGATTTATATGAGAATTACTTGCAGTTTTGGCCTCTTACATGTTTTGATAAATTACAGATAATATGTCGTAGAATAAATAAGTGAATAAATTAATTTATATAGTGACTATATAAAGGCCCAAACTGTTCATATAATCCACATAAAAATCTGTATTTTTACAGTAACTTGTTTCAAATATTACAGGTAAAAACTGTTCAAAGTTAGTTTTTTTATGTTTATTTTAACAGTGCAGACGTCTGAGGTGATATATTCCCACATATTCCTCCTCCAGTCGATTCCTCCACATGAGCTGGTATTAAAGGGGAATTTAAAGGCCTGAGATGAAGCATCGCTGCATTAAATCACCCCACCCGTCCAATCAGGCCGACCCCTGCTATGAAACAAGCGACCATAAATACTGGACTCCAAACCTGCAGGTGTTTGTAAAACTAAAAAATGACACCGTTTGGTTGATGACGCCTGTTTATTCAGGCGTAAAGGTCGCCTTGTGGGAGATTAAAACAGGAACAGCTGGAGGTAGAAACTGTGACGACCTGCAGGACTGAACCTTTTCCTCAATAAACCACCGCAGAGTCGCAAATCACCAGCCGACACCACATCAAACATCTTCTGCTGACACCGAATTTGGCTGATTACTGGTTGTAACGTCTAAACTCGGGCCGATCCATTTAACCGCAGAAATATCGTGGCTGTCGGACTATTTTGGGAGGGAAATGACTTGACGGCAGCCGGAGGGGCGATAAACTCCCTCTGGAAATGAATCACAAACGTCAAAGGAGTGGTTTGATGATTCAGCAGGTTGTGTTTTATGTGCAGAATCAGTCCAGCTGTTGACAAATCATCACATTACAGGAACATGGAGGGAGTTTTAGTCACGCAGCTGCTTCTGTTTTACAATATTTACCCCTCTAAAGTCATAATATGACAGTATAAGGCTCATTCCAGAACTGGAGGACATCTGAGCTTCTAAATGTTTGAAAAATCAACCTTCTCTTTTCCAGTTTTCTTCTCCATATTGATCAATAATAGGTATTGATGGGCTCAGCTTCTTCTTCCATGTTCTCTGTGCTGTTTGCTAACTCTACTCTAATCCATGCTAATGTGATCTTTTTCTCAGCAGTAGAAGCTAGATATTTAGCTGCTGTTACTGCTGACCAAGAGGACAAACTGACTGATGGAAAACAGTCCAAAGAATTAGTCTGATCCTGATAATATGAGCTGGAGGGAGACATTCAATCAAGGCTGACAATGGGATGAAAAGATGGAAAATAGAAGAGAGGACATAGCTTTGCTCTACACATTCTATAGGAACACTGTTGGATGATGTAAATGACAAAAACAAGACACAAAATGCCAAAAACGAGACAAAATGCCAAAAACAAGACACAAAATAACCAAAACAGGACACAAAACGCCAAAAATAAGACACAAAATGACAAAAACGAGACACAAAACGCCAAAACGAGACAGAAAACACAAAAAACGAGACAAAATGCCAAAAACAAGACACAAAATCACAGAAACAAGACATAAAATGACAGAAACAAGGCACAAAATGACAAAAATGAGACACAAAACGCCAAAAACGAGACAGAAAATGACAAAAACGAGACACAAAATGACAAAAATGAGACAAAACGCCAACAAGACACAAAACGCCAAAAAAGACACAAAATGACAAAAACAAGACACAAAATGACAGAAACAAGACAGAAAAGGACAAAAACGACAGAAAATGACAAAAACAAAACAGAAAACAACAAAACAAGACAGAAAATGACAAAAACAAGACACAAAATGACAGCAATATTTCAGATCAAAACACCACAAAAACGTTTTTTCACCACAACTTTAGCTTTAAATGTAGCTGAGCTGTTGGTGGCCCCGCCCCCTTCAGGAAGAAGACTCTCTCTGTATCTGTGATTAAACAAACATTACTGAGCGAAAACAACCAAAAACACAACTAAAATGGATTTCTTTTAAACAATTGTAGAGCAATCTGTTGGTATTTACTGTCACCTCTAAATGGATTGATACTCAGAACGTTTAGCTTGAGTGTTTGAATGTGTTAGCATCAGAAATCCTAGCTTAGCATAATTAGCATGAGCCTCAGGTAGCCAGCTAGCAAACACCTTTTTAAAGCTTGATGCTGCAGAGTTCTACACAGATGGAGTTACAGGTGTGTTTGCTGCACCTCCATACCATTTAACTAGCTCCACCTGGTGGTACAACCAGGTACTACAGCTGATCTTATTAACCCAATTAATGGATCAACAGGCCTAGACTGAACAAATTAGTGTGTGGAACATAAAGAATTTCTGTTTTGGGTCTTAAATATGGCTATTCGTGAAGCTAATTTTCACCATGCGTTTTTTTTTTTTTTTTCAAATAAATTTGGCCTTTTGACAGTTTTTAAATCCACATTAACAATTTATTGGTAGAAATGCATGTCTGAATTTCAAACTTAACAATAACTGCAGGTGTTTATTTGATTTTCTCACCTTTTCCATTGGAAACCCATTAACCCATTTAAAAGCGGTTTTATCAGCATATGGAACAAACTTTCACTGTATTTCATTCATTTGATGTTCAGCTTGGCCAACCACTTTGTGTAAAATCTGCTGTCAACACGTGTTTTCCTGACAAGTGATTGTGTAGATGTTACCCTCCAGCCTTCAGAAACACAGATAGAAGTCTTGTCACATTGTTGTAGAGCTAGAGTTTGCTAATAAAGCATGCGACACTGTGGTTCTCGTCTCGTCTCTCCAACAGCCAGCCTTCACAGAGCATCTCAAACCACTGCTGGTGCCATGTTAAAGGCTGCTAAACAGTTCTCAGACAAGCAGGGAGGGCGACGGCAGATTAACACCGAGCTGTTGGCCCGCAGAGCGTTCGACTTGTCAGCTGCATCAACACCTCTGCAGCGAGAAGTCAGAGGATCAGCTATACTGCACAGCAAGTGTTTCTGCAGGCTTCAGAGGCCAACGGATCCCCGCAGTAAAGAGAAATGTCACCAAACTGCCCTGAACACATCCACTGTCACCTCGGCTCAGCGAGGCCACCAAACATGACGTGGATTCATCCACAGCTGAGCTCCTGCAGGCGACGAAAATCAGCGGTCTGATCCTAAAAGAGGCTGGAAACATTTAAAAAATGCCTCGTCTTTAACTAACAATCAGACCCGCTGAGCAAGAAGCATCACAGTCTGTCAGCGGTTAAACTGGTCACCATCCAGTGTGAATGAAACTGGAATCTGAAGTTCTGACAGCTTTTCTTTGAGAAATTCAAGTTACAACTTAACAAAGAAGAAAAATTATCACAAAGTGACCAAAAACACAACCTTAAAACTACAAAGATCAAGAGCAAAACAACTATAATGTGACAGAAAATGACCACAGAGACACTAAACATGTCACAAAAACACACAAAATGATCACATCATTATCAAAAAATGACAAGAAACATACCATAGATGGATAAGAGATGACTAGAACGATATAAATTGACCAGGAAGAGACAAAACAAACACAAAGAAACTACAAAATAACCTAAAAAAGATGCAAAACGACCATGAACAGACTCAAGATATACAAAAAATGTGAAAAATTACTAAAAAGAGACAAATGACCACAAAGAAACACAAAATGACCACTCAGTAACCACACAGGGACCAAAAACACAACGTTAAAACTGCAAAGATGCGACAAACTGCTATAATGTGACACAAAACAACCACAAAATGACCACAAAGAGACAGTAAACATGTCACAAAGACACACAAAATGACCACATCAATTTCAAAAAGTGACAAGAAACATACCATAGATGGATAAGAGATGACTAGAATGATATAAATTGACCAGGAAGAGACAAAACAAACACAAAGAGACTACAAAATAACCTAAAAAAGATGCAAAACGACCATGAACAGACTCAAGATAGACAAAAAATGTGAAAAATTACTAAAAAGAGACAAATGACCACAAAGAAACACAAAATAACCTAAAAAAGATGCAAAATGACCATAAACAGAATCAACATGTCTACAAAAATGTGAAAAATTACTAAAAAGACACAGTAGCCACAAAGAAACACAAAATGACCACAACGTAACCACACAGACTACAAACTACAAAAATGCAGAAAACTACCAAGAAGTGACACAAAAACCTCACAAAAAGACACAAAGTGATTACAAAGAGATGCTAAACATGCCACAAAAAGTACAAAATTACCAATAAACGGAACCACTAAGAGAACAAAAACATACCACAGACTTAAAACTACTATAAAGTGACACAAATCAACCTTAAAAGTATGGAAAATAACGCAAAAAAGACACAAACAGCCACAAACAGAATCAAGAAACACATAATGACCACAACGTAACCACATGGTGACTCAAAACTACAAAGACGCAGAAAACTACCACAAAAAAGACACAAAACGACAACAATGAGACAAAAAAAATCACAAAAAAATACTAAATGAACAAAGAACAGAACCACAAAGTGACCATGAACACACCACAAACAGAACCAAGACAACCACAAAGACGTACAAAACTGAACTCGAGTCTAAACTGAGGCTCCTCCCAAACATCTGAGACTGATTTTCCTTTTGTTTTGAAGAATTTCAGAAATTATTCACCACAACTGACTGCAGGTTTCTGAACAGTGTGACCTATACACACCGATAAAGCCTTAAGGAGTGATGAACGTCTCTGCTGACCTTTAAGACCTTAAGAACCCCAAATTACTGCATTCGTTGGACAGTTGATGTCTGAATGACGTGTTGCCTAAAGGCCACTGAGAGATGTGAGAACTAGGAGTCCACAGTACCTTTCCTTTGACTGCGACTCGGACGTACGTCGGCTGAACGTCCACATCGATCAGGGAGGTGTCCAGGTGTCTGTGATGGAGGCAGCAGAGGTCAGTCTAGACCAACAGAATGAAGGGGTTTCTAAAGTTGTCCAGGTGGAAGACAAACACCTGCATCAAGGTGAGAAACAAAGCACCTGGGCAGCATGTACAGTCATTGTTAAATTTACAGTTTTTACAGCATTTAGAGCTGAAAAATTCACATTCAGGGGAGACTCAGATAAATCAGCTAAAGTAGGGCACAATATGGGACCTTAAAGAATTCAATTAAAGCGTATTCTGGATGAATGAAGCTACTGAGAGTTGAGCAAAGTGAACAATAACGTACAACAAATGGACTTAAAACTGTGGACATGAAAAAAAATACTATAAAGTGACACAAAACCTTCATAAAAACACACCACAAAGACACCACAAATAGACTTAAAACTACAAAGACGTGAAAAATGACACAAAAAGTGACACAAAACAACTAGAAAGTAACCCAAAACCACCATAGAAAGACACAAAATGACCACAAAATAATCACAAAATGACCACAAAGGGACCAAAAAAGACACCACGAATAGACTATAAACCACAAAGGTATGAAAAATGACTATTAAGTGACACAAAACATTCATAAAAACACACAAAATGACTGCAACACAACCAAAAAGTGAACTAAAACACATCACAGACTTATAAAGTCACATAAAATAACCATAAAATGACAAAAAATTGACCACAAAGAGACAAGACAACCACAAATAATAATAATAATAATAATAATAATAATAATAATAATAATAATAATAATAATAATACAAAATGACTAATGAACGCACCCACAGAATGACCACAAAAAGACACCACAAATAGACTTAAAACTACAAAGACACGCAGAATGACTAGAAAGTGACATAAAACAACCACAAGATGACATAAATAACCCCCAAAAAAGACATAAAACATCCAGAAAAAGTCAAAAAATTACCACAAAAAGACTCAAAACAGTCATAAAAAGACACAAAATGACCACAAAATAACCACAAACAGACAAAAAGACACCAAGAATAGACTAAACCACAAAGACATAAAAAATGACTATAAAGTAACACAAAACTACCATAGAAAGATGCAAAAGTGATGACAAAATAACCACAAAAAAGACACCAC
Source organism: Amphiprion ocellaris (assembly GCF_022539595.1). Lineage (NCBI taxonomy): Eukaryota > Metazoa > Chordata > Actinopteri > Pomacentridae > Amphiprion > Amphiprion ocellaris. The sequence continues at coordinate 35,536,780 of NC_072775.1, forward strand.
AAATAGACTTAAAACTATAAATTAACAAAAGTTATTTTGAGCTGAAAAAGGTCCCATTCTAGGGACACGTGAGACTCGGATTAATTAGCTAAAGTGGGGCACAATATGGGACCTTAAAGGGTTTAATTAAAGCGTATTCTGCATGAATGAAGCTGCTGACAGTTGGAGCTCAAACTTCCTACCTGAACACTGCCAGGTCCAAGATGATCATGTTGGTTTCATCGTCTTCAGTTAGACAGAAATCCAGCCTGTTAACACACATACAAAACAATTTACAGATTAAAAACAAAACTGGTACAAAACTGACAGAAAAATAACCACAAGACACAGAACAACACAAAGAGGCATAAAATATAACACAAGCACGACCAAAATGACTGCAAAGATGTGCAACGTGACCTAAAAGTAACAAAATGACCACAAGGTGACTCAAATAACCAAAAAAGACATGAAACAAAAACAAAAAACGACCACAATGGAATGACAAAGTGACCAAAAATGCACCACAAAGAGACTAAACATGACAAAGGTGTGTAAAATGACTATAAAGATGTACAAAATGACCAGATGGGACACAAAAGAACCACAATATGACACAAATAACCAAAAAAGACACAAAATGACTACAAAGAGACACAAAACAATCAATACGAAGACACAAAATGACCACAAAAGTGACCAAAAACAGGAATAAAAAGACACAAAATGACCACAACTGAACCACAAAATGACCAAAAAATGCATCACAAATAGACTTAACACGACAAAGATGGGCAATATGACTGTAAAGATATTAAAAAATGACCAGGAAGTGACATAAAAGAACCATAAAATGACACAAGTAGCCAAAAAGACACAAACCATCCATAAAAAGGCACAAAATGACCACAAAGAGACACAAAACATCCATAAAAAGGTACAAAATTACGACAACTCAATCACAAAGTGACCAAAAAACGCAACAAAAACACATTCAATAATACAAGGATGCACAAAATGACTAAAAAGTGACATAAAACAACCACAAAATGACACAAATATCAGAAGAACACAAAAAAAGAACACTAAATAAACACAAAATGAATTCAAAGAGACACAAACATGCCATTTCATGTATTTAAGTAAATATATTTTGACTCAGACTCATAATATTTGAGTGTGTTGAGTCTCCAGAGTGTCTTTACGGGGCGTTATAGTAAAGGAATACGTTCTCTGATGTGATGTGACTGATATCAGGCGTCAGCGGTGAATAAACCGTCCTGCTAGAGTAACACGATACATCACACCAGGAAACCTTCCTGACCCCAGTGTGTCCTCAGCTCAGATTACAAATGAAATCGTCCTGTTTTAAGGCCTCGACCCCCGCGGCCTTGCTCTGGATATAAACCTCCGGCTAATGGAGGGAGACCAGGCGGCCCACGGCCATCAGGTTTCCCCCCGAAGACCAACCGATCTGCCGCTGATGGAGCAATCACCCGGCACCTGGTGGCGTTTCCACCTGCAGGTAATGGAGGGTCTCGGGGAATCGACTCGACAGCAGAAATGATTACGGTCCAGACTTTATTATGTTTTTCACAATAAAATTGAACGGTCAATTGGACGTGTTCCGCTCTGTGAACCAATTATGTTTCTTTCTGCTGCGTTCGCTCAGCGACTCGGTCGATCACAGCTGGAAACGCCACAGAGTTACTGAGCAGTCGAGGCCTCAGCTCCAAAAAACACGACTTTATAAAGAAAAAAGGCTGTTCTTCTAAACATGTCAAGACTTTTACCACGGTCTACACTGTGATAAATTATAAAATACAACCAAATTCTAACAGTAGGCAACTGTTTTTCCATTTTACGGTTAAAAACTATTAAAACAATTAAGCATTTTTGGATTCAAACAGGCCATTTTAATTATTTGTTCATTTAGATTTGAGAGATTTCTGAAATATAAAATTATAAAAAGCTAAAATGTAATAACAATAATTCTTTACAAGAGAAAAATCAGACGCATAAAATGGTGATAAACTAGCAAAAAAAGGATCCAAAAGATACATAAAATGGCATAATATGACCACAAAAATAGGCATAAAAAGGCACAAAATGACTGCAAAAGTGACTAAAAATGCACCACAAATAGAATCATCACTACAAAGATGCACAAAATGACTAGAAAGTGACATAAAACAACCACAAGTTTACACAAATAACCAAAAAAAGACAAAAAACATCCAGAAAAAGGCACAAAATGATCACCAGGGAACCACCAAGTGACCAAAAAACCCACCGCAAATGGGCTAATTCTTGAAAAGACACATAAAATTACCAGGAAGTGACATAAAACAACCACAAAATGACACAAATAACCAAAAAAAGGATACAAAACATTCATAAAATGGCACAAAATGATAAGGAATTTCACCAGCACTTTATACGTCAAAGAGGTTTTTGCATATTTTTCCTTTGTGTCAGTCTGTGGAGCAACGTTTGAAGAGCCAAAACTTTAAAAACAATGTAGCTGGAGTCCTGAAATTTGGTTGAACCATTGATATGTACACCTGGCCTCTAAAGCTCCACCCGTTTTGTTAGAATAATACAAACGGATTATAGGATGGTGCAAATATGGTCAAAAAAATGCTTTCACCAACTGTAAAACCTTAATTTTCCACCCTAAGAGGCTGAAATGTTGGAGAGTATGTAGACTGTAGCACAGGGGTGGGCAATTAATTTTCATATGGGGCCACATGAGAAACTCTGACGGTTGTTAAGGGCCGGACCAGTACACTTAAAAGCTCTGCTCAATATATATCTCAATAAAAACAGTAAATGAAACAATGATGTACAATGTCCAACTCTTGAATCTCTGCTCTCAGATCCCAAACTCGTTTAAGCACCTTGTCCAGGCTGATCCATCTGACAGCTGTCTGGTAACCAAGGTTACCATGTTCACTATCATCTCCTCCAAAAAGACAACAAACTGTCTGTAATTCAATGCTCTTGCCCTGATGAAGTTAACTACTTTAGCTACAACATCAGTCACATGGTTGATTTTTAGCACTGATTTACACACCACCTCCTGATGTATAATACAATGCAAAAATATCAGTTTCTGTTCTGGGTTTATTTCAGTCACTTTATCTTGCATCCGTTTCAAAAGTCCAACATTTTTCCCTGTCAAATTTGGACATCCATCAGTTGTAACACCAACCTAATTCTCCCGTTTTAGTCCCAGCTTGTTCATGCGTGTATTTACCTCAGTGAACAAATCACTCACCGTCGTGGTTCCTTCATTTGCTGCACAGCTGCCAGCTCCTCCGTCATCTCAAAGGTTTTTGTTAGTCCACGTACAAAGATGAGTAACTGGGCTGTGTCACGGACATCACAGCTCTCGTCCAGAGCCAAGGAGAAAACGTCAAAATCGTCCACTTTGTTGTGCAGCTGAAGCTCCAGATTCTCGGCGCTGCTCTCCACCCGCCTCGTTACGGTTCGCCTCCAAAGGGCCACATTAACGAACGCTCCTTTCTTCTCCGGGCATATAAACGCTGCAGCGTCCACCAGACTTTCTTTTATAAACTCTCCATCAGAGAATGGTTTACTGTTTTTGGTGATTTAGTAGGATATTAGAAAACTCGTCTTGACTGCTGCATCCCTTGATGTGAGCTTTGGTAAAACAAAGTCATTGCTGCTTTAGCAGTTTAGCTAGCAAACCTTCAGACATCCTCCCCGCTCTGCATCAGTCAAATGTTTGTACTTCTCCGCCATGTTTGGTCTCGTAATGTCGATTCAGATTATAATCCTTGAGCACCGCGATCTGTTCTCCACAAACTAGACACACAGCTTTACCTCTGACTGCAGTGAAGGAATACTTGGAAGTCCGTGCTTTGTTAAAAACTCTGCATTCGGAATCAATCTTTCTTTTTTTGCCGTTAGCGGACATCTTCCCTGAAGCTGACCAACAAACCAATCAGCGCATAAACTTTATGCTACGGAAAGCACGTGCGAAAAAACGTTAACTTAGCAGATCTTTCAAAATAAAAGCAGTGCAGGCGTATTGATTGCATGTATTGTGATGATATATATTTGCATTGACTTTTAATATTTTCCAGTGACCTCATACGGGCCAGTCAGGGTCGTCTGGCGGGCTGGATGTGGCCCACGGGCCGTAGAATGCCCAGGTCTGCTGTAGCATATAGTGCCAGTCAGAGGCAAACTTTATGAGAAAAAATAACATGTTCTTCTGTACCCCTATGTAAATATTCTATAAAAAATCAGCCATTTCCAGCTAGAATAGTCATTTACCACATTAACAATGTCTACACTGGATTTGTCATTCATTTAATGCTATCTTCTTTCAAAAATAAGGACATTTCTAAGTGACCCTAAATGTTTGACTGGTAGTGTAGATTATATTATGACTGGACTAAGAGAAAAATCAAGCTTTTCCAACTCATACTCACATGGTTGACTCAATCAAGAATCACTATTTCAAAAAAAAAATTACTCAGATTGAAGATGTTCAACAACCAGTAAGTAAATCAGCTGTTTGAATATTAACTGAGGACTTTAAATCTTATTCAGCGCCTTCACAAAGCTGTTTAAGATCTGATGATGTGGCCAAGAACCAAGAATGGAGGAAAATCCACCCAAATTGAACCCACCCTGGTTGTGGAAAATGAAACTTCAAAGACGGGTTTTGTTTCGTACTTTGGCTCGTTGACGTTCAGGACTCGTCCGTCGGAGGTGACCAGCGTTCTCGCCGCCTTCAGCTTCTTCTCCGTCTTCCTGCAGAGGAACAGCAAAGCGTGAGATGACTAGAAATGCTAATATGTACCAATGTCTGCAGGCTGAACTGACAGATGACAGCGGTGGAGTTATGAGGTCTGCAGGGTGAAGGAGAAGCCACCGTCCCTCCAGGAGTATCAATAAAGATAGAGGCGGCAGCTAATGCATCATGGAGAGAGTTATTGTCGCTGCAGCGGCCCTCAAACACGTGCAAGCATTTAAAACATCTGCAGGAAGTGAGGAAATAATACAAAATAAAAAGCTAAAAAATGTCTTTCTTCAATATTGTCGTTTTGTCCTCGATTGTTGTCTTTGGCTTCAGAAAGTGGCGGTAAAATTTAAAAGTTTGCAAAGACATAAAGCTTAAAAGCTGAACAAAAAGAAGCTGAAGAGAAAACCAACAGGAGGAACTTTATTAGCTTCTCTCCTGCTCTCTGTGCTCATTAAACTGCATTTTAATACACATGAATTCTCAGTAAAGCTGTTCTCATTCATGTATTTTTGTTTCTGCTGTCAGACAGCTGAACGAGGATGAAACAGAGACTGAAATGAAGTTCTCTAAGATCACACCCTGCTGGCTAAATCCTGATTTTACCTACACGTTTTTGTCTGACAAACACAGGAGTTAAAGACGCCCTAAAAGCTACAACCCAAAGTCATCAAGCTACCTACTTCCTGGATTTCAAATCAGAACAATATGGCCACTCAATTAGAAACCCGCTCTTTTATTATGAAAACAGTTCAGTGAAACGTGTTTCTGAAAACATTTGAGAAATAAGCTGCTGAATCTGTCTTAATTTTAGATTAATAACTTAAAGTTTTTCGAAGTGTCAGATTACCCTCGACACATTAATTTTATGCAAAAGTACAACACGGCGTTACTAGAATGCTTTGCAGGGCGGCTCACATAGATAACGAAAGGGAAACTTCCATCATTCCACTCCACTTACGTTGCCTCGTTGGAGGATTTAGATTTGAGATTTAGTGTTTTTTCAGATTCCACCTCTGAGTCAAAGGGTTTCCTGCTCTCTCTTTACCATCTGCTGCCTCTCCGTTAGCGGCTGAAGCTGGGAAACACTCAACGTCCGTCTACTAAACCCGGTGAGCGGCAGATGAATGCGTCAGCGGTCGTTTAGCATCGCGACCTCTGCAGCCGTACATCAGCCTTCAACCTGCTGAACTCCACGACGTTTTCATTAGAGCTGCAGAAAACCGAGCAGCGAGACACTTCCTGGGTTAATAGTTCATGTTAGAGTGATGCATCCTCCCCTACAGTTACTATTAAAACCAGAGGAGCAACGGTTTTTAGATTATCCAGATTTACACGTCAGTTTCTTTTCATCTTTATGCAGACAGGAACAACTTTACTGTTTCTACCTTCTAAAATAAATTAAAACTATTCATCTGCTGTTTTGTTTTCTCTGCTGTATCATAAATCCACCCAAATGTGGATTTTGTGTCATCGCTGTCATTTGAGTTTTCATATAAAGTGAGTTTTGTGTCTTTTTTAGGGGATTTTGGATGCAAAACTGAAACCACAAAGTACCAAACCACTACAGAAAGAGAAAAAATCACCACAAATAGAGGCTGAATTACCACAAAAAGATGTAAACTCACAACAAAAGAAGCAAAATACGCACGAAAAGATACAAAAATCACCACAAAACATGCAAAATCACCACAAACTGAGACAAGTCACCTCAAAAAGGTTCAAAATCATCACAAAAACACATAAACAGACCACAAAAAGAGGAAATATTACCACAAAAATGTGCAATTACACACCAGAATATGCAAAATCTCCACAAGAGAGGACAAATACTCATGGAAAGAAGGCAAACACACAATATAAAGACACAAAATCCCCACAAAAACACGTACATGAAAGTTAAAATCACCACAAAAAGATGTGAAATCATCACAAAAAAAGGAAAAACGATAACAAAATCAACACAAAAATGTACAAGAAGGTTCAAATCATGACTAACACAGAAAAAAAATGCTTCTCTTTCAAAAATGAGGACATTTCTAAGTGACCCCAGACTTGTGAACAGTAGTGTGTAGCTGAAGCTGTTTTTAGAAGTGACACCATCATGTTGGGGTTTCCTGCAGCAGTGTTTGGCTTTAATGGAGCAGAACTCTGAACGAGTCCAACGTGACAACCTCTCAGGTGATAATTTGGTGGTTTCCCGGATGGAAACAGGCAGAGGACGAGCATCACCACGACGACAGGAGTTCTTCACTCAGTCTCACGCTGTCGACACGTCAAGGTCGCGGCCAGGCGGTAAAATCCGGCTCCACAACCCATTTTTCTTTTGAGCGGCATCCGTCAAACAGCTGAGTCATGGAGACATCGGAGCTGACAGCTGCACTGCTGGTCCGAGTGGATCCACGGATGAGGACGATGTGTTGGGACAGCATTCGTTTAGTCTGCAGAGGAAGGATTTATCTGCAGCCAGTGTACAGGACAACACTGCAGCTGTTCCAAGGGTGTGCTAGAGCGTCATAAAGCACAAGTTTTACATGGTTTGTGAGCTTTGGAGACCCAAAATACAAGCGTTACAACTCTTCCTCAACATAAATATAACCGTAGACACGAAAATAGAATTACACCAAAGAAATATTAGATTATTAGAGATTAAACACTGAATTGTTTAATGTTGTTTGGAGTGTAAATTTGGAGAAAACAAGCATTTGAAACATCACTTTAGATTCTGAGAAGTTGGTGATGCATCTGCATCATAATTTCTATGACATTTACACTAAATAATTATGAGTCCAAAAATGAGATTATCTGGTAAATTGTACCTGCAGCTCCTGATTCTGACCGATGGCTCAGTGGTCATTATTTCACCAGAACAAAGAAATATCCTCTCAACATGCAGCTTTGCTTCACTTCACAGAGCTTTAAACTAAGTTTCAGCTCCATGTTTAAGTGGTTTAATTACGGCTGGGACTTTAACACGGTAATTATAATTAATTAATTGCAGACAAAATAACACATTAAAAAAATAATGCATTTAATCACACCTTCCTCAGTTCCCTCATTTCTGGCACACCAGTAACACTGAGCACTCCAGCCCAGCAGGTGGCGCTAATGAACCTAAAGTCTGTTTGCCAGCCATAAAGAAGATGCACAGGAAGCACTGAGTGAAGTCAGAAAGTTTGGTGAACAGTGAAGGAAGACGAGACGCATTGAGCTCATTGGACGTAAAGTTTTCTTTGAAAATCTTCCATGGCAGCTTGGATAAAAGCTTGGTTGTTTTCTGACCACCGCAGCACTTCAAGCCGATGGTATCACTTCAGTTCATGAGGCGTCGGACCTCCGCTCACCACAACGAATTTGCATAAAGTAGAAGTCAATTCTACTTTATGCAAATGAGCTCTGGGGAGACGCAACCAGCATGCAATGATTGGGATGTGAAAAACTGATGGATCCTGTGGACACGTGCCTTCTGGGTGTGGGGAGCGAAGGTCCGACGCATCGTGAAACTTTCGTCAAACGTCTAAACCAGCTGTCGTTGAACTAAAACAAGGACAGATGCATCAGCTTACTCCTCACCTTAAATGCTTTCAGAAATACTTTTACCTGAAAGAGAACGTTTGCGACCGAGACACCATGTTGGTCCGATGTTTCTACCGGACTGAAGATCTGAAGGGCTGTCATGTGACCACCGAGTGTCCTGCCCACCAATCGGGAGATATTCAGATCATCACAAGTGGGCCACTACAAGAAATAATCTGTTGAATCTGTCCTGGTTTTAGTTCAACGACGGCTGGTTTAAACATTTAACGAAAGTTTTGCAGTGTCGGACCTCCGCTCCCCACACCTCATTAGCATAAATGAAACTACTTTCCACACCATATGTTAGCTATGACAGTCCTGGTACCAGCTAAAGGCGTAGCCATCCCATAATAGACCACTTTTCAAGACACTGAAAGAGCTTGAGTTTACAAAAAGTCTTTAAATGTTGAATAGAATCGCTATAATTGCAGGTAGATTTTGCAGTAGTCAGTCGTCAACCAACATTTATTTAAATCGCAAATCTTTCCTTATTGTGCTAAATATTTCTATTTGACAAAAACATCAAAAAATTACAAAGCCTCTAATTAAGTAGATTAATTCCTTTAATCGCGTCCCATCACTAGTAATAATGTCAGATAATTATTCTCCATTTTGTACTAGATTGTGTGTGTGACTGCGTTCTTCACAAACACTCCAATCTACCAAATAAACGCTCAGAATAATAATTAACTGAAAGTGATCAATCATGTGTTCAAGGCCTGATATCAGAAGTGTATTATGCAAATCTGCACACGTCAATGAACGGCATCCATTCATCAGGCTGTCAGTCTTCCTCGGGGCTGGATTTGCTGCTCGTCTGGTGTTTTCCTTCCTCCTTTCCGGCTGTTAAACAGTGAAACGTCTCCCGGCCGACCTTATCGCAGAATACACCTCAGGTAAAAGGAAATTCATCTTTCCTGACAATCCGGTGACGGCACGACTGCCTGCATCAAGTCAGTCGCTCTGACGGGGGAGGCGATAAAAACGGCAACACCGTCGTATCGCCCTGATTTTCTGCTTGGACGGCATGCAGGCCTACGATGCTTCAGTAATATGGATAAGGACCGTCACCGGGTCTACTCAGACAGGGTTTATCCACAGGTATGACCTCGCTTCTTATCGGGAGAAGGGTTTTATTTTTGCCCTATTAATTTACACTCCCTGTCCAAAAAAAGCCACTCACTCTAATATTCTATTGGACCAACTTTAGCTCTGAGAACGACACTCATTCTCTGTGGCATCATTTCCATAAGCTTCTGAAATGTCACAGCATTTATTTCTGTCCAGAGATGCATTCATTTTCTACCAAGATCTTGTATTGATGATGGGAGAGTCGGACAAAGTCTTCTCCAGAACATCCCAAAGATTCTCAGTGGGGCTGAGGTCTGGACTCTGTGGAGGACAATCCATCTCCTGCTCCCTGATCCACTCATTCTCAATGTGACTCCATGGATCCTGGCATCATCATCTTGGAACATGTCCGTGTCATTAGGGGAAAAAAGAACTCCACTGATGGACAGACCTGGTCATTCAGTATCTTCAGGTAGTCAGCTGACCTCATTCTTTGGGAACATAACGTTGCTGAACCTGACCAACCCCAGATCATAACCCTAACCCCCACAGGCTGGTAGAAACTAGCCATGATGAGGGCATCACTTCATCGGCCTTTCTTCTTACCCTGATGCCCCCATCTGCTGGTTTATCTTCGAACCCTCAGGACACTATAACTACCGTCAGGCATGGAGGTGGCAGTATCATTATACTATCAATTTAATTGACTCAAGTCTGAGTCAGAAAGAAAACAAATGTAGTGGAACTACATTTCCACTACATTTGTTTTCTTTCTGACTTGGTTCTGGTCTAAAACCAGGACCAAAATCAAACCTAAACTACTCCTATAAAGTCCAAGACATTGTAAAACCAGTCCTAAACCAGCCCTTAAAAGGTTTAAAACCAGGATCAAAATCAAACCTAAACCAGTTCAAAAATGTTTAGAACCAGTCAGAATACAGTCTGAAACCAGTCCTAAACCACAACTGAAACCAGTTTTAGAAACAGTCTGAAACCAATTCTAAAAAGTCAAAACTGGCACAAAGTTGGGACCAAAACCAAACCTAAACTACTGCCCCCATCACTTAAATCTGTTAAATCTGGACTCATCAGACCACATGACCTTCTTCCAGTGCTCCAGAGTCCAATCTTCATGCTCCATAGCAAACTGAAGCCTTTTATTCTGATCATCCTCACTGATCAGTGTTTTTTTTTTTAGAGCTATAGCTGTTTAGTCCCAATCCTTTGAGTTCCCTTCATGTGGAAATGTTCTTCCTTTCACTATTAAACAGCCGTGAGTTCTACTTTTGGTTTCCTACGATCATCTAAGAGTTTGTTCCTTGAAGATGATGGTTCTTCACTATCCTTCAGGTTGTAATAATGCGTTGGAATGTTCTTAATCTGATTTTAGTAGTTTCATGTAGTTGTTTTTCTTTGCTTGATGCAGGCCAATAATTTGACCCTTCTGAGACAGATTAACATCCTTTCCATGACCACAGGATATGTCTTCCAACACGGCTGTTTAAGAAATGAGAAGCTCCTCACTGCATCAGCTAGGGTTAAATACGTTGCTTCATCACTGCAGTAATTATCCAATGGAAGGCTCCTACCTATTTGCTCAGTTAAATCCAGGTGGTGACTTTTTTTTTGGACAGACTGTATATTTTCTGTTTACATTCAACAAATCTCTGTGCAGAGTGAAAGAAAAGACATTCATCAGCAGAAGACGGAGGACGGTTGAGCTAATCTGACAGAAACACGATGTTCAAAGCCAAGAAACAAACACAGAAACACCTCCAGGATGAATGCATTAACGCAGCAGAAATATTTCCACTGTATTTGTCATATTCAGGACTCTGCAGCTTGAGGTGTTTCGAAAACTAAACGTCGTGAGTCGAGCGGGTCAGCAGGTTGAACGGATTTACAATTCTGGTATGAAAAGTGTCTGATTCATGCAGCCTTAAAAACCCTGAATCTACGTTTATTGAGATGCTTTATGGAGTTCCTGCGTGAGCCTCAGTTACTTCCTGCCTCTGGTTCGTCAACAGACTTGAATGAAGAAATCAGACTTAAATTACATACGATCTTTAGAATTCAAGTTATGACGTCGACGCAGAATTATTTCATCAAAACCAACCCATAAAAAATAATGTTTGCAGCTTTGTTATTTGATTATTTATTTTAAAATGATGCTATTCCAACTAGCATTATTTAAAAGAAAATGTTAAGTGTTATAGTCTTAATTAATTCTAAACAGGTTTTAAGTTGGAAAATGCAAAAAACCTTTGGTTGCCTTAATGTTAAGCAGGTGAGACAACTAGAAATCCTGACTTCGAGCTGAAGGAAAATTCAGTTATTAAGCTTATTTTGTTAACTCAACTTGAATTTAATTTTGAATTAACTAACCAAGAAAGTTGAGTTCAAATTACAAATAATTAAGCTGAAGCAGAATTATTTTGTGAAACCAACCCATAAAAAAAATAATGTTTGCAGCTTAAAAGGCTAAATAAATCAGTAAGTTTTGATTTTTATCTAATTACCATAAATGTGAACACATTTTTAATGTTATTACTCAGAAATGAAGCTGTTCCAACTAGAATTACTGTTATGTGACAGAAAGAGATTTTTTAAGTGTTATGTACTTAATTATCATAATTATAAACTAGTTTTAGGTTGGAAAATTCAGAAAAATCTAATTGCTCTAATGTTAAGTAGGTAGAAGACTTGAAATCCTGACATCAAGGTGAAGAAAAATATAGTTATCAAACCAATTATATTGAGTTAACTCAACTTGAATTTAGTTTGAAATCAACTATCGAAGAAATTTGAGTTTAAATGACAAAAATAACTCATCAAAATAGTGTTTCAGCTTCAAAGGTGAAATATATCAGTCTATATTACCAGAATTATCAGTTCCTGTGTGATCTTCTGTTACTTGATGCATCTGATTCTTCAACAAATTTCCACTGAATCCACTTTTTGTAGTTATTAATGATAAAAACAGTCAATATGTAACGGCGTCTATCGATTCTGGCTCCAGTCTGTAGTGTTCTTTGCAATCTTGTCCTCAAAAATCAGTGAAATACCAATGACAGTGGTCTGAACTACGTATCAAACAATGAAATGTCAAAAAAGACACAATTTTATGTGAGTGGTTTGAAAATGGCACTAAGGTTTGATGTGAGAAACAAAGATTTAGACTCCTATAGAAGCGTTTAGACCTTTGTTTCTTTATTTCTACAGTTTACTGGTCGTCTTTTCTTTAGGACGTTTTATTTTCACCATCAGAACGGAAGTCGTGGATCATGAGGAGCTCAAGGATGTTCGTGGACCGTGACACTGGGATATAACCCAGTTTCTTTTCTTGTCTTAGGTGGTGTTGAGCTATTTACTTTATCTACGGCCTTTTCAGACACGAGATACGCAACAGTGCTGCTTCATTGGTCTGTTAACATTCAGACGAACCCGGATAACAATATTAACTAAACCTGGCAGCCTAGTTTATCTATAAACTCCTAAACAGTGACAATGATGATATTCTACTTGCTCAACAGTAGAATAAAACCATCTTGAAAGCTGTAATGGAGCTCAGGACTCATAGATGTATCTAATACTTTTTGTTTTTGGTACATCTGTTTATCTGTTTGCAACATTACTCAAAAACAGACTTGGATGAAATTGTTATTTTGGTCAAATTTGAGTCATTTAAGACGATCTTTATTGTTTTTTGCACAAATTTAGATTCTTTTGGAACAAGTTTGAGGTCATTTTGGACCATCTTTATCTGATTTTGGACAAGTTTTAGGTCATTTCAGGCAGGTTTCAAATCAAAATACCTAAAAACTGGAATCTTGTCTGATCAAACTTTAACACATCAGATTCTACTGATGTTAGAGCCTCAAAAGTTGGTGAAATGTTGACAAAAGACTGTATTTTAGTAGAAATATGGATCCATCCATATATATTATATATACACTTACAGGAACTTTATGGAGACATAATATCAGACTGGATTGGACATTTAGCACATTTTGGAACATATTTACTTATATTTGGCAAGTTTCACGTAATTTTGGATGATTTTTTTTGGTCATTTTGGACATTTTTCCATATTTTCAGGCAAATTTGAAGTCAAAAAATCTAAAAACTGGAGCTTCGTCTAGTCAAACGTTTCTCACATCAGATTCTACTGATGTTAGAACCTAAAAAGTTGGAGAAATGTCGACCAAAACGCCAGCGGATTAAGCTCTGTCTTTATGTTTATTACTGCATTATTATGCATTATTTACTACTCAATGCCCTGTTCAGTCTTGCATGTATGACAGATATGGTACTGTGGTTCTATCCATCACTGTGGAACATTAATGTTAGGGTCAAACGCCATTGCTTGAAGACTTTCAGTCCATTTGTTCCTCTTTTTGATGAAAAATCAATCAAAAACTCAAAATTAAAGGCTTCTAGAGCCCCTTTCTGTGCCTTTTCATTCTAAGAAGCTACAATAACTCATGTTTTTGCAGAGTTTCAGCCCTCCGTCCTCCAGCAGGCTGAGCTACGGTGGACGTGGGCAGTTTGTCTGGTAACCGGAGCGCTGATGGTTTAATATCAGGGCCCTGCAGCAGAGTTTAGTCCCTGGTGGATCTCTGAGCCCACCTCCACCGTCTCAGCGCCCTTGGACAAAGACGAACCTCGGACTGACCCTGAAGTCTCAGAGGAGCTGGATGAGTGTAGGAGGCGCAGAGTATTTATTATTCTGTAGATCTATTACATGTCAGCGTTATTTGTGCCGCCTTTAATCACGGTTACAGTCTCGGCTTCGTGACAACCGAATCATGGAACAAAAGAGCGAGCCAGAATAAAAACGACACTCCTCAACTACAGTGACAAGCCGCCTCGCCGACAACAACTGCAAAAACAGAAAACAACAACAAGAATACCTCCGTCAAAGACAAATCCAACCTTCAGCCAAGGACACTGCAGAGATAAATACCTGTTCATCAGCGTGAAGAAGGAAAAAGCTCCACAAATACACAATCTAAACCCCTAAAACCCACCAGCAGATGGTTTCTGTTGGGTTTATCCCATCTTAAATCAACTCTAATCAGCCTGAAACTTCATTATCATAAACTGTGGACATTTAAAACAGTAACTGTGAAATTTTAGTCTAACATATCAAATCCTCTTAAAGATAAAAGATTTTTAGTACATTGAAATTTGAGGCTGTTTGAACAACAATATCTGAGGAACTATTGAAGATAAAAACCTGAAATTTCCACTGTTTTTCTCATAACGTCACTGACAGTATCTGTAATACTGGATAAGAAGATCAAATAATCTCTAGAATGGAAAGTTCCATCTTTGAGCACAAATTAACAAAGACACTGATAAAACAAAGGTCGATTAGTGATATTTATGAATCATACAGAGGTTCATGTCACAATAATACAAATTAAACACATAGAATACTTAAATAAATAAAGTTAGTGTCTTTTAACTTTCATTACTGAATGACCAGTTGTACAATAAAACAGAAAATATCAGTAGATGGTCTGATCCAAGCTAATGGAGTTTCAAAATGGTTCTTCAAACATGAGTAAGAACATATTTTATAATATCAGACACACTTTGTAGAGATGAAACTTGGTTTGAGGGACACTTATCATGTAGTTTTATGTCATTTCTTTGGGTCAAAAAGGTAGAAAAGAGTTCTGGATGTAAAATGGTTCTCCAAATAGAACCAAGAAAAATAATGAAGTTCTTGTCTTATAACATGCTAAAAGTGGGTAATCTGGCCTTTTCTTCTCTTAAAGTATTTGATATATGAACCTACAATTACCAGAATATCTTCATGAATGTCCATATTTTATGCTGTAATATTTTAAGCAACAATGGTTTTAAAAACTTGATAATTTCACATGAATCGCCCTTTAAAAAGCCGTCGAAATTTATGTAAAACACGTGTTGTCTCATTAAAAGTCCTGCCTGTTTGTATTTTTTCCAACTAATGCAACCGTAGAATGATTAAACCACAAGACAGAAGCAGCTGAGTTGCTTTTTAAATCTATTTCACACATTATAACTTAAAATTCCCAGTAAAGAGTCATTTCAAAATACTAGTTAAAATGTTTAACCAACTTAAATGGGTTTCTGGCTGGTTTCCCTTCAAACACAACAATTTTTGATGCCTCTAAACCTTCAAAAGCGATTAAATACTTGTAAATATCCGGTAAAAACCAAACCAGCGACCGTTTAAACCCGACTCCTAACCTCTAACATGCAGAATAAAGAGCGTTTGGCGTCTGACTGCTGAGTTTCCTCGCCGGCTGCTGAATCCTCACAGCTGATATCACACAAGAAGTGTGTTGGACGGAGGACGTGCAACACACACACCTAATTAACGCCTCGGCAGGAAGCTGCAACACGCTACGGTTTCATTAGCGCGTCACACCTGAGTCACATGTGATCGGCTCAGGAGGCTACGGCAGCCTGGAAGGACAAAACACGAGGATCTGAATGCAGAAGAGCAACAAAAGCAATGATCTCTTGATGTTTGCACTTTTATTCTGCTTTGTTTTTATAAAGACGCTGCAGGAGGATGCTGTGTGAGAACATGTTTAGAGAAGCTTTGATTTAAATATTAACCATTTGGAGAAATAAGAATCCAACTTTTCCTCTCTTTTTAGATCCCCACCCTTTGTTAAGTTGGTATTAATCAACCTTGCATGCTGATAAATAGCTGTCTTAATGTGAATATGCTGGTTTTGTAATGACCAACAGACTGACAGTGACTTCAAACTTGATATTTGCAAAATGTTTTAATCAGAAAATTAATTCTAATTCATTTCTTCTGTTTTCTTTTCCTGGAGATTGTCTGATATCGCTCCTTGAGATCGACGCTGCGCTAAATGTGACAACAGACAAAAGAGTCTTCATTCCTCAGGGGGTTTAGATGTCACTTTAAAATCCATTTTAATCTTTAAAAAATGACATTTCAGTGTCTTTTAATGTCCTCATCGTATTGTCTTCTCCTCGTAGTTGGAGCTGGATGGAGACTGAGCATTAACCAACAGAAATCATCAGATGGAGGCAACAGAAAGTAGTTTTTATGTCCAAAACAGTTCTAGAAAATGACAGAACTAAACGATGTCCACATACTTTCAATCAGTTTTCTGAGAGTCTGAATGGTGCTGAGGCTACAGGTGATTTGGTGGAACGTTGCATCCAAACACCAGGAGAACTGATCGATCAATCAATCAATCAATCAATCAATCAATCAATCAATCAATCAATCAATCAATCAATCAATCAATCAATCAATCAACTGATGGAGCTCTTCAAGGAGGCTGACGTCGCACTGGTTCGTTCTCTGGAAGCTTTGAATCCTGAGCAGCTTCGGTTCATCCGTGGGGTTAATGAGGAGCTCTGAACAAACCGGAGGACAGTCGAGGATTTTCTTCTCTATGAGCTGATGGACGAGCTGCTGAGCCCAGAGCAGCCAATAATCCTGGATGATTTAGTGTTTCTACGTTCAGGTGTCAGAGCTGGACGGAGGTTTAGCTGATGAACGACTGAGTGACTCTGCTGTTATTTAAATCACCAAAGATTCCATCATTTTTTAAGGCGAGGATTCAACAGACATCAAAAACTGCTGTTTCTGTTAAACCCAGTTTAGAGTGAAGAAAAATCAGCAAGAAAAACTAATAACTAGTGATTTTTTAAAAGACTGTTCATGTAGAATATTGACTCTTTATTTCTGATAATGATTTAAAAAGCAACTCGATTGTGCTGTTTAATATCTAAAAACTGGAACCTTGTCTGGTCAGACTGATGTTAGAGCCTCAACAGTTGGAGAAATGTCAACCAAAGACTGTATTTTAGTAGAAATATGGATCCATCCATAGATAAACACTTGCAGGAACTTTATGAAGACAAAATCCAATCATTATTTGAAGATTTGCACTTTTTTTCCCCCATTTTCAAGGGCAAATAGTCTTCTGTTTGTGTTCTCACCACATCTCATGGCTGTGAGAGTTTTATTTCTGGAGATATTGAGCCTCTAAAATGGCACTTTTCCAGACTCTGGTGACAACTTTTGGTGAATTTTTAAATGAAACATGTAGAAAAAAAGTGATTTTGATGAATATTTTAATATAAATCTTGTATTTTGTTTATTTTTCCTCGTGAAACCAGATGTCTAATGTGATGCATTCAAGGACAGCTGACAATCTGTCAATTCTTTCTGTTTTTACAGGTTGTAGCTCTGATAAATGGAATAATTTTGGTCTTTTTCTTTAAGGAAACTTGAGTTTTGGGGCTCAAGACATTCATAGAAATCCTACTCAGGAACGTTCTATGAATGATGTTGAGTTTTCCACCTAAAGTCGACCTGTACTGAACAGTTCCCACATCAGACCAGCATCTAAACCTCCTTCAGCCTCGACACGTGGAACAAATCTCCACATATTATTGGCTGTGAGCAGATAGTGATCAGTTTGTATTGATCCTGAGGAACAGTCAATAATCTGTCTGCTCTCAGTGAGTCTCAGTGGATGATGGTTGATGTTACAGCGACATCTAGTGGATGAAATGATAAACTGCAGTCAAAAGGACCAGAAACTGTGTTGAACTAGTTTTTTTTTGTATTTAAAATATGAGATGTTGTGTTTTTAACAGCGTATTTGTAGCTGAGACCAGTTTTCTGCAATTTTACAGTTTTTTATTTATTGTTGGAGATTATTGACTCGGTTAATTCCACAATTTGATGAATCAATAACTGCTTAAGTCATTTTAAAGCAGAGAATGCCCAAAGTTATCTGGTACCAGCTTTTCAAGTGTGAATATTTGGTACTTTTGACAGTTTTACATGGTAAGAAACAGCATCTTCAGGTTTTTGACTGTTTGCCAGGTGAAAAACAATGAAATTAAGGTGCAGTTTTTCACCATTTTCTGCTGTTTTATACAACAAATTACTAGTTATTAATGAAAATAACCATCAGAACAAATGAATACTAAAAGTTAGCCTCCAGTAAAGGAATAAAACAATCTTTCTCTTCAGTATTTGGCAAACAAAAAACAGATGAGTCCCTCTAAAAGAAAATACCACCACATGGAAGACGGTTGGTTTCACCTTCATGTGGAGCTTTAACGAGATGAATGAAGTAAATTTATGGACTAAATAAACCCACAGTCCTGAGGTTAGATGGATAAAAGCCGACAGAACTTACTTCTCCTTCTCCTTCCTCTTCTGCTCCAGGTGGCGATGAGTCTCCAGACGAGATTCGGGGGTGAACGGACACGGAGTCTCCCAGAACTCTCGCTCTTGTTCTTCCTCGTCTATCTTTGGGTTCTCCACATTCTCCTCCAGATCCTGGTTCTCCTGGTTCTCCTGGTTCTCCTGGTTCTCCTGGTTCTCCTGGTTCTCCTGGTTCTCCTGGTTCTCCTGGTTCTTCTGGTTCTCCTGGTTCTCCTCCAAACCTGGACTTCAGAGAGACATCATCAGGACTTTAATTACTCCAAGATCAGGCGGTTTGTCAGAACTTAAAGGTTCTCTCTGATGTCTGTTAAATGACAGACGTTTAGAGCTTCTGATTGTTTTTCCTCCAACATATTTCAGAAGAAAGTCAGTCAATAGCGTGACTTTCCAGAGTTAAAGAGTTTTCTTCACCTGTAAGAGATGATGGTGTTTTCTCTGACTGCATTTCTGTTTCTAACTGATGTCAAACCAAAAAAATCCCCCAAATTATTTTAAATATTTGCCAGTATTTGGTTTTCCTGAACAGTGAAATTAAATTAGACTTGTCTTTATTGTTAGTACTGATGGCTAAATAAATAAACACTATATTAATTCCAAATCAAGTACAGTAAGGTGCAGGACAATTAGTGGATATTATGCAGGATTAAATGCAACATAAATATAATTATAAAAGATTGGTAGAAAAATAGTGACTCAAAGGCCAAATCTGGTCCTCAAAATAAGATTTTTGCCAAGTTTTTTCTCTCTTCCATCTACTTTACATGGACTAGCTGCTGTATGTGACCAGATTTATGCTGTTTTGTTCATTGATTTACTGCCATTTGTTGTACTGTGTAAAAAGGAATTCTAGAGGAAAAAAGCCTGACATGGGATGAGAGTTTCTCAATCAATCTGTTGTGTTTTTTTGAAAGTTCTGACTTTAATCTCAAACTTTTTCTCTGAATTCTGACTTTTGAAAATCAGAATTCAGTTTTGCTCTCTTTGAGTTGTGAAATTCTCATTTTAATTTCAATATTCAGGCATTTTTTCTCTGAATTATTTCCCTTTTCAAAAATTTCTGACTTTTCATTGCTGAGTTCTACTTTTTTCAAAATGTTTCAGAAAATTTTTTGTACAAACTGCATGGTAAAAACAACCTTTATCTACACTTTAAAGCATTTAAACAATTCTGTTATCTAAAGAAGCAGTTATAATGAGCTTAAATTCCTTCATCAGAAGTGGTGAAATTAGTATTCAGACCATTAATCAGTTCAGCAAAGTAAAAATACTCAATTATAAGGAAAAATTCTGCATGAACCATCCAAGTTAAGTTCAAATCAGAAGCATTAGCTGCAAAATACAGTTAAAATATTAAAATTAAAGTGATGGTTTCTTCCTTGTGAGTGATTTATTATTTAAAAAACAGTGAAGCATCAGTGTGTCAGCAGCAGAAGATAATGTTGGAGCTGCTGTAATTCAAGCGACTAATATTGGATCATTTGGTCATTTATTGAAATTAGTGAGAAATTTAGAGGCAAAAATCAGTGTTTTGTGGAGCCGTAAACAACTTACAAACACAGAAATGTTAGAAATGTTATTCTTTAACTTTGCATTAAAGTATTTTAAAAACGTCTTATAATATCTGTTGTATAAAATCTGCAGCGGCAAGCAGAATTCTTTGCTCTGAAATTTAGCAAAGTAGCAGGAAAAAGAAAATGTAAAAGCTCACATAAAGCTTCCCAAAGCTGTACTGGAGTGCAGCACTAGAGTAAATGTACTGAGCTATGTTCCATCACAGCTGATCATGAAGCTCTTGTGAACGTTTCGATGTCGTGTTTGAACTCACGTTGTGTTGCTGATGTCGGTGTACCAGCAGCCGTCGAAGCCTGCTTTCCTCTCCCGGTTCTGCTTCTCGCCTCCTGCCGCCTTCCTCTCTGACTCCTCCTTCTCCTGGACTCTCCTCCTCAGATATTCCTCCTCCTGCTCGCCGACCAGAATCCTCACCTCCTCCAGACCCTGAGAGGCTCGAATCCTCTCCGACCGGCTGATCTCCGTCCCGTCCAGCCACTGAAGGACACGAGAGCAACTGAGATTATCAAAACTGAGATCCAAACTAGCAGCTAACAGTTAGAATATATCAAACTCCAGTCTTATTTTGTGCTTTTGTTGTGTCT
This sequence comes from Amphiprion ocellaris, assembly GCF_022539595.1. Classification (NCBI taxonomy): domain Eukaryota; kingdom Metazoa; phylum Chordata; class Actinopteri; family Pomacentridae; genus Amphiprion; species Amphiprion ocellaris. The sequence continues at coordinate 35,557,565 of NC_072775.1, forward strand.
CAGCTTCACTACAGATGAAAAATGGTCATGAATAACAGTAGAATAAGAAGTTTAAACCTAAAGTGTTAAAAATGCAAGTAAAAGAATAAAGTGCATAAATCAGTTTGTTGTTTGTTTCTAATGCTAATGCGTTAATGTGCAAGCAGCACATGACAACTGTAAAACAAAATTATGAGGGTTAGACGCATTAGCCACACAACATGCTAACACTGAGGATTCCTTTATTGTTGTGGCTAATGCTAATGTTAGCCACATTAGCCGCACAACACACTAACACTGAAGATTCCTTTATTGTTGTGGCTAATGCTAATATTAGCCACATTAGCCACACAACATGCTAACACTGAAGATTCCTTTATTGTTGTGGCTAATGCTAATGTTAGCCACATTAGCCAAACAACATGCTAACACTGAAGATTCCTTTATTGTTGTGGCTAATGCTAATATTAGCCACATTAGCCACACAACATGCTAACACTGAAGATTCCTTTATTGTTGTGGCTAATGCTAATGTTAGCCACATTAGCCAAACAACATGCTAACACTGAAGATTCCTTTATTGTTGTGGCTAATGCTAATGTTAGCCACATTAGCCGCACAACACACTAACACTGAAGATTCCTTTATTGTTGTGGCTAATGCTAATGTTAGCCACATTAGCCAAACAACATGCTAACACTGAAGATTCCTTTATTGTTGTGGCTAATGCTAATATTAGCCACATTAGCCACACAACATGCTAACACTGAAGATTCCTTTATTGTTGTGGCTAATGCTAATGTTAGCCACATTAGCCAAACAACATGCTAACACTGAAGATTCCTTTATTGTTGTGGCTAATGCTAATATTAGCCACATTAGCCACACAACATGCGAACACTGAGGATTTTCTTGTAATTGGACCAAACGCTAATGATAGCTCCATTAGCCACACAACATGCTAACACTGAAGATTCCTTTATTGTTGTGGCTAATGCTAATGTTAGCCACGTTAGCCACACAACATGCTAACACTGAAGATTCCTTTATTGCTGTGGCTAATGCCAGTGTTAACCACATTAGCCACACAACATGCTAACACTAAGGATTTTCTTGTAGTTGTAGCGAACACTAATGATAGCTACATTAAATGCATAACATGCTAACACTGAAGATTCCTTTACCGTTGTGGCTAAAGCTAATGCAAGTCACATGAGCTACACAACATGCTGAACTGAGGATTTTCCTGTAGTTGCAGGAAATGCTAATGATAGCTACATTTAATGCACAATATGCTAACACTGAAGATTTTCCTACAGTTGCAATTAATGCTAAGGGTAGCCGCATTAGCCACACAACAAGCTAACACTGAAGATTTCTTTATTGCGAAATGTCAGTAAATGTAGATCAGCTGTAGTTCCTGGTTGTTCCACCAGGTGGAGCCTCTTACTGTTTGATACTGTAGAGACCAGAGGAAGCGTCACTCAGTTCACGTTAGCAAGCAAAGAGCACTGTGGGAGTTTAGGTGGCAATGGGCACCATGACAAAGACTAATGTGATCTTTAATGACGTCCAAACAGAGCTAACATAGTTGTGATGAGCCGTAGTCTGCTAGGACAGAGCTTCTTTAGCTAAGTGGATAATAAAATGTAATCAAGCTGTTTTTGTTGAGAGTACAGTAGCAGAGAAGAATGTTGGATTTTAGCTAGCAAAGGGGCACCATGACAAAGACTTCTGTGGTAGTTAATGACCTCCAACCAGAGCTAATGTGGTTAAGAAAAGCCAGAGCCCTAAAACCAACCAGCTAATGTAAGTAACTCACTTTTGTGCCAGATAAATGTCCAGAAATGTCCAGTTTTTCACTGATAAAGCTGTACTATGGGTTAGAAAAACCATTTAAAAATTAGTCTTCTTGGTGGATGATTGTTACTGGAACTGTGACTGGCTGATGATGTTACCTTCAGCTGAGGCAGAGCTGCCACCACATACTGCCGGTAGCCCTGGAACTCGGTGCAGGGATTCCCCACCAGGAACAGCTCCGTCAGGTGGACGTTGTGTCTCAGAGACTCGACGCTGCTCAGACGGCCGACGAAGTTCACCGTCAGGTCCAACTTCTGGAGGCTCTCGCAGCCTGAAGACAGGAAGTAAACATCACATTTATACACTTACGGCAAAACTGTGATGTAAGCAAAGAAAAGGAAGTTGCAGCAGAACAGTCAGTAGTTGAGGAAGTAGTCATAATGTGGATTTTTTTCCTTTGTTGTTTAGTCTGTTGAGTATTTTTGCAATTAATCAATTAGTTGTTTGGTCAAGACAACAAAAATGGCGACAAAAGTGTTTTTGTCCACAACCCAAAGATATTCAGTTTTACTGTCATAGAGGAGGAAAGAAAACTGAAAATATCCACATTCAAGAAGTTGCAAACAGAGAATTTAGACTTTTTCTTCTTTAAAAAAAAACTATTCCAGCCAATCACATAGTTTGCAGCTGGAGTCTTAATCACAGCTGAAGCAGTTAGTCAGAATATGATGCAAATTCGGTGACCAACTTGTCATTTATTGCATTAAAGATTAAAATGCCTCAATTCTCCAAATTGAGGCAGTTTTTGCATTTTATTTGCCTGTTTGAGCCAGAAAACATTTCTTCAGGCGTCAATAAGCTGCAGCAGATATTATCTGATGCTACTGATACCCTCTAGATGAATTATTAATCAGGAGAAATAAATAGATTAGTGACCTGCTGCAGTCACAGTCAGAAAGCTGTAAATAAACAGAACTTTAGTATCTGCTGTGCTTAAAACAGGGTTCATCTGCTCTTAATGGGTTTTTGAAGGTTAACAAACAGATGATTCTGTTATTTGATAGAAATCTCTGCATTTTTCTGTTATTTCTGACCATCTAAGAAACAAAAATGTCAATCACCCTCCAGTGAATGAAGAAAAAACTGTCTCTTGTCTAAGACAAAATTCTGAAGGTTAGCCACATTAGCCACACAACATGCTAACACTGAGGATTTTCTTGTAGCTGTAGCAAACGCTAATGATAGCTACGTTAAATGCATGACATGTTAACACTGAAGATTTCTTTACTGTTGTGGCTAATGCTAATGTTAGTCATATTAGCCACACAACATGCTAACACTGAGGATTTTCTTGTAGTTGTAGCAAATGCTAATGATAGCTACATTAAACACACAAGATGCTAGCACTGAAGATTGCTAATTCTAATGCATTTATTTGGACGCAACATATGATAACTGGAAGACAAAATGATGATGGTTGGACCTAATGTTAGCCAAATTAGCCACACAACATACTAAACTGAAGATTTTCCTATTGTTTTAGAAAATGCTAATGCTATCCATTATGTATTGCAGATCAAAAATCACATTTCTTATACAGATAGATCTACAAACTGCCCAACAAAGGTCTAAAACAAACAAATTAACACAAAAAAACTGTCTGTCTCCTCTAAACCAACAACAGACACCACTGATCAACATCAACTTTCTTCTTTTCAGGATCTTAGTAGTAAAAAAACAAAGAGGCGGGAACACAAACCCCAGGAAACCCTTTAAATGAACACTAATGATGGTAATCAGGTTCCATGTTTGTTCTAAACACCGACCTTCCAGGTTTTCGATGGCTTCAATGTTGTTCAAGGCCAGATTCAGATACTCCAGGTTCTTCAAGCGGCCGACGTTCTCTACGCCAAGAAATACGATTAAATGACAAAACACAAGAAGTTGAAGATAAACACCTTTTCTAGTCAAAAGATGAAGGTTTTAGGAAACACAAAACTTCATTTCAGCGGCGATATTTCAACATGTAGCCGTTAACAACACGTTTGTAACGTAGACATCTGAAAACTTCCTGGTTGGTTTCCTCACCTATCCTGGGGATGAGGTTGTTCTGCAGGTAGAGGATCTTCAGGTCTCTGCACCAGCGGTCGATGTGTTCGATCCTCTCGATGTCCTGCTGATGAAGAGAAACTTCCTCCAGGGAGAAGATCTCACAGTCGTTGTGTTCGGCACGACGGCGAATTAGATCCTCCGTTACTAAATGGACCAAACGCAGAAACGTGTGGCGAGTTAGTTAAACATTAAAGAAAACAAACCAATGCAGCGAAGACAAGATGCAACGAAACATTATTGTTAGAAGAATTATACTTACTTATCATTGAATGACTGTAAAGGTATTCCTAAGTATATGTGTGTGTACTTTGAACTGTACAAATGATGTACTCACAGTAGAGAACAGTAGAGAACAGAGTTAACGTGTTCCATATGATAAGATAATGCATGTGACATTCTCTCTGACACTATTCTCTGTTCAACATATCTTATGCTGACGTATGATGCCGCCCCATGTTACATGACTGGTTGAAACTAAATAAAAGAGGCAGAGGAGATACGGACTCTTTGGAGAAGGAAGGCTATAAGCAGTGGTGCATACAGCAGTGCATGCAGTCTCTATCTCCCCTTGCTGCAAGTAAAAGATCTGAGCTTGTGAGTACTGTCTTTCCTTCCTGTGCTGAGTGTGTATATTTTCAGGTTTAAACCCAACAATTATATTAGTTTCATGAACTGCTCTCCAGCTGCTGCCTGATGCTCCAGATGCTAAACATCTGGAAGCAACAAAGTAAACTTCAGCTGCTGTTGACGTTTTGTGGAAAAATCACAGATTTTACTAAATTTTGGTGAGTCTCTGGAGGACACTTTACCTCCCACTCATCAAATTTCCAATAATCCAAAATCCTAAAACATGTTGTTGTGTAAATGTTCTTGTCCTGATACTAAATCTAAAAAAAAATAGGAGAAAAGAATGTTTGAAGATATTTTAAAATACCAAATAAGTCTGGAGTTCCCCCTAAAATGCCATTTTCTCTTGTCCACCCCCTGATGACCAAACTGGATCTCTAATAAAACAGTTAGAATCTACTTTAAATCTCCTTGTTTTCGTTTTATTTTTTTCATTGATGTCTTTTGTAATTGTGGGAACATTTTTTGTAATCAACAAAAACATTATGAACAACCTGAAATTGTAAATTTGTAAAACTATAAATTTGAAATAATTATTGTTGTTTTGATCATAAAGTACAATATTCTATTGTTCATTGTCCAATGGTCGCTTTGTGTCTCATTTTTGTAATATTTTGTCTTGTTTTTGTTGTGCTTTGTTTGAGTTGTGTCGTTTGTCTCATGTTTTTGTCGTTTTGTTTCTTGTTTTTGTTGTTTTGTTTCCTTTTTGTCACACTTGTATTTTTGGTCTTACTTTTCTAATTTTGTGTTTGGCTTTATTCATTGTTTTGTTTGTTGTTTTGTGTTTTTTGTCTTGCTTGTGTCGTTTGCATAATTTTTTGTCTCGTTTTTGTTTTGTTTCGTGTCGTTTGTCTAATTTTTTGTCACTTGGTTCTCGTTGTTGTCTTTTTGTGTCTCATTTTGTAATATTTTGTCTAGTTTTTTGTCATTTCTTGCCCAGCTGTTGTTGTTTTGGTCATGACTAAATGTTGTGTTCCTTTGTAGACACTGTAATCTGGAAGTTGTAATGTGGAAATGATAAACTGAGGTATATTATTGCTGAAACTGAATGTATTTTTCTGAAGAAACTTCAGGTTGTTCATGATGTTTTGTTCATTAAATGTGAACATTTGAAGAACAAACTTTTTTTGCATGAAAACAAAGGAAACATTGGGAGTTTTATGGGTTAAAATGCTGTAATTTAACAGGTCCGGTCCACTTAAGATCAAACTGGGCTGAATGTGGAACCTGAACTAAGATGAGTTTGACACCCCTGGTCTAGCACATATCTGTCATTAAAATGTTATCCACAAACTAACCCTACCTAATTAATTTATCAGACATTAGCTCATGTGGCTACCTGCTAGCTCGCTTCCGGCCACGGAGCTAACAGGTGAGTTTCCACCTGTCATGTTTGAGAAACTCAACAAGTCCTCTAAAGACACCACTTGATGTTCTGAAAATCTTTGTAGAGTCCTTAAATACTAATTTAAAGCAAAAGAAACGAACACATCCATTCTGCTGGATAATAAATAAATAAAGATTTTAGTTTCCCAAAATGTGCACAAAACAAAGATGGCGGCCTGAATATAAAACTGATTAAAAACCTTTAAATTAGCATGAAATTTTTCCATCTGTGTGGTTAGAGGAGGAATCAAGAAGTACTTTAGAAATAACGATGATTGTTTTAAACGATATTCTGTGTTTTTCTAACAATCGCCGGAAGCAGAATGAGCCGTTAGCTCAGTGAACAAACTATTCGGGTTCTAACTTTAAAAAACGGCTCCGACCAGCTTCAAATATGAAGACAGTCGATGATACTCATGAATTACTTAAACAGTAGAAATGCAGAGTAAAGTTAGTAAGGGTTTAGTGATATTTATTTGTATTTTGTCAACGTTTTTAACTTACTGTGAACCATCTTCTCTGTTGTCAGTCGTTACTGTAGAAACCAAGCTGCTGCTGCGTTCATGTGCTGTGGGAAACTATACAACTTGAAACAAACCAACAACATTCACCCTTTTTCAGCCCTCAGTTTATGTTTTTTTTCCCCTTCCAAGTAATGAAAAACAATAATTTTATTTTTTTTTAAAATACAGTTAGAAGAGGCTCATTTTATGGTCAAACATTTAAGAAAAATACTATTTGTGTGTTTTTCAGGTTTGGCTTGTTTGTTTTTGTTGTCTTTTTTTCTGTCTTTTCTTAACAGTCTACACAGCAAATAGTTTAAAAAATACACATGAAAACTATTAAACTGTTAAAACTTTCACTTCTGTCCAGTGTATGTACTGAAAGGTAAAGAAAAAGATATGGGACCTTCAACAACCTAATGAAAATTGTATATATATATATATATATATATATATATATATATATATATATATATATATATATATATATATATATATATATATATATATATAAAATACTATGCAAATTACAAGCCTGTTAAAGTAACTAAAAATAACTACTGTTTGTGACAATACAGATTTCCTTGAAATGGATGTTGTTGTTTTAACAGATCTGACCTGTTTTTGGTTTTTTTTTGCTGTTTTCAACAGTTTGTTTATTTTTAAAGATAGATAGATACATAGATAAATAGATATTAGTTACACATTTATAAAGTTATATATTTAAGAATATGTATATATGTATTATATACAGTTAACACATTGTCATTTTATGAAACCTATACAAATTATAAACCTAAAAAATTTAGTTTTTGACAATACAGATTTTTGAAATGGATTGTTTGTTGTTGTTTTTTTCACAGATGTTTTGTTGTTTTTTGTTTGTTTTGTTGTTTGGAGTTTGTATGTTTTTTACAGCTGTTTTTGTTTTGGGGTTTGTTTGTTTTTACAGCTATTTTTGTTGCTTTTTTGTCTTTTTGTTTGTTTTGTTTGTTTTCAACTGTTTGTTTTAATAGTAAAAAACGTTAAAAAACGTCGTTTTTTCCGGAAATTGGGGTTTACAGAGCGAACCTGAACGCAGCACTTCGGCTTTTATTTTGAGGAGACAACGACCGACTCCAAGCACCGACGGTTACCGGAGCATCGCCGCCTCTACCGGCCGCTCAGCCGCTGCTCTGTGGACACCAGAACCGGCCCGACCTGCCGCCGTTCTCCGTTCTGTTCCCCGGTAATCTAACTCGCGGTCGTCGTGCTTTTTCCCGCCGCTCGGGATGACGAGCTACTCGGCGTTTCACTCCCAGCTGACGTCCATCATGGAGGCGCTGACCAGAGCGGCGGTGGCCGAGATCAGCGAGCTGGTGGACGACAGCTACGCCGTCCTGCAGCTGGAGATCAGCCGCAGCCGCAAGGAGAACGAGTCGCTGCGGAGGAAGCTGGAGCTCATCGAGTCCATCATCGCCCGGGGTCACCGGGGGAGCGCCGCCGTGCTGGACTACGGCGGCCCGGTGGAGGCGGAGGAGGGCGGCGGGGGGCTGCTGGACTTTACCGTGGGTGAGTTTCGGGGCCTTTTGTTGTTTTTTGTTTTGTTTTTTTGTTGTCCAGCGGCCGGGATCGAACCTCCGCCATCCGCATGTCAGCAACACCGGTGATGGAGGCTATGCTAACTAGCTAACTTACCACCTCACCAGACTCCATTAATAAATCGACAATTTTTCGCCTCCAAACTGTTTTAGGAACTTTTCTGACATTTTTATTTTGTTATCCTATTTTTAAAGATTTGTTTATTAATCCGGCTCTAAAATAAACTAGGCCCTCAGTGTGAACTTATTCCACTGTTTTCACTCCCACTTAGCCTGCTGTGTAGCCCTGCAGCTAGCAAGCCCTGCCTGAAAATACACAAGTTCCCGTTTATTAAGCTAAACGTTTCCCACTGTTTATATATGCCGAATTGAAGATTTGGTGTCAAAGATTCAGAAAAAGGCACCGAGGCGTTTAATTCTAATCATTTAACTTTGATTTAAACGAAATAACTTTAAAATGCTAAGTTTTCTGAAGGTAGTTCCGCCCACAACACAAAGTATAAGGTAGAAGTTTTTAACTCTCCTGTTATGTTTCCGGTCAAATTGAGTCATTTTAAAGTGAAAAAATCGATTTAAAAATGGTTCAAAGTATTTTTTTCGGTATGAAACCTCCTCTGCTTGGTTTAATGAGTGTAAAAAAACATATAAAATGGTTAATTAAACATATTTCTTAATTTATCAGCTCCATAAAAAGAAAAAAATTCAAAATGGTAAAAAACATGTCATGTAAAACTATTGTATTTTATATGTAGGTCTTTCCAATGTACGTTAAAAAAAGTTTTAACATGCATTTTTTTAATGAAAAACGAGTGAATTATCCTCATTGAACCATTATCTGTGAGAGCTAAAGAACACCACTGCACTAAATACTGACAGACAAACCTAACAGGAGGGTTAATCCTGAAAAAAAGTACACGAGAACACGAGAATAAATGAACTGTCAAATAGAAACGCATGAAGCTGTGCAGTAATAAGAATGAAACATGGTAATTAAATATTGAACGTGAAACTGGGATATTTACAAACTAATTTATATTGATATTATGTTTTGTTTTCTTTATTCTTTTCTCTGTTTGTTCTTCACGTGTTGAGATATTGACAATAAAGTTTGCTTTGATTTTGATATTTCACATTAAAAATCTGCACGGAAAGTTCCATAAAAGTGACAAGTTATGGTTGAAACCTCCTCAGATCGTCCTCGTTTGTCTCCTGCTCCATATTAGTCACAGTTTATGCCTTTATCTTCTTGTGTTTTTGGTCTAGAACGTGTCTTACCGGCTGCACTGAGCTCCAAGCAGCCGAAAGCCTCCAACCTCATCAGATGTGGAAGAGTTCTGTTGCTGGAGTCGACTCCTGCAGCCACGGAGGTGAGAACATTATGTTTACTATCACGTTATTATGGTTTAAAACAGAACCGATTATCCTGGAATGCCTGAGAAAACGGCAACAATCACCCAGATGAGTAGAAACTTTCCACTGTAATGGATTTTTTTAGACCCTTAAAACATCCAGTCACCTAAATCAGTCATATTTACACTTTCCATATTCATATTTTACATTTTTGTTTGCAATTTGCGCAGATTTTTTAAAGATTTAGCTCAGAGATCTTGATGTAGATTACATTTCAGTTGAAAATAATTTGTCGGTTAGTTTCTTCCTGTTCAGAATGTGAATGCACACAAACAGTGAGCATGATGTGAAAGAAATCTGTGTATTTTCAAGACATTTCTGACTGTTTGATGATGACTAAGTGAAACCCCAATTAGCAAAACTGGCTAAAAAAAACATTCGATTTTTTTCTTTTATTCTCAGTTTTTCTCATTTCTGTAGCTTCTCTTTGGTGCCAAAACCTCTTCCAAATGTCCTTTGCATGGAGAAATCAACATAAATAAACTATATGCAGAAAAGTTTGGCAAATTTTGATGATTATTCGAGTAAAAAACGAAGTAAACAGACGAAGCTCCTGCTGGAGATTCAAGGAGACTACTGATGTGTCCAATTAGCATAAATGCTAACTGTGAAAGGAGCTAACATCCTTTATTTTTGTGTTTAAAGAGGAGGAGAGAGCTGAACCATAAACACACATTACTGAGAAATAAAGCAGAATTATCCTTTAAGATTTTTATTTATTTCTATTCTGAGTCCACAGACTTTTGCTGCTTCTGAGACTAAATAATAACAATTATTTTTCTGTTTTTTTCTGCTCAGGATCCTCCGACGGCAGCTTCAGAGCAGCTGGACAATCAGGACGTTGTCATGATAAAAGAGGAAGTGACGAAAGAGGAAGTGGACGAAAACGTCGACGGAGACGAGCTGCTGCTGAACGAAGACGGTAAGAAACACAGATTTACTCCCAGAATGCACTGCAGCAGCACGACGGCCAGGAGAGGATGACCAGCAGCTCTAATAACAATCAAAGCTGCAGCAGCGTTGGTCGGGTCCTTCCATCCTTTCTGCTCAGAGAATCCAAACATGTCCACCAGGTGGCGCTGAGACTGAAAGTCTACTTCAGCTGATGGTCTTTTTGATGGCGACCAATCAGAACTGTCCACCAGGTGAAGATATATCAGCCTGTGAACGTCTCAGGGTCAGACTCTGATCACACATGGAAGGTTTGAGGCAGATTGGAGCATGTAGATCAGAGGTGTCCAACATGAGGCCTGTGGGCCAAAAGCGGTCCTCCAGAGGGTCCGATCCCGTCCTCCAGAGGGTCCGATCCCGTCCTCCCAGAGGGTCCGATCCGGTCCTCCCAGAGGGTCCGATCCGGTCCTCAAAGTGTAAAAATTCCAGAGAAGACATTAACTGCAGAGTGTAAATTAATAAAACTATAAATTTAAAATCATTTCTAGACCATGACAAGTTATTTTGATCATAAAGTAAAATACTAGATTGTTCATTGTTCTTTTATCATTTTGTGTCTCATTGCTGTAATATTTTGTCTGTTTTTGTTGTTTTTTGTCTGACTTTAGTCGTTTGTCATGTTTTTGTCATTTTGTTTCTTACTTTTGTTGTTTCATGTTTCCTTTTTTTCTCGCTTGTGTTTCTTGTCCTATTTTTGTCATTTTGTGTTTCGCTTCATTTGTTGTTTTGTGTATCGTTTTTTTCGTTTTGTGTTTTTTTTGTCTCGCTTGTGTTTGTTTTATTGTGGCTTTGTAAATTTTTTGTCTAATTTTTTGTTTGGTTTCGTGTCATTTTGTCACATTTTTGTAATATTTTGTCTTGTTTTTGTTGTTTTTAGTCTTTTGTTGTCTGACTGTTGTTGTCTCATGTTTTTGTCATTTTGTGTTTTGCTTTATTTGTTGTTTTGTGTATTGTTTTTGTCTCATTTGTACATTTTTTTCGTCGCTTTGGAATTTTTTTGTCATTTTTTTGTCTCTGTTATATTTTCAGGTTGTTCATGATGTTTAGTAAAAAGATAATTCCTTAAATGTGAACATTTTTGCACTAAAACAAAGGAACCATCAGGAGTTGTGGTTATTTTAGGTTGTTATGCTGTGGTTTTACTGGAGATCAAACTGGGCTGAATGTGGAACCTGGACTAAGATGGGTTTGACATCCATGATGTAGAGGCCAGTTATACATCACTTCCTGTTTCATGGCAGTTTGTTGAAATTCTACCAGCTGCCATTTCCACGCCCTCAGACTTTAACGGAGCATTCTGATAACTTTTGATCACCCATGCCTGCTGTACATCCTGGCCAAATTTGGGCTCTGTCGAGGTTACCCTGTTGTGAAAATGTGCAAAAATTAGTCCAGAATCGTCTAAAATATGACACATAACTCAAAATGGACAACTTCCTGTTGTGTTTTAGGTATGGTTGTCTGTTACATTTTTGTGCGTCTTGTCGAGTTACATATGTGCACCAAATTTCATAGCTGTAGGTAGTGTTGTAGTGGAGACCACCTAAACCGAGACCAAGACATGGCCGAGACCACAGTGTATCGAGACCGAGACAAGGCCAAGACTTTGAGGGGTCGAGACAGAGTCAAGACCGAGACCAAGTTAAAGCGAGACCGAGTCAAGACCAAGACCAAGACAAAGCGAGACCGAGTCAAGACCAAGACCAAGACAAAGCGAGACCGAGTCAAGACCGAGACCAAGACAAAGCGAGACCGAGTCAAGACCGAGACCATATTAAATTTAACAACCATTTTATTCAGTACTTATTCAATGTAGTTTTTAGGCAAGTGTAATGTTGCCTGTAATAATCTTGTCTGCAACAACAAACAACCATTCAATATGGAACGTATCAAACAAATATTTAATACTTGCGTCTTCATTTTTGTCTTGTTTTCAAAACAATATCAAGCCATGCACAAATATGTACAATTTTCTACAACATATCTTAATCTAGAACAGTGGCCTCTTTATTTCTATTACATCACAAATATTTCTTGTTTGATAAATCGGATATAACTGAACTTGGGTGAATTTTTTTTTTAAAGGTGTATTATTGTAAAAGAAAAAACCTGGAACCACTATTCCATAAAATAGAAAGAAAAAACAATGCCAAATATCAGCATCTAAAATGCAATGAAATATAACATGTCAATGTATCTTCAAAGAGGTCAGACACTGAAAGGCCAAACTACAAGTATTTTGATGACAAACTGCTGAGGCAAAATACTTTGTTATTCAAAGCTCACCACCAAGGATAAACACATGAAAGGGTCGTTTATAAACACTACAAACAACATGGCCCTTAAAAATTACATCATGGGAAGTGAGTTTAAAGTAGAGTTTGGTTGCATTTTAGAAGCATGAGAGACTGCAACATTTTGTGACCTAAACGTGCACGATGGGGACTCATTATAATGCCCCCTCTACTTATACACATATTTATTTTAATTTATATTTAAGTTACACATTTATTATGCAATTGTGTGTTTTAATTCTAAAAATTGGCACTAAAATTAAGTGTGTACATTGCCAGGCCAAGTTGCATAGGTGAGATGGAACTTTTTCATAGACGGGGTGCATGATTTGAAGTGGACACTCCTCTGTCACATCAGTAGCTCTCATCCAAGTGAGCAGCGGTACCGCGGTATGTGCCGCAATGTCAGAGCTAACATTAGCTAACATTGATGGAACATAAACAAAGCTTCATGTAGCCTGTCTCTTTATCGTTTATGAGAAGCGCAAGGCCAACGTAAAACACTACCACATGCCTTTTCCCTATATATACATGTACACAAACATATATACATATTCACAAACTACAGCTTGCTAAATTTATCTTGCTCACTTCGCTAGCGCCATGTAGCGTTAGCTTACCTTTCTTTATGCTTCCTCTCCAAGTGTCGATAAAAGTTTGATGTGGTTCCAGCCGCCTCAGTGAGCGTTGCGTTCCAGAATTTGCATATAGCGCTGTGTTTTCTTTTTGACGTTGATTTACAGATAAACCGTTTATGGTTAGAAAAGCCAAACTTTATTACAGCAGAGTTAGCTGACATCTTTCCCAGGGAGCAAGACTCCTTCTTCCGCCTCCGGCATTAACTGTAGCGGAGTACGTGTGAAGAGGGGCGGGACAGGTCACAGCCCGTAAAAATCATCCTAATTAAAAATCACTGAAGTTATTGGTTACATTCGAGGCGGGGAGTTTTCATCCAATCACAACAAAGCTGTTACTGAACAAATGAGACAGCTGAGAGGTAGTTCAGTGCTGTCGGTGAAGCCACGGTCTCGGCTGGTCTCGCAGTAAAAATCCCGAGTTCTCTGTGCCCGAGACGAGACAAGACCGAGTAAAACTGCGGTCGAGTGCGAGACAAGACCGAGATCTTCAAAAAGTGGTCTCACGACCGAGACCGGTCTCGAGTACTACAACACTAGCTGTAGGTGACACATCCTGGTCTTAGAGCCTGTTTGACATTTTCTAGGTGGCACTATTGAGCCATTTTGGGTCACACCTATGAAAGTTCCATAAAATATTACATTTTTTGCTGGTCCTGATGTCTGTGTGCAAATTTTCAAGCATTTTCAAGTATTTCTAGGTCTTCAAAATAGTGATTCAAAAAACAGGAGTACAAATAAGAAGAAACCCGTGAGGCTCCAGAGGATCTACAGACCATAATATTAAACCGTGACAGAGAGTCTCTCAGTGAGTTTAGTCCGCTCAGTTTGCTGAGGAACTCACCTGCGTCCTGGTTGGTTTGTGGTTTAACTCGTAGTTCGTGGTTCCGTCTTGATGTTTCACCAGCAGCTCCAGATGTTGTTCTGCCGTTTGTGGTCGGAGGACGAACAGTCGGAGGGATTCAGTCTTTCTCACAAGATTCAGAGGCGACGCTGTCAGATCGGGTCACTGGTGGTTTCTGCTCAACCAAAGATTCACTTTGACTGTAGAAGGTTCCAGGCTGTGTCCTCCTGAAAGCACTAAACATTTATAACACTCAGAAAACAAGAGAATCTGTTCATCTCTGCATATTTAATTTAACAGAATGTGAATAAATAAATGAAATAATTACAGTGCAGCTCACTGATTCTCTGCCAACAGTCGCTGTTTGTAGTAAATGTTTAGATCTGTTCATAAGTCGAGACTTTTAATTGTTAATGCAGCATTTTCCAAAACAGTTTGCAGAAAAATAATCATTTAATTGCACTAATACGGCTGTTCTGAGAACAGTGACAGAAACAACCCAAGAACAGACATGACATATTTTTAGATTATTATGTTATCATATATAATTAGATCCGTGCTGTTGGATTAGGCAGATTAGACCCCAGCCTCACAGATGGGTTTAAAAATCCTGTTTTCTTTCAAATCAAATCAAAAATACACCATTTATCACAACGGAATCATTTGATTTTCAGCGTTTTGAATACATGTTAGTTCCAGAAAATTAACCAAATCAAATCTAAATCGTGTTTTATCAAAACCACTTTATTCTACAAAAAAACATTCCCAGAGACAATAGGAGACAACAAGAGTAAAATCAAAATCACAATAACGAGACACAAAATCATCAAAAAAGAGAGAAAATGACCAACAGGACGCAAACAGGATAGACCAAGCTACTGGATGACTAAATAAATGCAGCATGGCTCAGAAACAGTGAACAGAGATTGGAAGTTGTTGGAGATCCATTCAGCATGGAGAAACATCTTTCTACTGATGACATTAATCATCTATTGGTATATTTTATGTTTATACGTTTCCATTAGTAGGTTAAACGTGATGTCAGTAGAGCTCAGATTTAGAGAAGAAGTACTGGTGAAAAATCCAACATTTGGAATGTGTTGATTCCAGGTTTATGATGTTTTTTGTGATCTAATCCGAGAAATTCAATGTTGACATTTCTGACTTCTCTATCCTTCTTCATGGTTCTTCTGTTTCTGTAGACTTTATATTGAAGTGAAAAATTAACCAACTGTGAGTAAAAATGAAAAAGGAGCAGAAAACCCCCAGGAACCGCCTGGACTTCAGAGGGTTAAAAGTCACTGGAAGTTGCTTTGAGGCACTTTGGCAGATGTTCTCCAGCGACTGGAACATGCTGATTGTTTTTCTTTCCTCCTCATTTAGATCAGTGATCTATGTTGACTCTGTTTTTAGGGTTTTCTGTGTTTTTGTCTTTAAACAGTCAGATTTTGTTTCTTCTGTTCTGGTGGTTGACGATCTGTTTGTTTACAGGAAGTGAAGCGCCACCGTCGGCTGCAGACGACAGTGAAGAAGGACCATCTGGGATGTCCATCTCCTCTGACATCCGGCCGTGGGACCAGAACGGTACCGGACTGTCGGAGCGCCTCGGGCACCAGGACTCCCATAGTGCACCGGGTTCTCCGGGTCCTGCGGGCGCCGCTGAAAGCAGCTCTTCAGACGTCGTGTTCGAGTTGGCCTCGGAGTCGGACTGCGAGGCTCCGTCTGCAGCACAGACCAGGAAGCCGTTCCTGCTCGGGTCGGGAGGAAACCCCTCAGAGATGAAGCGAGGCCTGATTGGTTCCCTTCCCTACGACTCCGAGCTGGACCTGTGCTCCTCGTGGACCAATCAGGGCCTCCCCAGCATGGTGCCTCACCGGCCGTACCTGAAACCCGACCACCGGCCGGCGCTCCTGGAAAAACCGACCGACATGAGCGCCGCCAGTTTTCCCCTGGCGCTGGCCCTGGGCGGATCCCGACTGGACCCTCTGGACGTCAGCAGGTACTGCAGGGACCGGCGCTTCGTCTGCAGCTACTGCGGTAAATGCTTCACGTCGTCCCGCAGCCTCGAGACACATGTCCGCGTTCACACCGGCGAGAGACCGTACAGCTGCGCTCAGTGCGGGAAACGCTTCACACAGTCGGGTCACCTGAAGACGCACCAGAGCGTCCACACCGGGGAGCGACCGTTCGCCTGCGAGCACTGCGGGAAAAGATTCGCCGGAAAACAGAACCTGAGGATCCACCAGCAGAAACACCACACGGCTGAACAGGCGGCGGCTCCAGTTTAGTTTAACAAACACTAAAAGGCCTGAACACTGTGCAGAGACCAGCCGGAACACACAGACTGCAGAAATATCAGCCCTGCTGGAAGTCAAACCTTTAAGGACAAGAAATTACCAAAAAAAATAGGATTCTTTCATGTCAAAGTGAAAACAGATTTCTACAAAGTAATATCAGTGAAAAAATGTAAAATCATCCTTTCTAAGGGACAAGTTCTACATAGAAGTCAGTCAGAAAATGGATGATCTGAGGTCAGTGATTGGAGAATAAAGACTCCTGGATCTGAAGGTTCGGTCTCTGGTGGATCAGAACTCCTGGATAGAATGACACCATGAAGACTGAAGAACCAATAAACTCTGAGGAAAGGTTGTTGAAAAGCATCAGTCAGGACGATACAAGAACATTTAAAGTTCCTGAAGATCTCCTGGAGTCCAGTTAAATCCATCATTAAGAAATGGAAGGAAGATGGAACATGAATAAATCTGACTAGAGCAGGACGTCCTCAAGACCTGAGAGACTAGAGAGGGAGGCCACCAAGACTCCTATGACTCCTCTGAAGGAGAAAAAGACTAGAGAGGGAGGCCACCAAGACTCCTATGACTCCTCTGAAGGAGAAAGAGACTAGGGAGGGAGGCCAAATTACACCAACACCAAAGCATGGCAGTGGTGGCAGCATCATGATGTGAAGCATGGTGGTGGCAGCATCATGATGTGAAGCATGGTGGTGGCAGCATCATGGTGTGAAGCACGGTGGTGGCAGCATCATGATGTGAAGCACGGTGGTGGCAGCATCATGATGTGAAGCACGGTGGTGGCAGCATCATGATGTGAAGCATGGTGGTGGCAGCATCATGATGTGAAGCACGGTGGTGGCAGCATCATGATGTGAAGCACGGTGGTGGCAGCATCATGATGTGAACCACGGTGGTGGCAGCATCATGGTGTTCCTCAGCAGCAGGTCCTGGAAGGCTGGTAAAGGTAGAGGGTAAATGAAATCCTGGAGGACAACCTGATGCAGTCTGAAGAGAACTGAGACGTGGAGAAGATCAGGTTTCCATCCAGACGATGAGTCAAAGCAAACAGACAAAGATTCCTCAGAGATGGTTTGAAGACAACAAGGTGGAAGTTCTGGAGGAGTCAGAGTCCAGACCTCCATCCAGCTGAGAACTAGAGTCTGGACCTGAAAGGTTCTGTTGATCAGGATCCCTGAGGAACCTGACAGAGTTTAACAGAAGGTCCAGATGTTCAGACTGATGGAGACCAACAGGAACAATGATGGAACTGAAGGTTCTTCTACAGAATACTGAACTTAAGGTGGTGAATAATTATGCAGACACTCAATTTATTTGTTATATTTTTAAATAATTGACGTTATTTTCTAGAAATGTTTTCACTTTGACATGAAAAAGTCTTTTTTTTTTGTTAAATTCTCGTCAAAACGGGGGAAAACTTAGCAGGTGGGCGAGTTTTTATGAACTCTGGAGTGACGATCAGGACCTCACTGCTGTGACTGAATGCTGTTTTTAAAGAGGTTTAACAGGAAATCGGTGCTTTTACATTAAAAAACTGATGGATATCTCTGACTGTTGTAACTCTGTCAGGCCTTACTCATTCTAACTGCCTCGGGATTGAAGTAAAACGTTAAAAAAGACCAGATCCACATCGATTGTTACCTCAGAAAGAACATGGGCATCGAGACTCGTAAGAAGCATGAGAATGTTAACTGGTTGGTGTGTATCTGAAATAAAAGTGTGCAATCTGGGATGATTTACTGATAAATACACTTTACTGTAGCTATTACTATAGCTTGAAATGAATGAGACATCTGAGTGTTAAATGTGAGTAAATGAGAACTTTATACATGAAAGGGCCTTATTATTATTATTATTATTATTATTATTATTATTATTATTATTATTAATAATAATAATAATATTATTGTTATTATTAATGTTATTATTATTATTATTATTATTATTATTATTATTATTATTATTAATAATAATATTATTGTTATTATTAATGTTATTATTATTATTATTATTATTATTATTATTATTATTATTATTATTATTATTATTATTATTGAAATTATGATGAAGCTCCAAATTATGAGAAGAAAATTCAACTAAAAAATCTGAAAATGAATCAAATGTAAAATGGTGAGTTTAAAATGAGATATTCAACATTTTGAAATTAAAAATTACGATGAAAGGTTAAAATTGTGACTTCATTATGAAAAATGAATGTAAAAATTTAAATAAATGTCTAGTAAAAAATAAAAACAAAATAAATTAAAATCAAGGGTTTAAAATTAAGTTAAAATATTAAAAATGAGAAATTCAGCATTTTGATATTAAAAATGACAAAAGGTTAAAATTATGGCATTAGAAATTAAAGTCAAAATTGAAATAAGTTAAATGTCTCATGAAAGAAATAAAAATGAACACGTTAAAATATATTAAAAATAATTTAGATCAAACTATAAAATAAAAAGTGTATTCAAAAATTTTAGGTCTTAAGGTCTTAAATTCAACATTTTAAATTCAAATTTCAGATGAAAGGTTAAAATTACAGCTTAATGTGAAATTAATAAAAATGTGATAAAATTTCTATTTTAAAGTCTAACAATAGGCTCTTATTTTGAAATCAACAGTAACAGGAGTCTATCTTGAACTCAACAACAGGCTCTTATTTTGAAGCCATCAATAACAACATCAGGCTTTTATTTTGAAGCCATCAATAACAACATCAGACTCTTATTTTGAAGTCAGCAGCAGCAACATTAGAGGCTCTTATTTTGAAGCCATGAATAAAGACGCCTGGTTTTTATTTTGAAGTCAACAACAACAACATTAGGGACTCTTATTTTGAAGTCAACGACAACATTAGGCGCTCTAATTTTGAAGCCATCAATAATAACATCAGGCTCTTATTTTGAAGTCAACAACAACATTAGGGGCTCTTATTTTGAAGGCAACAATAACAACATCAGGGTCTTATTTTGAAGTCAACAACGGGCTTCTATTTTGAAGCTTAAAACAAGAACATTAGGGGCTCTTATTTTGAAGTCAGCAATAAGAACATCAGACTCTTATTTTGAAGTCAGCAACAACAACAGCATTAGGGGCTCTTATTTTGAAATCAGCAATAACAACAGGCTCTTTTTTTGAAGTCAACAACAGCATTGGGGGCTCTTATTTTGAAATCAGCAATAACAACATCAGGGTCTTTTTTGAAATCAGCAACAACATCGGGCTCTTATGTTGAAGTTAACAATAACAACATCAGGCTCTTATTTTGAAGCCAACAACAGGCCGTTATTTTGAGGTCCATAACAACATGCTTTTGTTTTGAAAGTCTGCCTGCTCCGGAAGTGAAGCGCTCTCTCCTCTTTGTGTTTTCCGTCGGTTTCAGGTCCGGTCCGGTTCGTCTCGGTTCGTCTCGTTTCCATCTTGACAGCAGCGGCGGCTCGGAGCTCCGTTAGCCGTGAGTTGAGCCTGTAGGAGCGGCGGGATGTCGGTGCTGAGCGGCCGGGTGCTGCAGCAGCAGCTGTCGGTCATCATGGAGGCGCTGACCCGGGCGGCGGTGGCGGAGATCGTGGAGCTGGTGGACGGAGGCTACGCGGCGCTGCAGCTGGAGATCAGCCGCAGCCGGCAGGAGAACCAGGACCTGCGGAAGAAGCTGCACCTCATCGAGTCCATCGTGGTTCGCGGCGGGAAGGCGGTCGAGGACGAGCCGAAGGACGCGCCGGCCGCCGGGGAAGCACCTCGGCCAGAGACACCGCAGCAGCACCGGGAGGGAGACGGAGGAGAAGCCGCTGCTGCTGCCGGAGGAGACCGAGGAGCTGCCGGGGCGATGCGGGAGGAGGTAACCACCCCGACGGGCTGCATCCAGCCACAGCTCCGTAAACACTCCGACCTCCAGGATCATCATAGTTGGGATTATCGGTTTATTCATTAGTTTATTAATCACTGAAATGAACATAAACATTTCTCTTGTCTGATCAATAAATAAACATTTTTATTATTTTTCTACCAACATTTATTTTCATCAGCCAACATTTTCCTAATTAATGGATCTTTTAGTAAACAGTAGAAAACATTTCCAAGACAAAAAAGAAGCAGATTCTCAAATGATTGTTATAAAGCCCCAGAAATTACTGAAAATATTAGATTTTTAAAATGTATTTTCCTTTCATCGGTTAATCGGTTTATTGTTGCAGCTTTAATTGTTTGCGTTTCTTTAAAGTAAAATTAAAAGTCAAATATTTACTGATGCCAACTACTCATTACTATGTTTTTTTTAGTATTTTAATATGAACCGGAGGAAAATTTAGAGCTGAAATAATCAGAGGGTTAATTGATCATAAATTGATCAGATTATGTAAAAGAGACATTATGCACAGTACAATAATAATAATAATAATAATAATAATAATAATAATAATAATAATAATAATAACAATAATAAAGAAAAATTGCTTTTTCTTCACTCTTTGGGCATCTTTAATAAGAAAAGTTTTTAATAAAAATAAGAACAAACAGTAAATGTATTTTGGGGGCTGTGATTAACCATTGTTTTTACATTTTTTATCAGTTAATCATCTCATTGAGTATTTTTTTTCAGTTTAACATGAAAAATGGCTTAAGTGTGTCAACAAAACTGTTAATTTATGCACATAATTTTAGTTTTGATTTACGGAGAATAATTTTGTCAAGATTCAAAATTAAAAGACAAAATAACAAGCTGTAATAATAATTTCAAAATAAAAGATTAAATGAAACCTCTCAGTGCAGCTTTTTGGACCGACTGGGATTCCGTATGTTTTAATTCATTGATAATTTTGATAAACTCTGATGTTTTTGTGCTGTCAGGCCTCAAATAAAAACATGAGCCCAGATGTTTTTTAATCTGAAATAATCTCCACATCAGGAGTTAATTATCTCGCTGACATTTGATTTATTTTAGTCTCGTCACTTCGGCCTTTGGAATCGTTTTCTGCTGTTAATTATCCAAAGAAACCAAGAAGCAGCTTTAGAGATGACGTGATAATTAGCTGAAGATTTGAGATTTTTCTGCACAAAGCAGTAAAATTATCTGGTGGAAGTTCATCTGCTCTCCTGTTTTTTATTTATTTCTCTTTTTAAACTTGAAGATGAATCAACCAATCAGGACGGAAGAGACAATTTTATGTTTAATTTATTTATTTTTTTAATGATGTGACATTAACGATGTTGTTGTTGATTTATTTTTGCTGCTGCAGTTTCCAGACGTGGTGCTGATTAAAGATGAAGACTCGGACAGTAACGATGCCTTTGAGGAAGGTGAGAAAGTCTTTCAAATGTATCCATGGCTACGGATAGTTGGCAACGTCTTAATTCAGTGATTGATTTTTAAAAATAAATTACTTAATTGATGTAGTTAGTTAAGTAAAGCAGAATTTTTCTACCAGCGGAGGGGTCGTTTTTTTGTTTGTTTTTTTACGTGTGGCTTCAGCAAAAAAAAAGCTAAACATCAGTTTTAGAAGTGTCTGACTTGCTACTTGAAGTCATTAATCATCACAGAAGTCTTTGTCATGCTGCCCCTTTGCTAGCTAAACTCCCACATTCTTCTCTGCTACTGTACTCACCACAAAAGCAGTTTGATTACATTTGATTAGTCACTTAGCTAGTCATCAGCCAGTTACAGTTCTAATAATGATCGTCCACCAGGGAGACAAGTCTTAAATGGTTTTTGTAACCCATAGTCGACAGCTTTATCAGTCCAAAACTGGACATTTTCCACATGTTTATGCAGTTTTCAACAACAGATATCTGGCTCAAAAGTGAGTTACTTACATTAGCCGGTTGGTTTTAGGGCTCTGGCTTATCTCAGATCAGAGGTCATTAACCACCATCTACTAGCTTGGTGGCCTCCCTCACTAGTTTTCTTCATGTTACTCCTTCAGAGGAGTCATTGGTGTCTTGATGGCTTCAGTGTTGAGTTGAGAACTTGCAGGATGTTTTACTTGGTGATGATGAAGTTTGTCTTTTCTTTCAGGTGATAAGTCACCCGTTGATTCGGCGGCTGCAGCCAGAGACGGCGTCGCGTCGCCTCTGATCAGCCGGCGTATGAGGCGATGCTGGCGAGGGACCGAAGAGGTCGAGAAGTCGTCACCCTCCGAGCAGCTCAGTCTGAAAACATCCAAACTGACTGCAGCGACGCCGAAGAAGCCCGTGTCCGTCTATTCTGTGGATTCTCCTCAGAGTGAGCCGAGCTGCTCCTCTCAACTGGGCAACGAGGTGGAGATGAAGGCCGGAGAGTCGGTGTGTTCCTTCTCCTCGCCGATGGACCCGGACGTCCACCTGGTCCAGGAGTGTTCTCTGGTTCCTTCTGCCTCCAGCAGGCCGGTGTACTTCAGCGGCGGCACCTTGATCGAGTCTCAGTCGCCGTCCAGCCGAGCAGAACTGGATCTGAGCGTCGACCCAGCGTGGTCCAAACAGTCGAAGGCTCAGATCGGCTTCGCCTCGTTTCACCAGAACGAACACATGGATGCCGACGCCTTCGGGCTGAAGCTGATCAGCGTCTCGGGTTCCACCTCCACAGACTGTCAGCTGTCTGAAGGCAGCAGCTCGACGTTCGAGTACGAAGACGGCGGCGACATGATGAACTTCGGCCTCTACCGGGACCAGTCGGGCCGATCGCAGCTCTGCAACGGGCAGCCGGGAGGCGGCGCCCGAGGAAAGCGCTTCATCTGCTCCATCTGCAGCAAGACGTACGCCACGTCGCAGAACCTGGACGTTCACATGCGCATCCACACAGGCCAGCGGCCGTTCAGCTGCGACCAATGCGGCAAGAAGTTCACGCAGTCGGCTCACCTGAAGTCGCACCTGAGCGTCCACTCGGGCGAGCGACCGTACGGCTGCACGCTCTGCTCACGAAGCTTCATCGTCAAATACAGCCTGAAGCTCCACATGAAGAAATGTCACCCCAACGTCTAGAGGAACTGGAGTTCTGTAAATAAAGAAAAGTTACGTAAAGTTTTTATAACGGTTCGGTTCTTACATGTGATTATTTCCAGTAAACTGAAGTTCTTTGGTTTTGTGTTAAAGACATCTTAGAGAGTCGATGTGGGCATTTTTTATTTTCACTTTTTTAACGTTTATTGACCAAACATTCAAATGAATGGCAGGTTGTAGCTCCTCATTCATCTGTTAGAAAATCTGATGTAGTTTAACAGTCATGTAAAAAAAGCCAAACAAATGAGTTTGTGTTGTTTTTAATAAACAGCCTCTGAAATAGTTTGTTTTCCTCTGAGTTTTCAGATTTGTGTTTGTTGAAGTTATTTAAAGAGAAAACTGCAGTTACATGTCAGTTTATTTTCATGAGTGTTTTTAAAATGAAAAATCTGTTAACATGAGAATCATCTTCTTGTGATGAGTTAATAAACCAGTCGTTTTTATCACGTGAACATTGATGTCATGTTGGAGTCTCGATGGGTTTATTCTGACGCCAGTTGGAGGCAAAAACAGCAGAAATGACCTTGAAGCGAATTAATTCTGCTTTAGAGAACACAGAGCTTCACATCAGTCAGATTAATCTTGGAAGTCATTTTACTCTCATGGAGTTCTGCAAGTTAGTTCGTTGCTTCTAGGTGTTTAGGACTATTTCCTCTGAGTTTATTTAATACCTGCAGCATCGGGATCCATTTGAACATCTCCACAGTTCAAGTTACGCACACCTTAGGTAACTTTGGACATCCACTACTGCAGCTCCTTACTGGAGGCCTCCCTTCATGCAGGTCAAACCTCTGCAGATGATCCAGAACGCAGCAGAACATCTGGTTTCAACCATCCAGAAGCGGCTCCTATCACCCCGCTGTTCAGATCGCTGCATAAAATCCAAAACTCCAATGAAAACATCTCCTACCTGAACTCTCTCATCCAGGTCTACACTCCCTCCAACCAAAGGTTCCTGGTCCAACCTCCACAACAGCTGGACTCTTCTCCTCTGTGGTTCTTCAGTGGTGGAACCAGCTACCAAAGTTTGATGACTCTTCTCCAAGTTGTTTTCTCCTGACTAGATCCTTCCTGGTCTTGGATCTACTCTCAGATCAACATGGCTTTGGATAAAAGTGACCACTAAATGAAATTGTAGAATTGTAATTTTGGACATTTTTTGTGTCATTTTAGACAAGTTTGAAGTTCTTTTGGACTAATTTTGAGTAATTTTAGACAAATTTCACATAATTTTGGATGAGTTTCAAGTTATTTTGGATGAGTCTGATGTAATTTTAGCCTAACTTTTAGTCATCCTATACAAACAGGGCCAGTCCAGAGCTGGACTCTTCTCCTCGGTGGTGGAACCAGCTACCAAACTCTGTTCAGTCTTTAAGAAAAGACTAAAAACCAGCTCTTCACTGAACACCTTGGCTGACTTCCTGTAGACACCACGGTCCTAATATCACACTAGAACCTGTTATATCTATTCAAGTCGTTTTCTCTTGACTAGATCCTTCCTGGTGTTGGATCTACTCAGATGGATGTCGCTTTGGATAGAAGCTGAATTAAACAGAAAAACTGTAGAACTTCATTACTTACTGATAATTAGAAACGACCCTGACATGAAGGACCAATCAGAAACTAACGGCAGGTCAAATATTTGTTTCTGTTCTAACCTCAGACAGGTGAGCCGTCACAGCTGGATATTATTTTACTGCAAAAGTTTGATCCGTTTTCTGTCATAAAGTTTCTTTTCACAGCAGGATTTTTGTTGTTAATGGATGCGTTAAGAGAATGTGGCCCCTCTGTCATCAAACTGCCGACACATGTCGACCTGATAACAATGAAAACACACTTTAATGTACCATAAGTTGCTGTTGTTTAATTAAAACCAAACATGGACAGAGTTTTATTTTACCCTTAAATATTAGTCTGTGCACATCAGATTATTAGTAAGACACAGTATAACAGAATTACTGAGATTCAGTTCTGGATGTTGTTTTTTTTGTGCACCACCCAAACATCTTTGAAAATCCCCACCATGATTAAAAACCTCTGAAGGCGCCACTGAATAAAACACCGGTGTGAAATGAAGTAAAATATGTTGGAAATATTCTGACATGGATGCTGACTTTAGACAGAAAACATCCATCCATCATCTATACACCGCTTAATCCTCACTAGGGTCATGGGGGGGCTGGAGTCTATCCCAGCTGACTCAGGTGAAGGCAGGGGACACCCTAGACAGGTCACCAGTCTGTCACAGGGCTACATACAGAGACAAACAATCACTCTCACATTCACACCTACGGGCAATTTAGAATGATCAATTAACCTCAGTATATTTTTGGACTGTGGGAGGAAGCCGGAGTACCCGGAGAAAACCCACGCATGCACAGGGAGAACATGCAAACTCCATGCAGAAAGATCCCGGGAAAGCCGGGACGTGAACCAGGGATCTTCTAGCTGCAAGGCGACAGTGCTAACCACTACGCCACTGTGCAGCCCGACAGAAAACATCATTTAGTATTATTAAAGGAATATGAAACATATTTATTTGGTTGGATGCATTACGATCAAGATGAAATCCTGTTTAATAAAAAAAAAAAAAAGGATGCAATGTTACTTAGGAGTCCAAAATACTATAATAAATCCTTAACAGTAATATACTTTAGCTTTAACTAAATCAGTGTAACTCTAAAATAGTATTCTGAACGTGATTCATGTCCTTGATCTCCTCCTTGGCGGTTGCTGTTGCACTGATCAGAGTTTAAACCTGGATTTTTACGGAAAATCACGCTGAAACAGATTTAAAGTGGACCTACTTTTTTCCACAAAATTGAAAATTAGATGATATTTGACTGATCTTCAGTGAAGAACTCCAAGAAGTCGGTGGAGATTCTTCCCATCTAGGCTGCAGCTGTAGAACCTCAAACATCTTCAACCACAACACAGACGTCAGATTTACGTTCCGGCTTTCTCTTCTCCAGCCCACCATGCTGCGTCTGATGCCTTCAGCCCCAGTTTAGAACATAACCTGGCATCTGAAGTGCTTCTGCTTGGTGGCGTTGTGGCTCACGCCCATCTTCAGCATCCACTTGGACTTCATCATCTGAACGTACTGCATGTCCTTCTGTTTCTGGTGGAAGGCGCCGCTGCCTGCGAGACAAAGATCCGGAGGGGCAGCAAGAGAACAAACAGCATCATAAAGTTGTTCAGGAGCAGCTTCCTCACAGCTACAATGGAAACAGCAGGATGCAAACACCAGGGGGCGCTCTTTCTAACACACAGAGCAGTGACAGTTTAAAAGTAAATCACTGAAACCCTTCCAGAGATAGTTCACATGTAAGACTTTAGGATTATCGTTGAGTAAAAACGCAGTAAAACCTGGATATTAACAAAGTAAAACCTGGGTATTAACACAGTAAAACATCTCAAACCTGGATATTAAGACACAAAAACATCTAAAACCTGGATATTAACACATTAAAACATCTAAAACCTGGATATTAAGACACTAAAGCATCTAAAACCTGGTTATTAACACACTAAAACATCTAAAACCTGGATATTAACACACTAAAACATCTAAAACCTGGATATTAAGACACTAAAACATCTAAAACCTGGATATTAAGACACTAAAACATCTAAAACCTGGATATTAACACAGTAAAACATCTAAAACCTGGATATTAAGACACTAAAACATCTAAAACCTGGATATTAACACAGTAAAACATCTAAAACCTGGATATTAACACAGTAAAATATCTAAAACCTGGATATTAACACAGTAAAACATCTAAAACCTGGATATTAACACAGTAAAACATCTAAAACCTGGATATTAACACAGTAAAACATCTAAAACCTGGATGTTAACACAATAAAACATCTAAAACCTGGATGTTAACACAATAAAACATCTCAAACCTGGATATTAACACATTAAAACATCTCAAACTTGGATATTAAGACACTAAAACATCTAAAACCTGGATATTAAGACACTAAAACATCTAAAACCTGGATATTAAGACACTAAAACATCTAAAACCTGGATATTAACACAGTAAAACATCTAAAACCTGGATATTAAGACATTAAAACATCTAAAACCTGGATATTAACACAGTAAAACATCTCAAACCTGGATAATAACACAGTAAAACATCTAAAATATTAACACAGTAAAACATCTAAAACCTGGATATTAACACAGTAAAACATCTCAAACCTGGATATTAACACATTAAAACATCTAAAACCTGGATATTAACACATTAAAACATCTAAAACCTGGATATTAACACAATAAAACATCTCAAACCTGGATATTAACACGTTAAAACATCTAAAACCTGGATATTAAGACACAAAAACATCTAAAACCTGGATATTAAGACACTAAAACATCTAAAACCTGAATATTAAGACACTAAAACATCTAAAACCTGGATATTAACACATTAAAACATCTAAAACCTGGATATTAACACATTAAAACATCTAAAACCTGGATATTAAGACACTAAAACATCTAAAACCTGGATATTAAGACACTAAAACATCTAAAACCTGGATATTAACACAGTGAAACATTTAAAACCTGGATATTAACACACTAAAACATCTAAAACCTGGATATTAAGACACTAAAACATCTAAAACCTGGATATTAACACAGTAAAACATCTAAAACCTGGATATTAAGACACTAAAACATCTAAAACCTGGATATTAACACAGTAAAACACCTAAAACCTGGATATTAACACAGTAAAACATCTAAAACCTGGATATTAACACAGTAAAACATCTAAAACCTGGATATTAAGACACTAAAACATCTAAAACCTGGATATTAACACAGTAAAACATCTAAAACCTGGATATTAAGACACTAAAACATCTAAAACCTGGATATTAACACAGTAAAACATCTAAAACCTGGATATTAACACAGTAAAACATCTCAAACCTGGATATTAACACAGTAAAACATCTAAAACCTGGATATTAACACAATAAAACATCTCAAACCTGGATATTAACACGTTAAAACATCTAAAACCTGGGTATTAAGACACAAAAACATCTAAAACCTGGATATTAAGACACTAAAACATCTAAAACCTGGATATTAAGACACTAAAACATCTAAAACCTGGATAGTAACACATTAAAACATCTAAAACCTGGATATTAACACATTAAAACATCTAAAACCTGGATATTAAGACACTAAAACATCTAAAACCTGGATATTAACACATTAAAACATCTAAAACCTGGATATTAACACACTAAAACGTGGATGTTAACACAGTAAAATATCTTAACTCTGTCTGAGGTTTTAGTTTTAGTCGAGTCGTCTCACATAAACAAAGCCTGACTCTGTCAAAGCGTCTTCGTAGTTGAGAACTCTGGAGTCTTTCCTGAACCTTACCTCCGTCTCCTCCCCAGCCCAGAGCTTTGTACTGCCGGAGGACTCTGCCGACGGCGTTCCTGTTGTGGGTCAGAACCACGGCTCGCTGGGCTCCGAACCGCTGCCTGTAGTACCTCATGAGGGAGCGATGGCCGATCTTTGCACCTGAACGAACGCAGCAAGAGACCCGTTAAGATACGAACATTTAATCCAGCAGAAAGATACGGAGAAGTCCATCCGTTAAGCAGCTGTTTCTTTTGTCATTTAAAGACAAACTTTACCGGGGAAATTCACACTGTGTTTATTTTCAACATAAAAACGCCAAAACTGATTAGGAGCTGAACCCACGCCACTAGAAGTAAAACCAAATGAAAGAACCTCCTCATTAGCTTTTAGCATCAGTTACTTTGTTCATCCTTTAATTTAAGCACAGAAGGTTGAAAACAAAAGTAAATACTCGACACCTCAGTTTACAGACAAAAAGCGTTGTATAATACATAATATTTACTCCACCAAGGAACGGTGCAGTTATGTGACGGACTGACTGATGGACAGACTGACGGACTGACTGACGGACTGACTGACGGACTGACTGACTGACTGACAGACAGACAGACTGACTGACTGACAGACTGACTGACTGACGGACTGACTGACGGACTGACTGACTGACCGACAGACAGACTGACTGACTGACAGACTGACTGACGGACCGACGGACAGACTGACTGACCGACTGACTGACGGACGGACAGACTGACTGACGGACAGACTGACTCACTGACTGACTGACTGGTGGACAGACTGACGGACGGACCGACGGACAGACTGATGGACAGACTGACTGACGGACTGACCGACGGACAGACTGACTGATGGACAGACTGACTGACGGACGGACGGACAGACTGACGGACGGACGGACCGACTGACTGACTGACTGACGGACGGACCGACGGACCGACTGACTGACGGACGGACGGACTGACGGACAGACTGACGGTCCATTGGTCCGTCCGCAACATGACTCAAAAACAGACTAACAGATTTGGATGAAATTTTCAGGGAAGGTCAGAAATGACTCAAGGACCGAGTGATTAGATTCTGGCAGTGATGCAGCTTATAGTCTGGATCCACGGATTTGACTAAAAAGTGTTAAAAAAAATATTTAAAATTGATCCTGTACAGCTCCTGTACAGCTGATAATACTGGTGTTGGCGGTTAAAATGGAAAAACATCCAGTGTGCATTAGGGCTGGACCCGAATATCCGAATATTCAGTCCGACGCTGGTATCCGTTGCCAGATTCAGGATTATCATTAAACAGCTCACACACTTTCTTTGTGATCATGTGTTCTTAGACTTCCACAGGAGTCCTTATTTCATAAACTGATCTCCAGTCACCTGAAGGAAGCGTCAGCTCCAGCGTGTCGTCATCGTATTCCAGGTTCTTGTCGTCGGGCAGCTCGTTGTCGTCCATTTCAGCGTCCGCTCCGTCCTTCCTGTTTGGGTAGCTGCTCCTGTTGCCGAGAAACAAAAGCATTTATAGTCTACCTGCCGGTCTGTCCCAACGCAGCGTTAAACGTTTAAAACAAGGGGTCACCTGAAGTCATAGAAGTCTGCAAACTCCAGCGCAGCGTCGCCGTCTGTGAACACCTTACAGTGGCTTTTATCTGTCATGTGACTCTGCACTGCTTCTGTCGAGTAAAACGAGCGTCCCTTCTCGTTACACCACAAACACACATTACCAGCACCAACTTTCTCTCCTGCACAATAAAAACACAATAAAAAATATGGTTAGAGTTTGCCAGAAACACTATTCATCTACAACAACACCAGCATGAATTAGCATCTTTTTCACACTGATTTTACTCCGCCTGGGAATATTCTTCATCCTCACCAGCTGGGAGGTAGAAAAAGCAACGATTCTTTCTGTTTTTACAGTTTCTGGATCTGATAAAGGATGTGACTTAGATGCTATTTAAAGGATACCAGAGCTGAAATGACTCCTTCAGTTACTCCAGTAATCAGATTACTAAAATTCTTCAAGGTAAAATTCTACAAAAAAAATTACAATATATATATATATATATATATATATATATATATATATATATATATATATATATATATATATATATATATATATATATATATATATATATACACACAATACCCCTGTACTATACTATATATGTATTATACTATATATGTACTATACTATATATGTACTATACTATATATGTACTATACTATATATGTATTATACTATATATGTAGTATATTATATATATATATATATATATATATACTGCACTATATATGCAGAATACACTCCTACACTCAGGACCCACCCAGGTACCGGACGAGGCCCTTCAGGTCGACAAGGAACTCCAGGTCGGGGATGAAGAAGCTGTGGACTTTGGTCATGTGGGCGACGTTCTTGATGAGCGACTTGGAGTGTCGGGAGCAGAAGAGGCAGTCGGTGACGGGGATGGAGCCCGGCAGGGCGGCAGGGTTTGGGTCGGACGGAGCCGCCGAGTCGCCGTCCTCCTGGTCCATCGTCTCCTCTTCATCAGCGTCCTCCTCCATCTCATCGTCTTCCTCCTCCTCGTCAACATCCTCCCAATCTTCTGAAGAGTTTAACGGGAACAAACCAATGAAGTGGTGCAGCTACACGACATTATGGGGATTTATCTCGCTTCCAACTTACAGTTTAGTTTTCAAGTGGAGCTGCCTTGAACTTGGACAGTGTTGAAGACGTTACTCTGAAATCATCTAGTTTACCTTTAAACATTGTTAAATTAACCCTCCTGTTGTCCTCATTTATGGGCACCAAAAAATATTGTTTTCTTGTCTGAAAAAATCCAAAAATTCAGCAAAAAAATTCCCAAATTTCTGAAAATGTGCAAAAAACCTTCAGGAAGAAAATTCCTTAAAAGTTTCCCTTAAAAGTTTTGTTTAAAAAAAATCCCTCAAATTTGGCAAAAAAAAATCTTGTAAACATTTTCAAAAAATGAGTAAAAATCTTCCAAAAAAATTCCTAAAAATATTGAAAGTGATTCCATGTATATCAGTCCATCCCTCCATCATCTATACACCGCTTAATCCTCATTAGGGTCATGGGGGGGCTGGAGTCTATCCCAGCTGACTCAGGTGAAGGCAGGGGACACCCTAGACAGGTCACCAGTCTGTCACAGGGCTACATACAGAGACAAACAATCACTCTCACATTCACACCTACGGGCAATTTAGAATGATCAATTAACCTCAGCATATTTTTGGACTGTGGGAGGAAGCCGGAGTACCCGGAGAAAACCCACGCATGCACAGGGAGAACATGCAAACTCCATGCAGAAAGATCCCGGGAAAGCCGGGACGCGAACCAGGGACCTTCTAGCTGCAAGGTGAAAGTGCTAACCACTACACCACTGTGCAGCCCATAGACATATCAGTAAAACTTCTAACATTCACAAAAAAATCAACCAAAACCCGATGAAATTTGCTGGATTTTGGTTGATTTTTATGTGAATGTTCTTAAGAAACATTTTTAACATTTATTTTTTTCCACCAAGAAATGTTCAAAGATTTCCCAAAAATGTTGAAAATGTGGACGTCAGAAGTTTCACTGTGAAAACATTTTTTTCCCCACATTTTCAAACTTGGGTCAATTTTGACCCGCAGGACGACACAAGGGTTAAAGATCCAAGCAAAATGTATTTAAAAACTATCCCACCGAGCTGTTGGGGTTTCTGTATTTTATATCCTGCTGCCACAAACACTCAGAGGAGAATCAAATCTGAGTTTAAAAGAGTGAATTTTCTCCTGTTTGAGGAACGTTTTTAACAGAACCCCTGATTTGACTCTTTTAAAAAAAGTTTAGCCTGATATCTGCCTCTACGAGGTGCACTGAATCCAGGTGAAGATCATTTCTCATCTTATTTCAGATTTGTACGTTAGCGGGAATGTAGCTGCACTGGACTGAAAGTAGCGTTTTTGTTTTGTTTTTTTTTTAAATGGGAAACTGCAATAAAAATATTTTGTCTTTGAATATTTAAAGAACTAATCCTGATGTTCATTCTGGCTTTAATCCTGCAGCCTTGGTCAGCGGTATGGAAATAATTGGGCTAAAGAAAGGACGACGGTGACCACAAACAGGTGATCTTCAACACAACCACCATTAAATCAGCAGCACAATAACAAAATTGTGCACAAGAAACAGAAAAAAATCAGACGAATATGAGACGGTGCCACAGTCTGTAGTCTTCACAGAAAACATTTAGTTTTTTTCAGTGTTTTAGAATCTTTGTATTTCCTATCCACACCCACTTTTACCCACCCAAACCACAGTTATTCAACTTATCTGGTAAAAAAAAAAATTCCTTTCCTCTGTACCTCTATGGAGATATTCCACTAAAAATCATCTGTTTCCAGCTACAATAGTCATTTACCACATTAACAATGTCTAGACTGGATTTATCATTCATTTCATGCTATCTTTGTTGAAAGAAAAATTATTTTCTTTCAAGAATAAGGACATTTCTAAGTGATCCCAAACTTTTGAACGGTAGGGTATGTATATATATCTGTAGGATTTGAACCAGGGGTGTCCAACATGCGGCCCGTGGGCCAAAAGCGGTCCTCCAGAGGGTCCAATCTGGCCCTCAAAGTGTAAAAATTCCAGAGAAGACATTAACTGCAGATTGTAAATTAGTAAAACTAAATTGTTCATTGTTCTTTTGTCGCTTTGTGTCTCATTTTTTTAATATTTTGTCTTGTTTTTGCTGTTTTTTGTCTGACTTTTGTCATTTGTCTCATGTTTTTTTCGATTTGTTTCTGTGGTGTTTCTTGTCTTATTTTTGTCATTTTGTGTTTCAAATTTTTCATTTTGTTCGAAGTTTTTTGTCTCGTTTTTGTTTTGTGTCTTTTTTTGTCTCGCCAGTGTCTTCTGTACATGTTTTGTCGTTTTGTATCATTTTTGTAATGTCTTGTTTTGTATTGTTTTTTGTCTTGTTTTTTGTCCGATTTGTCATTTGTCTCATGTTTTTGTTGTTTTGTTTCTCGTATTTGTAATATTTTGTCTTGTTTTTTGTGGTTTTGATCCTCCAGTAAATCCTCTCTGGTTCAGTTCCAGATGACTAAATGTTGTGTTCCTTTGTTGACATTCTGTGATCTGGAAGTTGTAATGTGGAAATGATGAACTGAGGCTGAATGTTGCTGAAGCTGAATTTATTTTTCTGTAGAAATTTCAGGTTGTTCATGATGTTTAATAAAAAGATAATTCCTTAAATGTGAACACTTTGGCACTAAAAGGAACCATTAGGAGTTGTGGTTATTTAGAGGTTATTATGCTGTGATTTTACTGGAGATCAGATTGGGCTGAATGTGGTCCTGAACTAAGATGAGTTTCACTCCCTTAATAAATAAATACTCTCCACACATACAGTGGTTTCTTCTTACCTTCCTCAGTGGTGGCTCCCTCTTCCCTCTCTCGCCTCTTGGCTTGCTCCTCCAGCCACATCATCCTGGGTGGTTTCTCTGGTTTCTCCGGCTTTGTGGATCCTTCTGGCGCCCCCCGCTTGGCCGGGCTCGGCCTCTGCTGTTCTTTCAGCGCCTGCTGCAGGGCCTCGTTCCGAGTGTCGTGATCTTCCTTCTCGTCACCGAGGCCCTTCTCCAGGTTCTTCTCATTCATCTTGTCCACCTTCCTCTGGGCGGCGAGCAGCGCCTGCTTCTCGGCCTGCTGGTGTTTGTGGGACTGCAGGTGGTTCTGGTAGGCGTTGGCGCTGGAGAACCTCTTGTTGCAGACGGAGCAGCCCTCGGTGGCCGCCGCGTCGCTCAGCTGCTGCTCGGCGGCGGCCCTCTGCGCCAGAACTCGCTCTTGGAAGTTTTCTGCAGTGACGGGCGGCATGTCGGCCACCTTCCGCTTCAGGTTGTATCGGTGCCAGTCGGTTTTGTAGTGCGCTCGCTGCACCTCGCCGTCTGTGAAGGCCACTCTGCAGCTGATGCACGTGTAGGCAGACATGGTGACCTAAAGATCCAAGTTTACTTACATTATACAGCATCCATCATTTATCTATACACCATTTAATCCTCACTACAGCCATGGGGGACTGGAGACTATCCCAGCTCACTTAGGGTGAAGGTTCACCTGGACAGGTAACAGTCTATAACAGGCCTGCACATATGGTGCTTTTCCACTAGCATCTACTCGGCTCAGTTTCTGAGGTTTTCCATCTGGTACCAGGTACTATTTTAGTACCTATTCAGCCGGGGTGAGTGGAGCCAATAATATGACGTCTACAGAATGCAGGCCACTGATTGGACAGGGAGTGACAACACACAAAAGCGACTCCTTCACAAAAACCAAACTCGGCATTTAAAAAAACTGGCAACAGCGACGGTGCGCATTGCTCTTCATGGAACTTGGGAAAATTTGAATATGACCGAACAGCAGGTGAACCACCGATGTCCTTCATTGTTGTGTTGTGTTTCTGTCGCATACAAATGACGTTAAGTGACTTCCAGGCCGCTGCTATGACGACTCCACCCACAATGAGGTGGTACCCAATGTAATGGAAAACGACCTAAACAGAGTCGAGTCGAAGCAAGTGGAAAAGTGCCTATAGAGACAAACAATCACACTCATATTCACACCTACGGACAATTTAGATTCACCAGTGAACCTCAGCATGTTTGTGGACTGTGGGAGGAAGCTGGAGAAAACCCACACATGCACAGGAGAACATGGAGACTCCATGCAGAAAGATCCCAGGAAGGCCGGGATGCGAACCAGGGATCTTCCAGCTGCAGGGCCAAAGTCATAACCACCACACCACTGTACAGCCCTGTTATATACCAGATAATCTTAATCTATAAACACTGCCTAATGTTTGTGTAAACTATTTTCCTTCACTTAGAATTGTTTGTCAAAATAAAATAACAACAATTATAAACACACATGTGGCCATATATGCATTAAAAGATTTATTTTCAGCTCTGCGATGGGAATAAAAACCCACAAACCGTCATTTGGGCTTACATAATCTGATAAATAGCAAATCTCATTAATTATGGGAGGCCCCTTCAGTTTTAATCTAGTGGTTCTGGTCTTTTATTTAGAGGTTTCGTAATTTAATCATCATTATTCATTGTATTCTCTTTATTTTTTGAGTTACTGCTAAAAGAAGGTCAGTTATTTTGTGTAATATATAAATATATTATCTCTGTTTTTTCACATCCACATGTTTAGTT